>NC_048224.1:9466022-9818486 GCF_002007445.2 Ailuropoda melanoleuca
CCCCCTTCTTTCTTTCTTCCTGTTTTTTTCTTTCATCATTCCTTTCTTTTCGTTTGTTCAGATTTGTGGGACAAGAAAGTGTTTCAGAGCTTTGCTGAGGAGAGTGGACAGAAGTCTGTTATGGCATATTTTGAACTCACTGGGTTAATATTTAGATGTCTGGGGCACTATATGATTGACTGATTCAATCATTAGTTCAACGAATGTGTATTAAGTGCCTACTGTGTGCCAGGCACTCTTGTAGGTGCTGGGGATGAACTATAAGCCTGACTGGTAACGGTTGTGCTTTCACAAAGCTTAAATTCTAGCAAAGAGAGGGAGAAAAGTAATAAGCAGATGCATTTACAGCAGATGATGATAAATGGTATAAATAAAAATAAAGCAGGGTTAGGGGTTGCAGAATGATGGGGAGGCCACCATGAGTGCTCTGGTATACAGATACCTCCTTGGAATTATAGAGGCCCCTCAACTTCTAAATTCTGCATCATCTACAACAAGGATGATGGCGCGAATGGGCCAAGAACACACCCTCCCTGGGGAAAGTAGAACTGGCATGTATCTGAGTCAACAGTCCCCACTCCATAGCTTCCCTGGTCATGGCTTGCGGGAAGCTGGGCCAGAGCCCCCAGGAGCACAACCCCAAGCTTTCCTCTGGAGAGCAGCCCTGAGAGCATGAGGCACTGATGTGACCACAGAAAACAAAATAGTCACTACCATCACGGCCCCTCATTCGACCACTGGTTTGCCCAATTCCAGGGGATTGGCTTAGTCCTCATCCCATGCACGCTGTGGGAAACCAAGGACAGAATGAAAATTGGCTTTTCAAATCTATGATAATGGGATTGATAGGCTGTAGCCAGATTCCTTCAGGAGGAATGCCTTTAGGGAATGGTCCACTGCAGGCTGGCCAAAGGAGAACATGGTCCTCTGACCTCAGCAAAGAAAGGGAATCATGGGGCCAAATGCTCAGAAGAAAGGATAATTCTCTAAGAAACAGAGGCCAAATGAAGGGTAGAAGAATCATATGCCTTCCATAAAGATGGGTTTGCAGGCATCTGTGTGCAGCTAAGAAGGGGTGGAGGGAAAGCTTTAGAGTCGATCATGCTTGGGTTTGGGTCCTGGCTTCACAGGTTTCTATATATCTGGTTTGGGGTGATATACTAACCCTCGCTGAGCTGCAAGGGTCTTCACCGGTAGGATGGGCCAATCACATCTTACTCAAGAGGTTGTTGTGAGGTTTAAAAGAAAGATATAAATGGACAGTGCTGGGCATGAGGCAATAGCCTGGCACTGAGCTGATGACCATAATAAATGTCATTTCCTGGGATTGTGCTTAAGTAGGAAGATGTCCTGATTTTTTTTTTTTGAAGACTAAAGAACTTAGGGGTAAAATATTATGCCTATCATTTACTTTAAAATGTTCCCCAAAATATTAAATATTAAAAAATTAAATATTAAATATAAGTAAATATAAGCACCTTTCCCTCCTCCATGGAGAATCTCTAGCCAGCCCAATACTTACGCACTTTTATTCAAAATCTTGTTAACATCAGTCATTGTCTTGGCTTGAAAACCATCTACTTGCCACAACTGTATATTTATACCTCCAAGCCAGACCTCTCCTAGGAAAACTTCAGACTCAAATACAAACTGCCAAAGCTAGATGTCCCAAATGGAATGGTTGGTTCATCACCCCAAACCCACCCCAACAAGCTGGTTCCCTGTCCCAGCCCCAGCCCACCTTTCCCATCTCAGTAAATGGCACTGCCTTTCACCCACATACTTGAGCCAGGAACCCTCAGGATAGTCCCGACCCCTCCTCCTTCACCCCCACACCCAGTCCATCAGCTTTCCCTAAAGATTTCCCTAATCCACTCCGTTCTCACCTCCTCCACTGCCGCCTTTCTGGACCATGACAACAGCCCATGAAATTAATCTCTCCCCTTCTCTCACATAAGCCACGTTGTATCACTCGCCTGCTTAAAACCAGGCATGTATAATTTCCCTTATGCATACAGGTAAATTTAAGCACCTCCCCTCGGCCTATGAGACCAGGCATGATTCCTATCTTCTTTTCCACCTTATCCCTTCTCCCCCTTTTCACTCCCTCTCTCTTTCTCACTGCACTCCAGCCACACTGGCCTCCTTTCTATTCCTCCAACAAGCCAATCTCCTCCCCTTCCATGAGCTTGAGTTCTCTCTCCCTCTTCCCATATCCAGCTCCTTCTCATCCTTCAGGTCTCAACCTACATTTCACCTCTTTGAGTATCCTTCTATGACCCCCTTATGCTCAGTTAGCCCCCTCAGCCATTCTTTCTCATAGCACACGGATCTGGTAGCCTTCAGAAGGGGAAGGACAGTCTATTTCCCAATGTGTATCCAATGCCTTACATAGAGGACATTGAATATTTGGTCTATAAATGAATGAACCAATTAAAAATTCCACTGCCCTCATTTCAAATCCCCATCTCTGAGCCCCACACCTTGATTCTCAGCCACAGGTATCACGGCACCCCTTCGACCAGGCCCACTGTGGCCACAGAGGTCCTTCTCTGCGAAGCCCTCACACTTCCTATTTTGGCCCATTCCTCTGTACCCGCCTCCTAGTTGTCCCACCGACCTTGTGCTGCCCTGCAAAGGTGGGTGAAATGGTCTCTTTGCTCCAACACACTGGTGTGCACGTGTGTGTGTGTGTGTTAATTGTGTGCAAGTGTATGCAATCTTGCATTTCTCTTGCAACAACTGTGGCCTCTAGGTTGCCCACCCCACAACTCCTGAAAAACGGGACTGTGCAGATGTTAACGGCGGACTACAGGCCACCCCTTACTGAAGTTGGGCCCCACTCGAGACCTTCTCCTTGTGCTTCCTGAGGTGGTTTCCTGCTGTTGCCGAGGTCAGCATTGAGACCAGCTTTGAATATGGGAGCCTCTCCCATCCCAGGGCGACTCTGGCTTTCCTATCAGACTCCGGACTAATGAGAAGTGAATGCTGCAATCACAGGGCGCCCTCCGAGGTCGCAATTACGTAAGGATTATTAATGAAGCAACAATGTCAAAATTGTGTGAAATCAAACTCAGATTTAAGTACTTAAAATAAACAGATATAAAGTAACAGATGTCCCGTTTTGTTCTCAGATGATTTCATCCCTTGTTAAAAATAAATGTCTGGCTTGAAAGGAAGAAAAAAATAAAAGGGAACTTTACTTCCATGTTAAAAATTAATTGAATCCAGAGGTTGGTAAAGCAACTAAGTGGTGTGGTTTTTTTTTTTATTTCTTAAGGCAAAGACATATTTGTGTTGATTTTTATTTCAGCAAGTAATGAATTCATTGCATAGCCCCAACTTTGATAGACCAAACTCACGTCCTTTGAAACCCAAAGGGAAAATTTCTCCATAGTTATTATGTAGATAAGAATGGGGCCCAATGTATCTATCTGAGGAGAATTTAGTTCCATGCTAAACCCCCAAGGATACAACAGCAGACGCTTCAGAAATCACGAGTCCTGACTGTCATTCTCGCAGCCATGAGAATCCTATGGAGGTGTTCTTGCCTTGGAATTTCAGTGTGGAAGTCCCAGAGAAGACTCCTACTGAAATTAGTAATGGGAAAGGCAAATTAGGTCATCTTGGCCGTCCCCCTGCCAGCTTCCTACACTGTGGTTAATTTTCTCCTCCTTTGATCAGATACATTTTAAATGTTTCAAGAGATGGAAATTGCACCAGTTGTCTCCCTCCAGAGTTCCACCGTCTACTGAAGTTACGGGACTCGATATTCTGCCTGTGAAACTCTTTGGGAATTTTTCCAAGAGTGGAAGGTTGTTTGTGGGTTGGGGGCTGCCTTTCCTACCCCAAATATCTCCTCCTTGTTTCTGGTTTTAGCCCAATTTACAGGGATTAGAAATCCGGAGGAATGTTCATCTGTCCAAAATCACAAAATGGCCCCAGGAACATTCAAAGGAAATAATTTGTTTGTAGAATTAGAGTACAAACCAAGGGGATTGATATTGATGCCCTTTGAATAAAAGATGGAGCATCTCATAGCCCTGACGCTGGCTCTTTGTGCAAGAGGGTAACATGGAGCAACACTTATTGGGGGGAATAAATAATCCAGATAAGAAACCATGTGTTTCCCAAAGTGCTTTTAAGCTGTTAGCACTTTGAAAGTAAAAATATTTTGTATTTTTGAATGAATTAAAATTTCATTACCCTTATTTCAAATCCCCACCCCTGAACCCCACACCTGAGAAAACCAGCCTCAGATTATCAATGAGAGGTAAACAATGGGATCGCGGGGATGGTTGCCCCACATCGTCAAGGCACTTAAAGGCACTCAACCATACACTTAAAAATGGTTGAAATGGTTTTTTAAAAAGTTTAAAAATGAAGCCTTTCGAACTGTACCTGAAGGAGGCAGGGGGCTACCTTATGCAGTGGGAAGAGTGGGCGGCAGTGCTGGAAAGAGTGCCGTCTTCCGCCTTGTTTTAGAGCACACGCCCTAACTCTGGCGGATGAGAAATGCAATAATGAAGTACACACGGGTCACGGAGTTAAAGACCTGGGTGTTTGGTATGGTTTTGCTCAGCTCCAAGCTGCGTTTCTCCGCATTTCACACTACACCTTCTCCAGAGACAAAGAAGGTGGGACAAAATGCCCTTGAAAGCCTCTCCAGCCCCGCAGAGACTGCTGTTGCCAACTCCCCATCTATTTTCCTTTCCTATGGACTAACAGAACCTGGATTTTAGTTTTGAGTGTCACTCTGCCCAATTATTTAAAAGAGAGAGAAAAAAAAAATAAAAGAGAGAGAGAGAAAACTAAGATCACATCCCTGCCTACCTTGCAGCTGGGGGCTGGCCGTGTGACTTGGTTCTGACCAATGAGAAAGAGGCAGAGCCCCCGGGGAGGGAGCCCCTTTGCCTCGTCCTCTTCTGCCTTCTTCCTTTTGCTCCTTCACATTTGCAATGCTTCAAGGAGCAGCAGCCATCTTGCCACCCTGGGGAGGAAGCCGGAAGAGAGGGGGCGGCTTCCCTGGCAGTGACATTATAGAGCTGCCATACAAGCCCTTGCAGAGGCAGAAAAATTTCCCTTCTTCCTTTCTAGGATTGTTGGCTGCTCTAATAATTAAACTGATGTAAGACAGAGTAACAGAGAAAGACAAGTTTAATTTTGTCCATTCCGGAGCCACAAAGCTATGAGACTCATGGGTAGTTGAGGCTAGTATGCCATCCTGCGCTGAGGCATGGGCTAGCGGCCTGGGCCTGCAAAGGGGAGGAAGGAGATTCACAGAAGGATAAGAAGAACAGATGTTTAGTAATTAATTTTTTTTAAAGATTTTATTTATTTATTTGACAGAGACAGAGACAGCCAGCGAGAGAGGGAACACAAGCAGGGGGTGGGAGAGGAAGAAGCAGGCTCATAGCAGAGGAGCCTGATGTGGGGCCTCGATCCCATAACGCCGGGATCACGCCCTGAGCCGAAGGCAGTCGCTTAACCGCTGTGCCACCCAGGCGCCCCAGATGTTTAGTAATTAGATGTCTATCCTGCCGTACAGATAGGTCTTTCAGATAAATGTTCTCTGGTGATAGAGCTCTCTTGCTGGGCCAGGCTCCCTATCTAAATTTTTTTAGGTAGTTAGGGGAGAGGTAGAAGTTCTTCCTGAGTCTGCTGGGTCTTGATTGCCGTCAACTCAAAATAATCCATATGCCAAAGAGGCATATTTTGCTGTCCTTGAACAGACAAACCAACATGATCTGTGTGTGCATGTGCAAGTGTGTGTGTGTGTGTGTGTGTGTGCACGCTCACGTGTGCGCATACTCCTAGAACACCTTTACTTGTTTACACCATGGCAGTATGGCTTTCTGCTACACCCAAACACATTTTTAACTGATATAAGTTCTATGTCATGTCATTTGAAATTCCACATTACTCCTTTGAATGAAGTGCTGAAGGCCAGTGTTAAAATACAGATGCTCTGAGGGGGAATATTTTTAAGTTACTACAAGCCATTGACATCTTACTTCAAGTGAGTTCATCAGAATAGTTGTCTGGTCCAATAGCAGGGGCCTAAAGGAACAGGCCCGGGGACAATAGGTCTGGATGGGAGGGAGGATGCAATGAAGCCCCCTGCTGAGTCCCTGGAGAGACTGAGTCCTGGGGTTCAGGGGCTGGGAGAACAGAGCAGTGATTGAGAAAAGATAGAGAAGAGTTGGTAAGGATGTGGAATAGGCCAAATTTGTCCTTGAACTTGGATCTTGTAGAGGACACTTCAACTCTGAGCAGCACCCAAAGGCACTGGGGGTTCACAGAAACTGCTCTCGGACATTTAGAAGGAAGGTGGGAGAGCTTCATAAAAATCACCCAGGGGGTTTAGACTTTAATTCAAAGATACCTCTGCCTACAGTTTCTTTTGCCTGGAAAGTGTGTTTCCCTCCCCCACTTCCATGCTTTACATCTCACTCTGCTTTAAGAGCCTGTTCAAAGCCCAGACCCTGTGTTGACCCCTTCAGTTCCCCAGGACCCTCTCAGCATGCCCGTGCTGGCTTCCAGCTCTTTCCTCCCAGTTCAGCTGTGCACACACCTCAGCCCCTCCAGGCTGAATATCCCCTGGGGCTGATCTGGCTCCGATTTGCCTTGGTATCTCCTCCAGTATCTCAGGTCCCATGGCCTACTTTTAAGCTAACAGTAGTTGAGTGCTCACAATAAGCCAGGCACTATGCTAAGGAATTTACGAGAACCAATTCCTTTAATCCTCAGTCCTCTGGTTCGTCTTCACCCAAGCCAGGTGCCAGGGCCCTCAGTGTTGTCCTGACAGAGTAGGGGCCCCATCTGCTATGTAATAATCCTGGGCCCATTCATTCTACCCTCTTCTCTACTCCCAAACCCTCACTCCAGGTAATTGCCTGGCTTCTTCTGCCAACAGCACCAGACCTTTAGCTACTTCTGATGTTAAAAGATACACCAGTTCCTGTAAAGTGTTGTGTGTTATTTTTTAAAGATGTATTTCTTTATTTGAGAGAACGAGAGAGAGAGAGAATGCGAGCAGGGGGAGGGGCAGAGGGAGAGGGAGAGAGAGAATCTCAGACTCCCCGATGAGCATGGAGCCTGATGTGGGGCTCAATCCCAGGACCCTGAGATCATGACCTGAGCCTAAACCAAGAGTCAGATGCTTAGCTGAATGAGCCACCTGGATGTCCCACTGTAAAGTTTTTAATAAAAGAAATGGTTTCATCATGAAGCTTAGATCAAGAGGGCAAGGAAACAAGGGTCCTGGAGAAAGAGTGTTCTAGAACACTCTAGAAGAGGGCCCAGTAAAATCACTCTTACACAGCGCAGAGGAGGAAGACCCCATTGCCAGGCACTCAAATGACCTCAATAAAATAACCCAATGGGGGTAACAGGATACCCAGAGGGGCAGAGTTCAATCATGGATTTAGGCATCAGACAGACATGGATTATGTCCGTGTTGTACCACCACCTCATTTTGTGCTCTTGGGCAAGTCACTCAGGGTCTGTTAGCCTCGTCTCCTCATCTGTAAAATAAGGGTATAGTTCCATTGGCTCACATCTCATACGATTCTGAGACTACAACAAGAGAATCCACATAAAGCACGGCGGGTGTTTCAGCGGGGAGGAATTAATACCAGAAATTGGTACTAATGTTTTAGAAGGGCTGTTGGAGCTAAACCAGGAAGGCGGTGTTACCCAGAGAGAGATCAGTAACTGCAGGAAGACACTTCCATCTGGGACAGGAGGCACCAAAGGGGATGTGAGGTTACCCACAGCTCACAAGCTCTGTCTCCTGAGGCCACTGGGGCCACCACCACTGCCATGCTTAGGAAGCTGGGAGACCGTGCCCTTACTGAGGCTGTGAGAGCCCAACAAGCCCACAGGTGCTGCCACTCACCAACCGTGTTCCACTGGCCTGTGGTCACCTTCCACTGCCTGCTGCTGCCGCCACCTGCTGCCACAGACACTTAATTAATTAGTTAAAATGTTAACATAATGACTTCTCCCTTGTTCCCATTTCCCAAGATTCTGGGAGTGTTTGTCAATGATAGAATCTCCCCAAAGCTGACAAGGAGGTCTGGGAAATATAGTTTTCTGGCTGCCGAAACCTGGACACAGAAAATAGCAGGGTGAGTGTGGAGCTAAGAACCAAATAAGAAATCACCAACACTGGCAGTTACCACAGTTCAGGTACTTGATTATGTTAACTGTCATCATCATCATCATCATCATCCTCTTCATCCTTGTTAATTCTGTCACCAACAGGCGGTGGGACCTCAAGTTATTTCACCTCTCTGGGTTTCAACTGCTTTATCTTTAAAGTGAAAGAGTTGGACTGGATGAGTACTGGGTCCCTCCCAACGAAGACTTTTCTTTTTCCCCTCATTTATCCAATCAACAAACATTTGCTGAGCACCCAGTATGATCCAGGCATCGATGGAAAATCTGCAAGATCGGGTTTGCGCTGAAGATTACTGCCTAGCAATGGAGACAAAGAAATGAACAACTGTGTTACATAGCAATCATGAGCTCACCTAGCTAGTTAGGAGCAAAACAAACAGACTCCAGTCCAGTACTCATCCCTGTTTATCTCTACTTCCCTAATTGTTCTAGCAAATTCCACAGTCGGGGAAATTTTCTTTTGCCTCTGGGTGTGCACAGAACCAATAGTCCCTCTCTCCAATAAGCTCCATTTCCTATTGTCCGTCATGTGCCCCCTCCCCCCATCGGGCCCCAATATCAACTTGTCAATGATGTAGCAGGGAGATGAGCTGCAGAGCGGGTCATCAGCCTGGGGCCCTGGTCAGCACCTGCAGAGTAATCAGGGTAATAAGGGATGTAAAAATATGAATGCTCTGGGTCTCCATGATTTCCCTGTTTGCCCAATCCGTCACTCTGCTACCCATGGATTTCCCACTATTGCTCATGACCCTAATGTGGAGTGGGAGACCCTGTGTATTCCATCTCTTATTCCTGCTCACTCTGAATGCATTTCAGATATTGCCGTGGAAACATCAATTCCCCAAGCCAAGAAGACCCCCGTTTCCCAGAAGCTACTTCTACAAACTCTAGAATATAGATGAGCCTGGCCCAATCACGCGCTACATCTGGACCCAGCGGATTTGCAGCACACCTGCATTGGAGGTAAATCGATTGGTGCTTCTTAATCCTGGCTACTACCAGGCAGGTTCTCTCCTACTCATTGAAGCTTAGTAGCAACATGCCCTTCACAGTAAAGAGAATTTTTTGTCCTCTCACTTGGGACTAAAGGTCAAAGTTTAAATCTATATTTAATGCCATTTTCTGAAAACTGGATTTGTGATTCCCTTTATGTTGGTATTACATATCTTAAGGGATTTCAAGGGGAGAAATCTGGGAAGCCCAGTTTCTGAGAATGACCTTTACTTTAAATGTGTAAATAGGATGGAGCTTTTGTTTCTGCTTTTTAAACCTTCTAATTGTGCTTCCAAAGACAGTTCTGGAAAGCATGGGCTGTGCACAGTGGTTACACAGAAGCCACTTTGAAAAGCAAAGACTTTGATTTTTGTCTTATGCAGATGAAAGGCCAAAGGTTAATGGCTCCTGCACTGTTGGCCTAGTAGGGACAGTTTCTTTTGAAGCTTTGTACCTTGAGCTACAGTGATCCCACATTAGAATATGCAAATAGTACGGCCTTTAACTGCCTCGGAAAAGGGAAAGTTCAAATTTACTTAATTCTATTTTTCCTCTGAATTTTATAAAACATTATTGAAGTGGTATCAGAATATCATTCAGAATGTCAGTTTTAGAATATTTCAAATATTTACCTAAAGGTTTTTTAAACGGCCGCTTTCAAAGTCTGAATGTGGCACTAAAGGCAGATGTAAAATTGACTTTCCTTGCACTACAGAAGCTCAAACTTGCATATTTAAAAGGCAGCGATAGGGATTTCTCAGTTTGCCGAGTGTCTCCAGGCATGGCCAGACAGGTAGGTAGGTAGGTAGGAATAATTGCAATATTTAATAAATATACCATGATAAGCTTATTTTTTCCAAGGTTGACCTCATGTTATTATCACATAATCCAGATTTCCTAAAATTTGGCATGTGTTGCTTTGAGACAAGACATGGTTGTATCCAAAGAAGGGAGGCTCTGGAATTAGCTTTCATTAGTCAACCACATCATAAATCGGTCCCTAGGAAGCTCGCTCTTTGGGTCCTACTGGACCCTTCTGCCCTCGTGTCTCCCTATGACTCCTGCGGCTAAGACAAGACCTGAGCAAGTTGCCCAACCCTCTCTGGATGCTTTCCCTCTTGGCACAGCATCCATCCATGATAACCTGAGGGGGCTGCTCTTCTGCAGAGGGGGCCCAGGAAAGGGCACAATGCACCCACATTCAATTCCAAAGTGGTAGGACCAGGCTTCAACCCCATGCCTGTCCGACTGAGAACCCACACACTCCTGATTTCACTCTGCTCCGAAAGGAAGTTTGCTGAGCTCTCGCCTTTGAAAAATGGACTCTTCTTCTTTTTTTTTTTTTTTGAGAGCCATTTCTTACAGTATTTATTTTTTTCTTTCATCCACACATGTCCATCGAGCACCTCCTCCCTGTTGCCTGCCTCCTCCATCAGAAAGCCGACTCACAAACAGGTTGTGGCAGATTCAGGCTGGTGTTTCAGGCACTTTAATGACCAAATCAGGTCTCTTTGTGGTCAGCATTGAGCTGGCCAGGTGGAACAAAGCTGTACATGCCTGGGGCACATCTGTTCACAGTTTATAGCCACAGTGAACTTCAGGTTTCAGAGAGGCGTCTAAATATCCACTTTATGATTGTCCCAAACTTTCCTCTGCCTCCTGTGGTCACCGATGCTTTCACTGTCCCCTCCTGCCATCCACTTCCGGCCGCTGGACACCCCTTAGGGACATAGCAGTTCTTCCGGCTTTGTCCGCTCATCATTTTCCTGGTCGTTCTCTGTTTCTTCCCTCTCAGAACCTGGGCTCTGTTGTCTCTTCCCCTTTGTCGATTTGCTGCCAGTAGCTGTCACTGAAGCCACCGTTGACCCTTGCCTTTCCAGAATGGCCCATCTCCCACATCCGGCATTCTTTATTTAGCTGTGGCTGCCTTAGGTGAAGCTGATTAAACTGGCCTCCTCCACTGCCACGCTGCTTCCCTGGGGCTTTGTGTTACCTCTGGCTTTCTTCTTACTTCTTCTGTGATCTTTTACCTTCTGTTCTCTGAGCTCCCTTCAATTCTCCCTTTGCACTTTGTTTCTATCTGACCTCCTCTATCCCTTCACTTTTAACTGTAGCGGACTCGAGGGACCGTCTTTAAAAAAATGACCAAAGAAAAGAACACCTGAACACACTCTCTACCCTCTATTCACTACCATCTGTCTCCCCGGCCCCTCCTTTTTCTTTTAAGGCAAGTTGCCACCTCCGCCTGGAACTAAAATCAAATTTTATTGTCTTTGCCCGAGGGCGTTTCCTCTCTCATTCCCAACTCCTACTCTCTCCAAGCCCCAAGCTCTCATACAGTTTCTCGTATGGATACCCTCCTTTCCTTTTTTCCAAAGGATCTCCAGAACTCGTTCTTCCCCTCCATCCTCAGCAGAAATGTCTTAATTCAGGGTCTGTGTCTCTTACGCTTTGGTTGATGACATGCTTGCCTTTTCATGCCGCTGCCCACAACAAAACCAAGACTGTCTCTTTTGCAGCATTCTTGGAGGCCTTATATGGTTGTAATCCCGTGAGAAGTGCCTTGTCATTGCAAGCATTGAATTCACGTGGATGTGGTGCAGAGATCGTTCAGAGTGTGGTTTCTGGAGTCGGGCAGATGAGGGTTCAAGTCCTGCCGAGATTCCTTACAAGCTCCTCATGTCTTCTTCTGTAAAGGGTAATGCATAATAAGAGTACCTATCTCGTGTGCTTGTTGTAAGGATTAAGTGAAATACTGTGTACGAAATTGAGCCACAAGTCTGGTATAAAATACTGTTAAAAAACCTTAGCTGTTTTTAAATAGTAATTCGATAGACAAGGAAAAACGCCATGGGATGAGATGGTAGTTTCTTACAGCTGACGTTCTGACTCTGCATATTTCTGGGCTTAATGGACCCAAAGTGGCTCCCTTTGTTTCCCAGGCCAATTTCTAGGTGTTGCCTATGATGCACATTTTGGGTATAAATAGTTCACATGAACCAGGCAGCCTCCCAGCTTCGTCTAAAAATCTCTAAATTCACCTCTTCACTCTCCATTGGCATCCACTATCTGAATGCTTAGAGATATGAGGGTGTCACCCTGAAGGACAGGTGTACACTTCAGGAAAGAATTCTTTTTGACTTGCTTGGCCTCCAAGCCAGCTCTATGCATTTTATGTCGCTTAAGAGCAATCACAAGAAAGCACGGGCACAATTCTTCCACAGGCAAAGTTTACGCTTTTAAATCTTTTAATTAAATTGGCCAACAAATTCAATAAGCATTTTAAAGAAGGATCAATTTGATCAAAGAAACAGGGAATTCAGTATAGCCATCGGTTTTGCTTTTTTTTGGGGGGTGGGGGAAGGGGTTATCTGCGGATGAGCCGCCATTGCAATGGAGACAAAATGGCTGGATCTGGATTCCATCAATCTACTTTAAAGCACTTTCAAGGAAGTTGCCTTGACCAAAGGGTGAGAAGTCCGCATTTCACTGCCTTCTCAGCAAATAGTAATTTTTTCATCAGCCCTCTAAATGAAAGTCGAAAGCCGAAGTGTTAGCAGTTGTTCCCACGAGAAGAAAAGGGAGCCCAGTGTTGCTGCCAGAGCCAAGAACTGGAAGCCAGGACACTGGGAGCTCTTGGTTCTGTTGCATGACTAATTCTCCACGAAGGTGCTTTGTTTTCTCTCCCTCGACTTCTGCGTCTGTAAAATAGGAGTGACTGGTATCGAGAATGGCCAGAGATTCGTAGGCAGGAACAGGCATTAATGAGGTGGCATATGAAATATTCGGTGAGATTCTTGGATAAAGAATTACCAGGGATTACATACTTGCTTTCCCACTTCCAGATTTAACAAATCTGGTTTGTTAACGCACACTAAAACTTGAAGGATAGCAAGAAGTCCAAATTTTATTTTGCAAAAGTGCTTCAGACGGAGCCAGTTTGGAAATGTCCCTCTGAGCTTGGGGTTTCACCCTAGCCTGCTTCTCTTACTCCGGCACTCACTGCAGTGTGTGACGGGTGCCGCAGGCCTGCAGTCTTGGGGTCACCTGCTCCACACTGCACCCCTCCTCCCTCAGTCTGTGCTATGGCCTCTAATCTTATTTCATCATAAAAGACACAAAGCTGCTTTTTTGCTGTGAAGCCTCAACTATGCCCTGGAATTAACCCTTTAGAGGCTGCAAAAGTATCTTTTTTTTTCACTGCTGTTCCAATATTCATATAAGTGGGTCATTGAAGTTGCAAGAATATACATGTTTTCCCAGAAGACTCCATAGAGCTGTTTTTCCTTTGAAAGGGGGAGTAAGAGGCCTTTAAAAATAGTTTTGTTTCCTTAACTGACCTTTTTGCGAAGAAAGTTTTTTAGCATTTGCCCTGCCCTCAGATTGTCTCATGCAGTGAGCCAACTTGCAGAGAGAGCCCTCCCGAAACATCCTCCAGACCTCACCTCATCCCGTCCCCCCAAAACGAAAGTGCACATTCTGGTGTTTGAGGAATGAAAAAGGTTCAAGCCGCCACCTTCACCTGGAGAAGACACAGGCCTTCTGGCTTTCTGAACCTCAGCCTTATTCTCCTTCATGTTTTTCTTTGTCCCTTTTCTTGAAAGAGCCAATGCAGAGCATGTGTGAAGCTGGTCTCCAGGGAGAAGTATGCACTCACTAGTGAACCCAATGAGGGAGGAAGCCAGACAGGGTCATGCCCCCCCCCCCCGCCCCCTTAGTGGAACCAAGCTGGCAGTCAGCTTGGAATGTCTAAGGAGGGAGACTCCTGTAGCCAATCCAGTTGCACAGCCCCGCAGCCCCTCTGTGTCGTGAGTCACCCTCCCCCTGTGAACCCACAGAGCTTTGATGCAGCCCTTCTCAGAGCCCCAGTCAAGCTGCTGACATGCCGATCTAGGCCTCCCCCCTGAGTCCAGGGGCGGGGGGGTGCAGCATTACCTCTTTCTCTGAGTCCCTCTGTGCCTAGCACTGTGCCTGGCACTTTGGAAGCCTTCGCTAATTGTCTGTCAGATGAATGAACACAGATAAAATATTGGTTGACAATTAACTCGCTTCAAAGGATGGAGAACTCTATTTCTGGAAGCTGTATTGAAGTAATTGGTTCACAGATTAAATCACAAAAGTGCTTACTGGACAAATGAGTAAGTGACTTTCTTGGCACACTTCATAACAAGTGACACATCTTTGACCAGTCACCAGGAATGTGAGTTTACCCATCAAGTATTTATTGAGACCCATCGACAAGCTCAGGACTGTTCCAGTCCATGGGGGAAGGGAGCAGAAAAAGGAAGACAGACTAGAATAGTGAGATCCAGGCCCTGTCCTTGGGCATCTTAATTGTAATGAGGAGGGACAGATTCAGAAAGCTCTTTGCAGAACCCCTCTGACACTCCAAACTGGTGCCAGAACCCTGGGCAAATTCTGTGGGATTGAGACATGGCTCAGCCAGCCAGACTGGTTCTGGTCACAACATCTCAAGACCACATCATGTCACAATGCACTATGGTCACATTACTAAAACATCCCGACATGTGTTCAACCACCATGCAGCCAAACCAGTGTCTGTGGGGAGATGAGTGGTTCCAGTACAATCACAAGTCTGAGAGTAGAAAAGGCAAGTGAAGAACTCCAGTGGACACACCAACTGGTGAAGAGATGAGGACATGCCAGCCTCTTCCAGAAGAGCTGTTGCTTCCTCCTCCTGTCTGTCTAGATTTCCTCACCTTCTCTTGCTGAGGACTGTGGTTAATTTTTTTTTTAATAACTCAATATCTATTTCCAACTCTTTTTCTTTCACATCCCTCCACTGTAGCAGCTGGAAAGGCTGACTTTGACTTTTCCCAGCTGCCTTGTGAGGACGGGTGGTCATTTGGTTCCTCTGGCTGATAAGGTGGAAGTGTAAGTCCCCTAAGGGCTTCTGGGAACGCTCCTGCTTTACTGACACTGCCCCCAACCAAACCCCCATTTCTGTCTTGAATGCAGACATGACATCTCCAGTTGGGCAATCTTCTTGGGAGCATGAGAAAAAAGGTCAAGATAAAAACAGACACATCAGTCCTGACATCACTGAGCCATCCAAGCAAACTGCAGTCTTCTTGTTAAAATTCCAGTTTTGTTTAAGCCACTGTTAGATTTTTCTGTTACTTGCAGCTAAATGTATTCCAACCTAGATTCAAGATTAAAATTCTTCTTCTTGGGGCGCCTGGGTGGCACAGCGGTTAAGCGTCTGCCTTCGGCTCAGGGCGTGATCCCGGCGTTATGGGATCGAGTCCCACATCAGGCTCCTCTGCTATGAGCCTGCTTCTTCCTCTCCCACTCCCCCTGCTTGTGTTCCCTCTTTCGCTGGCTGTCTCTATCTCTGTCAAATAAATAAATAAAATCTTTAAAAAAAAATAAAATTCTTCTTCCTTACATGAAGAACGATCAATGAAACGTCACACTCGGAAGCCCAACTTGTTAGGTTTGAATCCCAACTGTGCACAAGCTGCTTGTGTGGTTTTGGCCAAATTACTTAACTTCCCTATACCTCAGTTTCCTCATCTGTAGAGGACAGAATAAGACTCCTTTCTCCTAGGATTGCTGGAAGGACTAAATTAATGGAAATACGTAAAGTGTTTGGAATCGTACCTTGTAACAGAGAACACTATGGAAGGGTATAGCTATTCTTCTTCTTCCTCTTCTCCCCCCTCCCCCTCCCCCTCTTTCTTCAAATTAAGTTGCTTATTTCACACAAGGACCATTATTTATATCAAGTTCTGGATAAATCTGTTTGAATAACAGATGATTTTTGCATATGGATTTTATTGGTCTTTCTTCATTCATTTACTACTTACATGGGTATCTGTCGTGGGTTTAGTTGCTTGTGAATAAAAAGGTAGAAATTTGAAGCACAAATAAATATCCCCCATATCTCACCAGTTGGCGATTACACACACACACACACACACACACACACACACACACAGAGCTATGATTGTGAATCCCACATATATTCAGGCAGGAATCTTTAAATTGTCCCTCCTTTTTCTTCTGGGAGTCCAAGGAGTTTGCCTAAACCTACAATCTGTCAGTCAACTTCCATGGGCACAAGGTGCCTACACTGCCTTCCTTTCCTGCCCTGGCTTCCCTAGAGCTGCCTCAAAGGGCCCCTGCTGCTGCTGGGACAGGGAGCATTGCCAGTGGTGCCATTCTCACCTGACTTCTGGCTCCCATGTGCCCAGAGCAGCACAGCAGACCTCCCCAGCCACATTGCCACCCAGGCCCCAAGCAGCAGGTCCGTGCCCTGAGTCTCACGGACATTCCCAGGAGAACAACTCTCTTGTGCTCTGGTTCTCCTTCCTCTAGTCATGGGTTCAAACCCTGTCCACCAGACCAGACGCAAAACAGTTGTTCCTGCCATTCTAGACAACTCTTCCTTTCCCTCCTACCTCCTTTTTCTATTTGTTTCCCAAAAAAAGAAAGAAAAAAGAAAAGTTCCCCCATGTAATTAAAGGAATGGTCATGAGAGGGGGTGAAGAGTGGGTCTGTCTGCACTAGCAGCAGCTGGGACCCAGCCGGGCCAGCAAAATGCTCTATCCCAGTGCTGTCAGGGAACTGTCACCTTAACACTTCATGACAGTGAGATATAGTTGGGCAGGCTTTTAAAGGACCAGGCCACATTGATCCCTTCGATACACAGCTATTGATCACTTACTGGGTGCCTGGCATTGGGCCAGTGCCAGGGGTACCGTAATGAATAAACACAGCATCTAGCCTAACTCACAATTTCCAACCAAGTGAAACACAGATGAATTCGAACACATTTTGTTTTTCTTTTTTCCACTGAAACATCTATGATACACTATCGCATTTGGATAAGACACATTCCCAGCCTGGACCCTCCAACTCCCTCCATAGGGAATAGAAAGATAAACATTCTTTTATTTGCAGTTGACATGGTTTTATTTTCATGAACTAGGAGTGGCCTTAATAGACAACAGGCCCTGCTCTCCAGTGACTGCCAAAAAGAAGAACTGAAGAACAAGTTTTCCGAAACCACACCTCTGAACATTTAACTCACCCAGGGTTCACTGTCCTATCCAGCAGTAGAGGTAGGTTCGGTTATAACATCACTGGATGTATTTGATACCTTCTAATCTAAATCTCCAGGATAGCACACTAAGAACCCAGTTCCCAGGTGGTCATCCAATAGTATTCCTCCAAGATAAAGAAAAGCTCCATAGGAGAGGCTGTGTAACTCATGTGAAAATAGACTAAAATATTTTGGGAAGAATTTTAGCAACAGTGATCGAAACCAAAATGGAGAAGTTTCATTAACCCTCCATTAACCAGAACATCCTCTACCTCTAGGAATTTTGGTTAGTTATAACTTTATTGCACTCTTGAGGATTTGTAGTCACCCATTCAATCTGGAATGCCAACGGCCCAGAGGACACAGTGTTGCCCAGCGAGTCCCTACAGGGCCTGCTTCAATGTTTGAGTGGTGTGCAATTTCACTTCTAAGAATACACCCCCAAATAACTGGAAGAGAGAACTCCAACAGATATTTGTACACGAGCACATGAAAAGATGCTCAGCATCTCTAATCATTAGGGAAAAGCAAGTCAAAACCACAATGAGGCAGCACCTTACACTCGTTAGGAGAGCTACTGTTAAAAACAACAACAGAAAATCATGTGTTGGATAAGATGTAGAGAAACTGCAACCATTGCACACTGTTGGTGGGAATGTAATATAGAGCAGTGACGACCAAAAGCCTGTGGCAGTTCCTCAAAAAATTAGAAATAGATTGCCATATGATCCAGAAATGACACTTCTCAATATATACCCCAAGTAATTGAAATTAGGGTCTCAAAGAGATATCTGTAAACCCATGTGCATAGCAGCATTATAGCCAAAAAGGGGAGGCCATCCAAATACACATTAATGAATGACGGATAAACAAAATGTGGTATATACATACAACAGACCATTATTCAGCCTTAAGAAGAAATGGCATTCTGATACAAGCTATAACCTAGACGAGCCTTGAAGACATCATGCTAAGTGAAATAAGCCAGAGGCAAAAGGACAGAAATTGTCTTCTGAGATACTTCTCTGAGGTACCTGGAATAGTGGAATTCATGCAGACAAGATAGAATGGTGGTTACCAGGGGCTGGGGGAGGCGGGAAAGGGAAGTTACTGTTTAGTGGGTCCAGGATTTCAGCTGGGGAAGATGGAAAAGGTTAGAAGGTGGAGGGGTGGTGATGGTTGCACAAAAATGTGAATGTACTGATGTTGGATTGTGCGCTTAAAAATGATTAAGTGATACATTTTATATTGCTTATATTTTACTACAGTAAAAAAATTTTTTTAATTAAAAAAAATGGGTGTCCCTAGAATGTCACTTGCATGTATGGGCCAGAATGATCACAGGCCATTTGTTCTCCTCTGAATCTGAATCCCTGGCCTGTTTGTGCTGTAGCAGGATCCTCGGTCTTGGCCGTGGTCTCCGTTCCCACCATCCGCTAAGGAGCGTCTGATTAAGTGGCATTGCTGTATCCGCATGTGATTTAAAAAAACAATATTTTATCCTCACCATCAGTACTGTTTGTGGCTGCACACTGAATAGGAATAATTTCGGAAGGTTCCAGCTGGCCTTCCTCAAAAGGTAAAGAAAATCCAACATTTTTTAGGTTTCTCTAATCTTTTGTTGTTTCAAGTGAATGCTTCCTCTAAAGGACTATTTCAGCATTTCTGGGATCTATTAAGAAGAGCATAATGAATGTTACAGAACCAGCCAACTTAAAAAAAGAGACAGAGACAGAGAGGGAAGAAAATATTGCCGACTTGCAGAAATCCCCCCCACCCTCTTTATACCAAAGGAGCCATATCTTTATGCTATAATAAATGCAAACTTGGAAAGGCTCACAAACCCGCCTGCCTCTTCAGCTAATGACAGCCTCAATTATGGGGCCTAATCCTGCATTCCTGACACTCCCCTTATCCCTGCATAACTTCCAGGGGAGTCAAAGGGCCCTCAGCCCTGGCCCTGGCAGGGAGACATTAGTTATGCAGGAGCAGTGCCTGGGGCGTGCTGGCAAATTTAAGGGTCTGTTCATATAACAACACACACTTGGAAGCCTTAAATCCTCATGCTTTGACTCTTCACCTTATACTGAAATAAAAAGCCACAGTAACTCCATTAAAAAATATAAAATTCCTCCACAGGAAATGAACACTAGTTTGCTTCTAATTTATATCGGTTTTAGGTTTCTCCTTCCCCACCCCCTTTTTACTTTGAATGTTAGTGTCCAGCTCTATGGAAGATATTTTCCTTAAGGAAAAAAAATAAACATGAGGATCATGCTTGGTCTTCCCATTTTATTTACTAAACTGGGCAAAACAGCTTTGATTTGCTGGCTCTCACCCTCAGTAAGTGAGTGGGAATCCCTCACAAATACACCCATAGGCCACTCCCTTAAGTCGCCCTGTGAGGACATCTAAAGACCTCTGGCTTATTGAGAAGTGGCCTTGTTTTGTCTAAACTAATCATCCTTCCAGCTACATTAATAACGAGACTATAACTCATTTTCATCCTAGGCACACGCTGTGTATTATCAGTCTCCTAATTAATCCCAGGCAATTCAGGGGGCAGGTATTACCACTTCCAATTTTCCTCACTGCTCCTCATCCCAGAGACTCGGCAAACAGAGGGTCATGCTCTGTGTCTCGCAGGTGTGCCCCTGAGTCCCAGCCCAGAGCCCACTCCACCCCAGACACCCTCCCTCTGGACAGGGGAAGCCCTGGGAAGTGCACACCCCTGCTGATCTCTGAGGCGGTGGGGCATCCTCACGGGAGAAACAACCTGGGGTCAGCAGACATCTGGCAAGCCTGCTTAATGGACAAAGTCAACAGCAGCTTCCCCGGAGCCAGAAAATAAAGTCAGGGCCTTGGTACACTGCGCACGGCTGGGCCTGTGCTCGGGGCAGCTGACTCCCCCCCTATTAAGTCTTCTTCGCACTTACCTTGTCCCTCCCGGGGTGAGGGAGGGGGTGGCTCCAGACGTCACCCTCAGCAGGCCGCTAGCTGTTCAAAGTCATGACCTTGAGCTGCGTGTTCAAAACCCTCCACCACACATGCAAAACCATAATCCTGGGGCCTTTGAAGATGTAATTCCCCAAACAGGAGATTCTTCGTTTCGCTGAAAAAGTAGCTTCCTTCCTCTTCTCCCCTCCTAGCTCTGAGTCCAAAACGGCACATATTCAACCAGGAACATGAGCGTCCATAAATACCTTCAAAAAAGGACCAGCTCCCTCAACTCCTGAGGCCCTTAATTGCTGGAAAACCTCCTTTTGGATTTGAAAGAGCTCTAAGCTTTGGGTCTGGAAACCTGTGTTCAAGTCCTAACTCAGCTATTAACCTGATCGGTACTTACAACTCCCCAAGCCTCGATTTTCTCATCTTTAAAGTGGGGATAATAGTACTTGTACAGCCCCCTTCCTTTGCAGGGTCCGAACCCGGTCCGGGTTCGCCACTGTGTCCTTGGCAACACCCAGCAGGCACTCCTCGAACCTCGTCATAACCAAACTTCGAAGCTTCTGCACTCCAGACCGGAGTCTGGAGGGATTTAGAGGGGGGTATTTCCTTCGATACAAGCAGGGGCCGTGTCTGTTCTGTCCCTGTGATCTTCCTGTGACTGCTCTGCCTCAGGCCCGTGTGACCTGGGAAATCAGAGGATTATGCTCTGAAATAAGAGCTGTGCTCTCCTAGGAGAGGGAGGCCGGAGACAGATTGTAGGTATCAGTTCCAAAATGTCAGGCTGGTATTATCCCCTTCTTAAAAAGGAGGATACAAACAAGCTAAATGTTTAATCATCTAATTGGCTATTTTTTTTAATTTCTCCAATTAAAAGGGCAAAGAAGCCACTGTGGCATGTGTACAATTGCCAAGCTCGAATCTTCAATGTGTGTCCTCACTTATCCCCACAGCGATTCTGTGACATCTTGCTCGCCCCGTTTTACAGAAGAGACTGAGAAGCTAAATATCTTACCCGCCCAGCTTCCGGCCCCGCCCAGCTTCCGGCCCCGCCCAGCTTCCAGCCGGCAGAGCTTCACCTGTACATCCCGACCCTTGTCTGAATTTTCATTGGTTGAAAAGACGTTCCTCTGTGAATGTCTCCTATTCCTAAATGAAGTCTGATTGCTTCTGCTTTATTTCTTGGTGCGAATCACTGGAAAGGCTTTTCTTCTGATCCAGCCAAGACCATATTTTGAAATAGTGTGATTCAAAGTAGAGACGTTGGGGGAAACAAGGACCAGGTATTATTTATTTTGGTGATGCCCTGAAACTAGTAACTTCTCTATAAGCACTTGGGAAATAAAATTTGACTTCTCTCTCATTGGATTATTGTGTGAAGATGAAGTATTAGAGTTTCTTGTTCTACTTATTTTCCTGTCAGCATTCAGCTTGTTTTCCAGACCAAGAGCTTGACTTATTTTATGAAAATGAAACGTTCTCTTTGAAAGCATAAAAACGAAGTTTTTCTCTTTAATTGCTGCATGACCCAGTCACAATTATTGTAGTTTGGGAATGGAATGGGATGAATTTCAAATAGGGCCAATGCTTTTGAAGAGGGAAGTAAATCCACGTGTCTTCATTCCCTCCCCCCCCCCCCCCCCCCCCCCCACTAGATGGAACCTGGGCAGCCCAAGGTAAGCAACACACCTGAAGCTGATTGTTTGTCTGGGACTTTGAGGCAGGCCATAGGCAGTGATTACAGCCTCAGAATCCAGAAAGCAAGAGCGTGCCCTTCCTGCTCCTCTTGGAATCCACTTTATATTTCCACAAATGTTGCATGCTTTGCACTTCTTTGTCGCTAGGCTTGTCTTGATTTGATAATTCCTTCTGGTTTACCCAGGTTGAGGAGTCAAAGGAGAAAATCAAATTCTCAAGCTTGGACACAGCTCTCATAATGCTAACACTCAGAGCCAGCATTTTGACAACTCCATGCAGTTTATACAATGCTTTATACATGAACTTTGGGGCTAAGGCTTTCTGCCCTTTCTGGAATGTTCTATCCAGATCTTCCTTCCTCTTAGTTCAGATCTCAACTTAATGTCATCTTCCCTGACTACCTCTGTGAGCGGGCATTTATATAGCTGTGTATGTTCGCCAAAGCTCTCAACACTCTCTGAAATGACCTTGTCTTTTTGTTTCCTTGCTGGATACCTCTCTCCCCACACTAGAATGTCAGCCCCATAAGAACAGGGATTTGTCTTATTACTCCTGTCTCCCTGGGGCCAAAAATAGTGCCTGGAACATTAAAAACACTCAGGATATTTCCTTGTAGTGGTGGATGAGTGAACAACTTCATTTGAGCATTGGGGTCCTATAAGGTAGTTCTTATCTTCATTTTTGATACAGGGGATCCACATCTCTGTGAGATTAAGCCATTAGCCTGGAGCCACACAACGGGTCTGTGGCATAATCATAATTTGAACCCAGGTGTTCTCCACTGGTCTGGAATCTTCAGATGGGAAGGAAAGTGAACTTTTACTCAAAATTGGGTCATGCTGGGTATTCTTAAAAGCAAGTTCCCCATAGGGATCATTAAACGTCAACAGTTTGGAAGATAAAAGTCCTGATAAAACCCTGGGTCTATTCCTCACATCAGAGATGAAAAAGCACCTGCGAGATGAGCTTAATGGCACAGCGCAAGACTGCTTCCAACAGCAGCTCGTGGGTGGCTTGCTGCCCCTCTGTCCTTGCACATTGCAGACCCTCTCCCGTCCCTCCCTTCCCTGGCCTTGGACCTCACTGGCCTCTGGGTCCCTCATTCCAGGAGACTCTGGCCTGGCTCTAGACTTTCCGCAATTTTTCTGACATCCTAATTTCTTGATCACCTGTGCTGACACGATCCTGATTTCCTTCAATATGTCTTTTTTCCACTCCTGGGAAATTTATGTCTGTTCTGGCATATGTCCCCATCTTCCTTTGTGAAAAAAGAGGCAAAGAGGGGAAAGAAAAATGCCTTTTAATATTTTTTCACAATGTCTTCATGTTCTGTCAATAAATTACTTCTGCCAGCTTTTAGAAGCCCTATTGGCTCTTGTACTGACCTCTCGTTCCTTCTGTGCTTGAAAAATGCCTTATTATTTATCTTAGCCTCTCTTGCAATCTTCTTTTCATTCCTCACCTTTGCTTTCCTTATCATGTTTTTGCACTTTCTTAACTTTGTGCTATAATTTCTCTCGCTGCGTTGCTGTTTGATTTTTTTTTTTTTCAGACTCTCTCGCTTTCCTAGTTTTGATTACTTCCCCTACCACCACCACATCCTTTTTAGAGCTATTTGTTTGGCCCCTTTTCTACACTTTATGTTGCTAGGGAGCACGTCTTTTCTTTGAGCAGTTTCATTCATCTCTCTCTGATGTCATTCTTCCATCGGCAGCTGTTCTTAGCACCCTTGGATCTCCTTGGGAGGAGCTGGCAACTTTTGCTCCCTCCGGAACCCCTGCGAATCCTCCTAAGAGGGTCCTCATTCCTGCTGAGCCTGACTTGGAATGAGAAGTTCCCCAAACATCAGGCTGCAGTCGAGAGAAAGCCAGGTGCCTCGATTTACACCTTACTTGAGTTTCCCCAAGTCAAACCGCCTGTGGGTGCAAGTGGAGTCACTTTACGGTGGTGTTCCGTGCACACTGGCAGGTAGTTGAGTGAATCCTGTCTGCTCCATAATAAGACCAGTCAGGTGTGAATGATATCCTGCTGGGCTCCTGGGCCAATGTCTGTCTTCTGGATGCCTTTCTGTCCCCCAGGCAGTGCTGCTAATGCTGGGCACTGCTGCTGCCTCTGTGGGGCATCGTCACATTGACTGGTGTCACCGAGCTACCACCAGATACCTGCACTGGCACGACTGAGACTGTAGCTCTCAATATCTCCAAGCCAAGCTGTGTGTGGGTAGAAGACATTTCCTCTCCCGTAGTCTGCTTTGTCCACAGGTGTCCAGTTGGTGTTGCCTTGGTCTTCTAGAGCTTTCAGGGAAGCAGAGTGGGTTTTTCCCCTCTTCCAGCTTTCCTTTACTGCTCTTCAGACAGGAGTCCATGCTGCTTGGGTCAGGTACACTCAGATACTGTTTGCCCCTTGACACTAAGGCAACGTATGTCTGTCCATCTTGTCTTCCATTAGAATGAGATCCCTTGCAAGTGGCTCCTTAGTTTTGCCTGCAAAAGGACTCTGGGTGGAAGCCTGGGTGGCTCAGTTGGTTAAATGTCTGCCTTTAGCCCGGGTCATGATCCCAGGGTCCTGGGGTCAAGTTCTGAGCCAGGCTCCCTGCTCAGCGGGGTGTCTGCTTCTCCTTCTCCCTCTGCCGCTCCCCCTGCTTGTGCTCTTTCTGTTTTTCTCTCTGTCAAATAAATAAATAAATAAAATTTTTTTTAAAAAAAAGGACTTTGGGTGAAGATAGCCAACTATATCCATCCCATAATGGTCACAACTTGGGGCCCCCTGCACACATTGTTCTCTCTGGACACAAGTAGGGCTCAGTTCTGACATCTGCCATAGTTCCATGAAATATCTGTTCTCCGTTGTCAACTTAAACAGCATCCCAAGGGGCGCCTGGGTGGCTCAGTCAGTTAAGGATCCAACTGACTTGATTTCGGCTCAGGTTGTGATCTCAGGGTCATGAGATCAAGCCCTGCATGAGGCTCTGCACTTGGCAGGGAGTCTGCTGGAGATTCTCTCTCTCCCTCCACCCCTCTCCCCACTCACGCACCCCCCCCATAAGTTTAAAAAAAATAGTAAAAGAAAAAAAAAAAGTCCCAGCATCCCAAGTACGCTCCTCTCCCACCAGGGGAAGCTACAGGTAGCAGACGATGGGAATGGATGGAAAATGAGGAAAGAAGGTTGATGTCAGATAGACCAATCAGTACAGGGGTGCCTGGGTGGCTCAGTCAGTTGAGTGTCTGCCTTTAGCTCAGGTCATGATCTCAGGGTCCTGGGATGGAGCCCTGTATTGTGCTCCCTGCTCAGTGGGGACCCTGCTTCTCCTTCTCCCTCTGCCTGCTGCTCCCCCTGCTTGTCCGTGTGTGTGTGTGTGTGTACTCTCTCTCTCTGTCAAAAAAATAAATAAAATATTTTTTAAAAACTATCAGTATAATCAAAGTTTATTCAGACTTATACTTGCTAGATGCAATGCTAACTTCTAGAATTACAATGATCAATACAGTTCACATTTGCACGTTTCTTTCAGAATTTAAGTTCTGGCGAAGGAGAGATCCACATGAAGACAAACTTTAAGCACAGTATTTTTGGTGGTAAGGTAAAGGTGTTTGCACTGAGAGCCCTAGGAGCACAGAGGAGGAGCTGATAGTCCCTCCTGGAAGTTTATGGCAGATTTCCTGTATTCCCAGAGTGTTCACATAAGTAGGTTCACTGCAATAAATGTGCCACTCACACCCCATCCACACCCACTCACATCTTGAAGGGTATATTAACCACCTGCATCACCCCCATGACTCCCAAGCACCAATCCCCCAATCAAATATCAATGACCAAATCTGGGCCAATGGAGTTCTCTGTCATGGAAATTTGGAATGAGAAAACCAAGAGTCAGGTGTATTCACAGGATGATGAGCACCTGACCTGAAGGTCAGAGAATTGGCCGTGAAGTTGATACCCAAGCAAACCAGGACCACCATGAGGCAAAACCATGGGATTGCAAGGGCAGGGGTAAGCAGAGAGAGATGGACCTCAGAATAACCAGGGAGTGGGGCAGATGATGGGGCAGCTCAGAGACCTTGTGTCCCACATGATGGGTTCACATCAGCTCATGATATCCCGGTTCCAGATCTCATGGAGTTTCAAGCATGTCTTTCCTCTTCTTTTTCTGTAAGATCATCCGTTGTAATTTTGTAGTAACACTCCTCTTAACTTCAGCTAGTTCAACTGGATTTCTTTGCCTTAATTAATATAACCTTCCAGTTGCCCGGCTATAGCCTTCTGGTGCAAATGTTCCTTCTTG
Source organism: Ailuropoda melanoleuca (assembly GCF_002007445.2). Classification (NCBI taxonomy): domain Eukaryota; kingdom Metazoa; phylum Chordata; class Mammalia; order Carnivora; family Ursidae; genus Ailuropoda; species Ailuropoda melanoleuca. The sequence continues at coordinate 9,492,194 of NC_048224.1, forward strand.
ACTTGGTGAATGCCTGCTGCATCTTCATTACCTGGCTTCAACGTTGCCTCCTCTCTGAAGCCTTCCCTGGCAGCTCCCTCCTTCTGATCCTTCAAGACTCTGCTCATAACCATTACATTGTGGTGTCATTGATCACCAGACCACGAAGTCCTCAAAGGGAGAATCCCGTCTTAGTGCCTGCTACCCAGAAGTGTTTGGTCAATGTTTGCAGAATTGCCTCAGTGACTCTGAGTTGGTTGTGGAAGCAGCCCGCCAGTTGGCACACCACGCTATGTGCCACTCAATCTTGCCGGCACTCAAGGGGTTCTGAGTTTATGCTGACTTTGCTAACTTATCATTTCACTCCCAGCTCCATCTTTTCTCAGTCCTCCCTGGCATCCAGGGTTGCTCAGCTTGCCGGGTCCCTCCTGCTTTGTGCAAACTTCACTACCCTTGGATCGGTGACAATTCCAAGGCGACCCCCCTGGGGCAGAGCACATGCTGTTTCCCAGAGCTCTAGAACTCTTTGCTGAGTTTTGGCTCCTCTTAATGGTTTTGTGTGGTTGCCTGGGGCCCATGCTACCTGTGTGTCTGCTCCTGACAGCATCCCCCACCCGATCCCACCATCTGTTTATTTTGGCTGCATCTCCTTCTTTATGTCCCTCTTCTGAGAGATGGTGAATAGCAGCTCCTTCCTCTCATCAGCCAGAAGCCCTCGGTGCTTTGTCCATCGGAGAAAATTTGTCTCCGGATCTGCAGCAGTTTTCTTACATAGGAGAGAACATCAGTGCTCATTTGCTTGGGAAAAGCAACAACAAAAAAACCTCTTGCTCTGCTTGGACCTTTTTTCCTTTATGGATTGCAGTGCCCCCCAGCAAACCCACCAGGTTTCCCTGCCAACTGCCAGCCATATATCCAAGCTGCTGATTCACCCCCTGTCAGCCTGGGGCAAGGGGTGGCGAGGAGAGAGTTTCACAGCTTAGGGGGATTTATTTGCTTCTCTTTCTGTTCTCTGGTACAGAGTGTTTTGTGAGAAGGGCTTCTGCCAGTACACCTGATGCTCTAACCGCGTACAGATAGGTATATCGGGATCAGGGATCGCCTGGGGGATCAGGTGGTTTAAGTGCACGGGGGCTGTGACACCTTTGCCCCTCAAAGTTTCATTTTACTGACCTCTGCTTTCAGGCACAAAGCAAAAAACAAAAAAACAAAAAAACAAAACAAAAAACAAAAAACAAAAACAACTGAGGCCAGCTCAGCCTCCCAAATTTCGAAATGGACTCCTTTGCCTCCCTCTGAACCACGTCTCTCGTGTTGATAAGATACGGCTTTTACAGATTCTGTGACTTTTGTGTGTCTTTGTCTGGAAACGGAGTCGGACCTTTTGGCTAAAATAGCACCTGCCGTGGTCGTGTGCCTGGGCTGTTTCTGATCTCCACGATGGACACGGGAAGCCCACTCAGGACAGACGTGTCTCTGAAAGGGCTCCTTTCAGAGGAGCCCTTGAGAGAAGCAACACTTCACCAGGTCACATCACAGACAGTCCCTTCGGCCTTTTGCTGCAGGGTAGGCATGGAGCGAAAGATGAAAGACAGTCTCCAGCCAGGCCAAGAGCCACAAGTGTTTAGGGCAGGAGTGGATGGCTCTCACATTGACTCTGTTCTTCTCCATGTCTTGCTTCCTTCTTCATTTGGAGATCTCAGCACATCAAAATATTAGTGAAGGAGATAATTTAATCTGGGGACAAAATGATACCTCTTTAAACCTACTTACCAATCAGACAGCTAGAAGTTGTTTGCATCTGACCATAAATTATCCCCCAAAGCTGTTCTTCTAAAATGAAAACCTGTCTCTGGGATTTGGGGCAGCCTCAAAGTATGTGTAATAGAAGAGAAAGAGCACTTCACCGGGAGTCAGTGGCCTCTATTTCTAATGCTTGGCTCATTACTAACGATGTCACTTTGGACAAATCATTCTATTTCTCTGGCTTCATTAGTGACCTCAGTGGGAGCAGTTTTAGTAGAAAATCTGACATCCTAATTGCCAAATCCATAGGCTAATTTTCATTCCTCATCCTACTTGACAACTCCATTGCACATCGTACTCTGAACTGCTCTTTCCTTCTCGAAACCGTCTCTGCTCTTGGCTCCTGGGACCCTGCCTCTGTGAATCCTTCTTCCACTTCTCTCCCAATCTACTTCTCTCTTCTTGAACCCCACCCAGTTCCCCGTCCCCTGATGGGATTCCTGAGAAATTCCCTCCTGGCTCCTCTTCTCACCACAGATTCATTTCCTCAGTGATTCAATCCACGCCCTGGAAGCCCCCGTCTCTTTGCAGGTAACCGCCATATCTCTACTTTGGAACTCTCTCAGCCTCTCTCCTGAATGCCATCCTGCCTCTCTGGCTGCCCACAAGATGACCCGTCTAGTTGCATGGCAAGCCCCTCAAACTCAGCCTGCCCCAAACTCAGTTCACTGTCTTCTTGCATATATCCTACCCACCCCCTGAAACCTGAATCCTTACAGCCCATCCTGCCTTCTGTATGTTCCTTGGTCTCTGAAGCTCAATGGTTTTTCATGCTTCATTCTGCCTGAAAGAATGTTGCTACTAAATCTGCCTGAGAGGTGTTCCTACATCTTCATGCCACCAATGCTGCTGAGCTTAGGTCCTCAGGGTCTGGCATCTGGATCTTTGAAATAGTAGCCAAGATAGTTAAGAATAGGTTTGGCTGACATAACAAGAAAGCAGAGCTTGCCGTGGCTTGACCAAACAGAACTTGGGTTTGTTTTTTGTTGCTGTTTCTTCCTCACACAATAAGAAATTCAGATCTAGAAGATCCAGAACCAATATGGCAGACCCGCGACATCTCCAGGGATCCCAGGTTCTTCTATCTTTCCAGGCACCATTCTTGACATGTGACTATCACAGGCTTGTCACCTGTGCTCACAGAACATTTGCTTCTCTTCCACATCCACATTCCTGGCAAGAAGAGAGGGGAACGGCAAAAGGCCAAAGGGCAAAATGCCTCCTGAGTCTGTCTCCTTTCAAAGAGCTCTCCTGGAAGCTCCACCCAATGGCTTGCATTCCATTGGCCAGAACTGTGTCACATGACCACTTTGCGTGAAGACTGGGAACTTTAACTGGGGAGGTTGTTTGTTTTAAGCAGGACACATTGCCTCCCTTATTAAAGTTGAGGTTGTGTTAGAAAGAAAGAAAAGGAGAATTAATACTGCAGAAGCAAATAACTGTGTTTGCAACAGCCAGGTCTTGGTCGCCAGAATCTTCATCCACTACTCTACTCTCTATATCCCTGGGGGAAAAATAATGTGACCATATTGTTCTCCTATTTTAAATAACTGTCCAGTCCTCATTGGTTACAGAATAAAGAACAAACACCTTGGGCCACCGTCTGGGTCCCATCTTCATTTCTATGCTCCTCTCTTGCCATCACCCACCCCTCTCCCTGTGGAACACACCTTTAAGATCCCACAGAACTTTCCATGGCTTCCTAAACCTGTGACGCTATTCTCACTACCCTATTGCCTTACTCATCTCCACCCATTTCTTAAGTCTTCATTGCCAGGCAGGGAATAGGCATGTATCTGTCCCTCCCCTCAACTTTCTTCCTCAACTCCTAGAAGGAGGACATTCTTCACACCTGAGTCCCCGCATCTCGTAGAGGCTCCAGTCCAAGGGACAAGGCATTCAGATTGAAGGGGCAGAGTCTAGCATTAGGGGGGCCATGTTTCCTGGAGGATGGAGGATGGGCTTATTAAATTGAAAGAAAGAAAACACAAATTTCAGAGCACATTCTTTGCCGCTTGCCACTCTCTCAGTGAGGCCCAGGACCCTCTCCCTCACTATTATTTCACTACTTGTTCCTTCAAGTAATCTTGAGAAGGACACCTCCAGCAGCCACCAGGCCACCTTCCAGTTCACCCCATTTCTGTAATTCATCTGTGCAGTCGCTTCAGGAAGCTGACTCAGAATCTTCTCAGAGACTCAGAAGCCTCTCTGTTGTTCTCTGCAGACAACCTGAGAGTAAGCATCCCAAGACCGCTCTGTACGGAAGGCAGGATCCCCAGGCATATACACTGAATTGTACCAGAGCGTTGCACTGTGGTATTGGGCATTTGTCAGGCTTCTGATAAAAGCAATGCTATGTTTTGCATACGGCTGGGGGCCCTCATGTGCAGACAGCGGTGGGCTGATCAATGTTTGACAACTGGCCCTCTGAAGTGGGGGTGGCTAGGGAAGGGAAGCTCTGGTCCGTAGGCTTTACCAATTCCTGTGGTGTAAAGTCTCCCATCAGGACCAAATTCAAGCCACTGATGGGATGCAGCTGAACTTGAAGTTGGAAGGAGGCACCTGGCTCTAGCACAGCCACAGGAGGCCCCGGCAGGGAAGAAGGCGTGTGAGCAGCTCTAGGCACCAAACACACACACAAAGCTTAGCAGCCACGCCCTCAGCGGCATCTCTGAACCAACACCCCCTCCCACCCAAACAGAGCTCTCTCTTTCCCCAGTTCACACGGCTCTTCGATGATTCTTCTCCCATGGCAGTGTTTTTGAAAAGCTTCTTCTGGGTGAATGAACGCAGTATTCTGCAGTCTGCGTTGCCTCAATCATTTACTCCACAAACGGGTCCCGAGGGCCTTCTGTTCCATGACTCCCTGTTGAATCCTTTTCCCATTGACGAGGCTGCTATACTTCGGTTGCCAGCAGGAGTCGCTCTTGAGCATCAGGCACAGAGGAGGAGCCTGAACAGCACTGAGCGCACAGTAGGGCTGAATGCCTACTTTCTGATGAATGAAGGACAGAAAGCAATGATGCTTTCTTACTTTGAGCTCAACCTGTCTTCGGTGATTTGCCTGGCTATCTCCTAATTACCTTATGAGGCTCAATTTAAATGTCTCCTGTAGGAAGCCCTTCTTGGACCACCTGGCCCCCACCCCACCACCAAATGTGGGCTAGACGTCCCTTCTTTGGGCTCCCATCAACCTTTGCCATCAGTAGAACTGATCACCCTGTATACCTGCATTTCAGTGTTGACAGGATTGCCTGTTGGACTGTGAGCTTCAGGAGGGTGGGGGTCTTGTCCACAGTGCCTCATACAAAGAGGTACTTAGTAAACACTTGCAATAAGGGGGTTAAGGAGAATGTATAATACTTTCAAATGTTCCCTGGGGAGGTTTAGTCTAATTTCTTTTGCCTTTGTCTTTTTCTTCTGCTATTAACACTATTGTTTTCCCCACCAAATTCCTGCTTTCAGTATGACAGTACAAAAGAAAAAAAGGGGGGGGGGTAGAAAAGATTTCAATGAATTGCAGCTTCCAGCTGGTTATCATTATTTAAATTTGGGCTTTATCGTTGTGGGCAACTGAAGCCTATGATTTAAGCTATCTCTAGCTGAGCAAGGAGGTCGGGTGCCCGCCCAAACACTCATATTTCCAGAGCGCACTTTGCTGTGTCAATATACATTACTTGTCACATTGCAAAGAGTCTGAGAAGTTTGATCTCCACTGTTAGATTGTTGTCATGTGTCAAATCACACAGCCCAGGAGGAATGAGTACAATGCACAGGAAAAGCATACACTGAGCCATGGTCAGACTGCCTGAAAAATAAACACTTTTGTATAGACCAGGAAAAGAAAGGTCAAAAAAACAACCTGAAGCTTCAGATGCTGTAAGCCTTCTTTACTTTCATTTTCTTGCCACTCTGAGCCTTCAATTTTACCAGCAGGGGCAAATACACATTTTTCATCCAGCGGACCTTCCAGTGGATTCTCCCACAATGGGCGACTAGTTGGAGTAGTGGCCCCATCACTGGTGACTCAGGGCGGCATCTGGGAAGCCCCCACGTTCAAGCTGACCAAACAAAGCAGGTGTGGTGACTCAACGAGCTCCTCCCCACTGTCTCCTGTGAAATGGAAGCTCAAAGAAAATGTGTGAATACAACTAGCGACAGTGGAGAAGAATCCACTTCAGGGACTACAAGCTACCCAAGCAGGAAGGCTGGATAATTTCTTGCTGCTGCTGGTGGTAGTCTTTCTTTTCCTTCTCTTTCTGTCTTTCTGTCTTTTTTTTTTTTTTAAGTTGGCAAAAAAAAAAAATTAAACAAAAAAACGAGTACTGTCATTCCCTATTAAAGAAGGAATGGGTGCAAGTCAACCTCCCCATTTAAAGACGCCCACACACTTGAAACAGTTTCCTAGAAAGGCGGATATAATTTAACCGGGTGTACTGAAAGCACACTCACAGGGCATTTTTACGACACCTTCCAAATCCTCCACGGCTGATCCCGTGGTATGACAGACGCACACCACATTCATTGCACCAGACAAGGATTAGGGGAGTAAAATTAGTCATGTATGTAAATTGTAATCACGTTGGCCGGTTGTATGTGCTCATTTAGGCATTTTAACAGTGTGTGATGCTATCCTCTCCGCAGGACTAATAAGCATTAGCCGTAATGAGGTCAGTCAGTCAGTCAGTCAGGCATTCCCAGGGGATTTAATTGGGACATGGGTCTCTGCTGAAGTGAAAATTAATAACTTTTGTCAATGTTCTGGTGAAATGTTCTGTCTTATTAAACTATGAGGGTCAATTAGAAAGCATTATGTAATAAAGTCCCCAGCAGCAGAACTCAAATTGAGTTATACCACAGTCATTATTCCAGGGCGAATGCATTTGAAAATGGAAAACCAGAGCGCCATATGGAGGATTCGGGTCAGATTTACAAGCATCGCATGTTAAGGCTTCAACAAGAAGGAAACAATTAAACGTAATACCGAAATAAATCAGCGCGCCAAGCGTGCTGTGCAGGGCCGGGAGCCCGGGGCCCGCTGCAGCCCCGAGGCGGGGACCCCGCGAAATGGCAGCATTTAGCAGGCTCGGCGGGCCCCGCAGCTTGCGCCCGGGGCTTCGAATCTGGGGCGCACCTGGAAGGCTCGGGCCTGCACCCTGCCTCATAGAAATAACTCTTTATTGTGTGGCTATTAAGGCGAGAGATTGCTTTTATTAAAGTGCAAGTTATGGTGGTACAGCAAATTAAAGGATTTTAAAGCATACTAAATAGCCACCGAGATTCCCCATTCGGTCCTGTTTTACGGTACTTTAAATGGGCAGTATATTGTTAGGGAGATAGAAAGTCTGTGTGGAGGTGGGGATCTGACAAAACGGTCTTCAGGAGGCGTCACTGGCACCAGCCTGGATGGGAGGTTTGGGGGGGAGGAGGTGTGTCACTGGCAACTGCCTGGACGGGAGGTGGGGGGTGGGTGGGTCACTGGCACCGGCCTAGAGGTTGCTGGGGGGCCAGGATGTCCCCAGTCCTCCCGAAGACTGGGGAAGGTTGTTGTTGCCTGCTACATTCCAGTGGAGGAGAACATCTTCTAACCAGATATTGAAAGATGTTCTGCAGATAAAACAGTTAGGAAATGGAAACAAGCAAGGGAGGGAGATGCAGAGACTATGAGCACGGTCCCATTACTGAAGGACCACAACTTCGCTTATCTGCGCAGCTCGGTCATTCCTGAACTTTCTCTTCTCCAGTGAAGCAGGCTGGGTCCGATTATTTCCCCTTTGATCCCTAATGTTATGTTTCTCATTAAAAACAAATTGTAACGATGCCCCTTTCTTGGCTCCAAACCATCATAGAACCCAGGTTTCTCCTCTCCTTCACCTCCCCCACCTCTGCTGTGGTCTGAGCCCCTGCCCCTTCCCACCAGAACCCGTTTTCACTCCAGCTGCCTCTCCCCACTTTTTAAAAAACACAGATCTGGCCATGCCACTCCCCTGCTTAAAATCCTTTAGCACCTTCCCTTTGCACATGGGATAAAATCCAAAATCCTGACCACAGCCCACAGAACCCCTCCCAGATGTGCCTGGGGCCCACCTAGAGCCATGCTTCCCCTCCTACGGTTCTTGCAGATTCTGGAATACATGAAGTTTGCGCTCTACCCAGGGTTTTGGCACATACAGTTCCCTTAGTCTGGAATTCTCTTTCTCCTGATTATGTGTGGCTGGTTCTTCTTAAGCCTCAATATCCATCCTCCAGGAGGCCTGTCCTGAGTGTTCTATCTCAGGGAGCCCGTCCAGAACTCTGCTTCCTCATCCCATGTGTGCTTTCAGCATAGCCCTAACCAGAGTTTGTTATTTAAAAACAAAACATTTAACCTAGCGAAAGTGCGATAAGTATGAACTATTACTATTTTTGTTGCTAATGGAAATAATAGCAACATTTCCATTTCCCTGTGTTGCTCCCATAACATTAAAGATGGTCATGTTTGGGTGATTAATACAACAGTAATTTGATTTTGGTTTACTCCTTTTCTTTTCTGACACCTCCAGTCTAAGAGTGCTGCGATGACAAAGACCATATCTGCTTTGTTTCCCACTGAATCTTTAGCAATGGGGGCAAACAGCAGGCGCTCACTATGTGTCAAGTGAGTGAATAACTCATTGCATTCAACGGTTGCCTTGGAGGGAAACCTGAAGTTCATCCAACTCTTTTATGTCACGGAAAAAGTGTTGCTGACGATGGTGCAGTAATACACACAAAGAAACTATTGAGAGAGCGGGGCCACTGCCTGGTTTACCCTCAAAATGTTTCCTTTTTACTTTCTTCTGCCCAATTACCAGTCCTATCCAACCACACCTGGTCTTCACTGCTATCGGAATAAATGCCACCCTAAATCTGACGGTGAGAGCATGTTTAAAAGCAACTTAAAAACAGAAGCTGCTCCACCAATTAGAGACTAGATGATTGAATACTCCTGTACTCAAATAGTGGGATACAAAGGGGAATGAGAATGAATGAATCAAGGCCACAGGCACAAAAATGGTCAAATCCCAAACCCGTCATGTCGAATAAAAGCAGCGAGTCACAAAAGAATGCATACATTGTGATAGCCCTTATATAGAGTTGAAAACATAAGCAAAACTAAATAATATGTGGTTAGTGGATATGTGGTAAAACCATAATGAGAAAAGTAGGAATAAGGAATTAAAAAAAAATAATGAAAGCAACATTCAGAGAGTGGTTACTTGCCAGTGTTGCAGGGGGCAGGGGGGCGGGGGGTGAAGGAAAGGGGCCAACATGAAGAACTGTACCAGGGGTGGAGGGAGGGTAATCATGTCTTTATCTTTAGTTGGGCAGCAGTTTCATGGTTATCCATTTACCTCTTATGCTTCATAATCTGTAAATTTGTATGTATTTTAAAACTGCATACATTTTTTTTTAAATTAAAGCTGACATGATTTCAACTGTGCCTGAACATACCCAAACTCAAAAAGAAGAGCCTCTCCCCCTTCTCCAGGAGTACCTTCAGGAGCTTCCTCCAGCTAGCCACACCCACTGAAGGCCGACAGACAAGAGTCCTTGGGACCTGTCCCTGGGCCAGGTCAACACTATACGAAACCACGAAGTAATTGTGCAGAGTGTTTGGAAGGTGGTGACTCTGGAGACTTTGGGTAGGGCTCTTGAGCAAAAATAAGCCCTTATGGATCCTTGCACTATTAGCCAACTCTTCCTTGCCAACTTCAAAGCTTTTCCACCTTTTACATTCCCTTATTAAAATCCAAATATCCTTGAAAGTATCCACGCCAGAATCACCACCCTAGTGATCTTCATTAACTGAGAGCAGCTGGCGGTGTACCGCGGGGCACCCGAGCAGAAGAGGCACGGCAGAGGAGAAGGAGGTGAGGGGCCCCAGAGGCAAGCCAGGACAGCATCCCATTTGGTCCAGGGACGCCTTGCCTACTTTTCTACACAGCCCCACTGATTTCACATTCTCTTCATTGTTTTATTTGAGCCCCAGGCTTGTTACCGACACAGAGTGCCCCAAGATGGCCAGTCGATGTGCCCCTGGTGATGTTGCCACATGCTGAGATTCTCCTCCTTGAGCAATTCCTCTCTCTAATGTTAGTGGAGGGGGTTCCCACCATAGGGGTTTCTGGTTCATTTGTGTTGCTGGGTCTCCCAGGGCCACACTTCTGTTTCGAGAGAGAGTTTTGGCATCAGGATCCTTCTGACATGTCAGACTGAAAAAATGAATTTGAGCCAAGAGTTCTGTTGCTTCATTTCAGTTATTTATGAGAAGCTGGTGTTTTCTGCTAACAAAGACAACGGGAAATTTCAAAACTAAAAATGATCAAGCTTTTATGGTGGGAAAATAGAAGTGGCGAAGTATTTCTCAACTGGTTTGAATAACTTGCCTTCAGTATTTTTTCCCAGGAGTAATTATGAACAGAAACGCCACTTGCCTTTTGGCATCTTTCTGCTGAAACGTTATCAAGTGATTCCAGGAAGGACGGAGACACAGAAGGTCTCCATCATCACACAGTCTTACAGGAAAATGCAATCTACCGGCACTTCTATGCTTTGGCTAGTGAACGAATGAAAGAGTCAATGAATGAATGAACCACTCAGCCTTACATGAGTAATGCCACAGATCAAATGCCTGTTAGTCATGCATTACTCTCCTAGCTCGAGGCCTAATTGTTTCTTTATCTAAATAATGTGGGGTTTTCTTTTATTATAAAATGAATACATGCAAGTTACAAAATGCTTGGAATATACAGAGAAGTACAAAGAAGAAAACAGGAGCATCCCTAACCTACCCTACAGAACGACTTACTAACAAGGAGGTCTGTGTCACACTAGTGTTTTCTGAGCATATAAATGTTCGTGGCTGAGATCTTACTGTCTACACTGCATATATCTGTGTTCGACCGAAGTCTAAGATGACCCCTGATGCCCAAGCCCTTGTTTAATCTCCTCTCCGTGAATGTGGGTAGGAGGAACCTGTGAATATGATGGGATGGCATCCCTATGAATAGTTTATGTTACGTGGCACAGTTGACTCTCAGAAAAGGAGATTGATTATCCTGGTCACCTGACCTAATCACGTGAGCCTGACAAAGGATGGGGCTTTACCGGAAGATAGACACGAAGAATGAGAGGGTCTGAAGCAAAGGAGATCCTCCCTTGGTGGCTTTAAAGATAGAGAGGTGCATAGCAGCATTGTCCACAATAGCTAAATTGTGGAAGGAGCCGAGATGCCCTTCAACAGATTACTGGATTAAGAAGATGTGGTCCATATATACAATGGAATATTACTCAGCCATCAGAAAGAACGATTACACAACATTTCCAACAACATGGACGGGACTGGAGGTGATTATGCTAAGTGAAATAAGTCAAGCAGAAAAAGACAATTATCATATGGTTTCACTCATTTATGGAACATAAGAAATAGGAAGATCGGTAGGAGAAGGAAGGGAAGAATGAAGGGGGGTAAACAGAAGGGGGAAAGAACCATGAGAAACTATGGACTCTGGGAAACAAACTGAGGGCTTCAGAGGGGTGGGGGATTGGGATAGCCCGGTGATGGGTATTAAGGAGGGCACGTATTGCATGGAGCACTGGGTGTTATACGCAAACAATGAATCATGGAACATTGCATCAAAAACTAATGATGTATTGTATGGTGACTAACACAACATAATAAAAAATTATTATAAAATAATAAAATAAAATAAAATAAAATTTCCTCTTTAAAAAAATAAAAAGATAGAGAGGACCACATGGCAGGGAAGGCTAGAAGCCAACCAAAGTTAAGAGCTGCCCCCACCGACATTCAGTAAGGAAACAGGGACCTTGGTCCTACCACCACAAGGAACTGAAGTCTACTCACAACTTGAATGAACATAAAAGAAGACCCGCGTTCCAGATGAGAGCACCACCTGGCCGACACATTAATTTTAGTCCTTACGAAACGCTGAGCAGAAAACCCAGCCAAGCCTGCTGGGATTTTGGATCTACAGAAACTGTAGGACCATGAAATAATAAGTGGGTGGTGCTTTAAGTGGCTAAGTTTGTAGTAATTTACTATGCAAGCAATAGAAACCAAATAGAATGTTCTACTTTTTCATTCACGTGAGAACCTTTCTCTCATTATTGTTAACTAAAATTTTAATGTCTCCATTTAATGTGGGTATGGGTCATAACTGATGGAACCAGCCCGTATTCTTGGGCATTTAGATGTTGTCATCATAGGTATTAGAGATTGCTTATTTAAAAAGTAAGTGTTTTCTTCTTGCTTTGGTTGTCTGTATTTGTTTTGGCTTCTATGGTCACAAGAGAGATGAACATCTCTTTTCCAGTTATCTGCTGAGCTGTACCTCTTCCAACAGAGACAGAGAAGGGGGCGGGGGGCAAGGTATCCCTGAGGGCTTCGCTCTGCTCCCAGATGGAGACTGAAAACTGGAGAAGAGTAGGATTCTTTGTATTTCAAAGGTCAAAGCTCTTAACAACTTCACTGTCCAAGGAGACAGATGAAGCCTGTGAGCTGTACCTGTTGAGATGAGGCTAGCTCCTCCCAAGACTAGATGAGAAATAAAGGTTGGATTTTGACCCAGGATGGATCTGTGCCCCCCCCCCAGCATGCTGCCCTGGGGGGCCTCGGGGAGGTCCTGCTGTGTGACGTCTCTGGGGCTGGCACCGCCCACCATGGCTGGGGATGTTCCCCCAAGGTCCTTAAACCCAGCTTGAGGTTGAGGAATGGAGAACTCTTGGCACCACCCTTAGCTAGTATTGGCTTCAACCAGATTTAATTCCATTTCGAAAAATAAAGGAATATGGCTTTTTGTACCATTTTGGGACTGTTTCCTGTTACATAAATAGGACTGTGATAAATAGTTCTACATAAATATGTATCTATATTCATTACTATTTTATTTGAATGAATTTCTAGAAATAGGTCAAAGGATATAAACATTTTAAGGTCCTATAAATTATCAAATTAGCAGGCTTTTAAATTTCCTAAGCTAAAATATATATGATACTAGATTTGTAATAAATTCTCGCTTCAGCCTCTGCCTCCAACCCCTGCAATAGAGTGACTATAAAAGGTTCGAGGCCCACTCGAGCAAGCCTGGGTGCTGTGTACTTCTTCACGGAGAAAGGCGGTATGCAGCTTCTGTGGTGTAACAGGCAAGGCTCAGATCCACACCCACCCGTACCACCGACAGACTGCCTGAATTTGAGCACATGCGCTTTTCTGGGGCTGTCATAACAAAATCTCACAAAGTGGGTCCCCTGAACAACATAAATGTATTGTCTCACAGTTCTGGAAACAGGAAGTCCAAGATCAAGGTGTTGGCAGGGTTGGTTCTTTCTGAGAGCTGTGAGGGAGGAATCTGTCCAGGCCTCCCTCCTTGCTTTTCTGGTGGTTTACTAGGAATCGCTGGCATTCCTTGGCTTGTAAATAAATGTCAATAAATGACTGTCTTTTCTCTTTGTTTTTACATGGTCTTCCCTCTGGTCGAAATTTGCCCTTTTTATAAGGACACCGGTCCTATTGGAGGAAGGCTCACCCTAATGACCTCATCTTGACTTGATCATCTGTAAAGACCCTATTTCAACATAAGGTCACATTCACAGGTCCTGGGGGTGAGGACTTGAACATACTGGGGGGTGGGTGGGGGACACGATTCAATCCCTAATACCTTGGAGAGGTGTATATACTCTCTAAGACTCTGTTTCTGATCAATAAAACAGGGATGCCCGCTTGTTGTGAGGATTAAATTTATTTGACAAGTGGAAGGCTAGACAGATGACAGAACGCTTACCCAATGCCTGGAGCTTGATAGTTGCTCAATAAATATTGGTGAAGTTATCAACCAAAATTTTTGCTCTTATTATTTCCTGTGGATACACGGAAACCCACGCTCGGTTGGGTGGAGATGTGTATTTATGTGGCCCCCATGGTGCCCCTAGAAGGAATATACTATTTTCTTTTCAAATGTCTTGTGCCTTTGCCTCGTGCAGCCTTGCAGGCATGTCGTCAGCCAGACACAGACCTCAGCTCTCCCACGAAGCCCACTTTGGAGATTTGGCGCCTGCCTTCTGCCACTAGTTCATTGTCTGAAAAGTGCTGACACCTTCTTCATCCGTGATGCCAGGACTCCGTGCCAAAGCTGCCCACATGAGCGAGACATTCTCTGCACTCCAGGGTTCCAGAAGGTGAACCTGGCACCGACCAAACATAGTTAGAGCGGCCTTTGTGATACACACACATACACTCACACACACGCACACACATGAGCCAGAGACCAGAGACCCCAATCAGTACTTAAAGCAAATTTTAAAAGGAATAAAAATTGCCCAATCCCTTTGATGATACTCAAAGGATCTTTTTTAATATATGAGAAAGACACTCTGCATTCTGAACACATGTGGTGTCACCAGCTCTTCCCCCCGCCCCCCTACTAAACCCTCTTAATTCCATAATTTAAAAGGTCTTAAGACACAGAAAGATCTCACCGCGGCATAATTGGGTATCCTGTGTCTTCCAAGTTGGATTGGATGCACCACCTCAGCCTGGAAACTTCTCCACGGAGTAGGACAGGAAAAATTGGAGGCAGGAGGTGGGAGCGGGGTGGGGTGGGGGATGCAGGATGGGACAAGGACACTGCCCCTGCTTGGTCAGGCGTCTTGGATAGGAAAGCCAAGCCGCCTGCAGGAAAATGTTTGCTATTCGTTTTGCCCTGACACTCCAGGAGAGGAGCCCAATTTCTTTTGTGATTGGAGGTAATGTAATCTACAGGAAAATCAATGTGGGCTGACAGGAGAATCACCCAGCTGATCTGCAGACCAGAGACCCTGAACACAGCAGGCTGCAGGAGGCGCATGGCAAGCACTTTCTGCTGCCTCTGGGAGGACAGGGTCTTGAAGACTCATACCCTGGGGTGCTCCTGACTCTTCAGCAGCCTGTCTATGCAATGCTGGGCTGCCAGGAATTGAGTGACAAGGTATCCAGTCTGGGGGATGAGGCAAGGGGGCCAGAGGGCCACAGCATGCTCTGCTGGGTTCCGGAGAGGAGAGAGAGACAGAGATCCTGAGACTGTAAGCTAGAGACAGAAAGAGATAGGGAGAGGCAGACAGACACACACACACACACACATGCATTCACGGACCTCAATTTTAGACTGTCTACGTAAGCCTCTATTATTTTACCACTTTTTAAATTTAAAAATTCAGACTGTGAACCCCCAAACATGCATTACCTCTAGTAATCAGGAAAGAACATGTTATAAAAAATAAATAAGAAAGACTTAAGAAAAAATCACTCTCGCCACGCCAAAAACATGTGCACATCTGCTGGACCCCTCTGCCGGCCTGGCTGAGCTGACGTCAGCACAGCAGCCTCTGTGGCAACAGCAGCAAACTTAGCAGGTGTCACCCCAATATGGCTGTGAACTGCATCCTGTGATTCACAGGCATAAATCAGGGTAATAGGCCCTGGGCCGTCCCCTCCCCAAATGTCCCCTTTACTTGAGCCAGGGCCATGGACGGCCCTCTGGCCCCTGGAGTTTGCTTGATGGCATGACCGATATTCTCCCTCTGGGCGTACTTTCTTGGAATCTGTTTAACCTCACCGTATCATCAAAACACCCCTGTAGTCTACTGCACGAAGCATGTGGAAAACCTCATCTGGGGAAGTAATGGGTTAAGAACCACAGCTGAGAGCAAGTGAGCCCTGGGAGGGAAGGCCCATAGTGCCCATCAGTAACCATGGCCAGTTCAAGGAATCAGGAGGTGGCTGGGTGGCCCAGAATGGGATGGAACCCTGCCTCCCCCATCTCTTGGGTCTTGGATGTGGAATGGGCCTCTTGTGCCCACTCCCATTCCCCCCCAACACACACACCCACGAACTTCCTGGCAAAGGCTTCCAACTTTACCTACTGTGTTCCTGGAAGAAACTTTTAAGGCCAAAGAGGCGGCAGCCTGGAGCATGGTCTTTTCAAAGATTTGGGGGCAATTCCAGGCCTGAACTGGCTCCTTTTCCCTTTCCCCCTGCATAGTCCCTGCCCTGCAAGGAGCTGACAAGGGCTCTGGACAGCGGGACAGCGGGATCCAATAAATCTGAGGCCTGTCTAGGTGCTTCATTTATCAAGAGGCCTAATTTACCCAGGCCCTTTAGACTAATTGCAGATTTGCAAAAACTGCTGAGAGCGTAGAACTGAGTATTGTGAGTGTCCCTTGCCATATTTCTGCTAATGTGTTTCATCTGGAGTACATAAAGAGGCAGGGATGCTGATTTTAGACACAGCACTTTGGGGCTAATCCAGCTAAATGATTAGCCCTAAAATTCTGCAGTGATGTCATTTTCCCTACAGTGCTCTGCCAGTCGGCTTGTTTGCTTTATAGTGAGAAATATGTGCTCGCAGACCCAGGCTAGCTGTCTCGGCATCGCAGGAAAATCTGCCCTCCGTGGTTTATTTGGGGCAACAACGACAGCCTGCCCATCGGTCTCTGGGTCTCTTCTCAAGATGACAGGAGCTGCCAGCGAGACAGCAATAATGGGAAAATGCAACTTCTTTAAGAGACTCTCGGATAAACTTTGCTCTCCTCCCCCGCCCCACGCACGTCTGCAAGCAGGTTCTGTCTACTGGAGAAGCCGTCCACGTTCTGAGTCCGAGCAGCACAGGTGTGGTTCAGACGTGTGAGTCTCAGCTCTGCCTCCAGCTGGGCAGGCGCACGCCAGTTCGAGGCCTCTCTGAGCCTGTTTCTTCTTCTACAAAACAAACAGGAGCACCTGCTTTGCCCGATGTGTCAGGACAGCGAAGTGCAAAGAACAGAACTTGTGGGCAAGGGCTGCCCCTTGGCAGCCCTGATGGCAGCGATGAACATGGAGCTTTGCGGTGAGACAGCTCAAGTTCTAGCTCCATCTCTCCCAAGCTCTGAGACCCTGCTGACTCATCCCCTCTGTGCTTTAGGCTTGTCCTGCTTCACACGTGGACAATAAAAGTGGCCTCACGGGGTTATCGGACTTAGCATTCACCACCCTGCATCCAGCCCAATGCTCCCTGTTTTAGAGTTGCCCGATAAACAGTAACTCTGGTTTGCGTTTATGTGCTTCCCCAACATTAGGTCCACGGATTCATTTCAGAAAGAATTGGGTGACAGTTAATGGGTTTTTGATACCTTTTGTACCCTAGAAAGTTATTTTCCCAATAAGTGCAAATAAGTACATTTGGCACAATCTCACGGTTCAAAGATAAAAGTTCCTAAGGTCAATTAGGCTCTCTGGAGTTCTTTGATACGTTCTAGAGGAGGAGTGGAACTATCCCCTTTAACAAGTAGCCAAAGGCTTCTCGGATTCCAAAGTGCATATCCTACTTAATATTTACAAGAAACATTTATTGAGTTCTTAGTATATGCCAGGCATTGTCATATAAGCATTTTATATACAACCACTGTTCAATCTTAACTATAGCTCTCCAAGTCAGGCACTATTATTATGTCCGTGTTACTGAAGAGGGAGATCTTTGCAAGATTAAAGGCTTCACCCAAAATTGCACAGCTGGAGAGGGGCAGAACAGAAACTCAAACTTCGGTCGGGCCGCCCCAAAGCCGGGGCTGGATCCAGGACTCCACACAGAGGCAAAACCACAGAAAGGAAAACCTGCAAACACAGACACCAACCCAGCAGTGGTTTACGGCATGCCAAGTGCTGTGCTGGGTGCTGTCTCCCTGGTATCTGTCCTCTTCCCAGCATTGCTGCAAAGCAGGAAGTAATACTGATCCCGTGTTGCAGGTGAAGGAAGTAATGCTTGTACAATTCCCCCAAGGTACTCGGCTCGAGTGGAGGAGCTGGGAGTGGAAGACAAGGCCAGCTGCTTCTAGAGGCAGCCTCTTAATCTGTGCTCTACGCTGAGAGGATGATGAGCTCTTTTCAGATGGGCTCATCAAGCAGACGTCCGTGATGGAAGGGCCGGGCCCAGAATCTTTGGATACTGGCTGTGGTTCCGTTGAGCACGTGATCTTCACAACTAGGCCAGAATAAATCAGGCTATGTCTTAGGCACCTTCACAAGGGCCTTTGTTTGCCTAAAAACTCTACAACATGATCCCGCAGCCTAGAGAATTATTAAATACCGGCCCAGGAGAAGCTGAGGGCAGAGCAGTCCTCTGTGTCCCGAGTTGCTGGGTGTTAAGCTCTCTTATTCATTTGGCCTGCCTGGTGAAAGTGTTTGTCCTGATGGATCAAAGCTTGGGCTGAGACACAGCACCCAAAGCTATGGAGGCAACATTTGTCTTGTGTCTCCCATTTCTGATTAGGAAGCTGGGGGCACCGGCCAAATTGTATGATGGATTCCTCACACATCGTACCATAAATTCCCCCCCGAGGGCCAGGCGCCGTGGTCCCGCCTGTGTCAGCACACTAGCACGCAGCCTCAGAACCATAAAGTAGTGTTCTAGGGGGAGGCTGAAATTAATGAAACTCTGGCTGACATTTTGAGCACGCACACACATATCTCAAGATTATCCCACAAGTATATTTCTTGCAGAGAGAGTAGTTTTTCCATATTAAAAGATGGTATTAACCTTCAATACTCCATCACTTGCTTTAATTCTTTCCACCTGTAAATATTTCAGATGAAAATATCACATTGGCTATGCCTGTGTCTTACAAATGCAGCTTATATCTGGGTTTCAGAGAGATGATAAGTTGAACTTTGTCGCTTGGAAATACCCATGAAAACCAGAGTCAGGGGCACAGTGGGTTAAGCGTCCGACTCTTGGGTTCGGGTTATGTCACGATCTTGCTGTTGTGGGATTGAGCCCCACATCGGGCTCTGCGCTCAGCATGGAGTCGGCTTCAGATTCCCTCTTCCACCCTCCCTCTCTCTCTAATGATAAATAAAAGTAAAATCTTAAAAAAAAACCCCACAAAAACTAGAATCGGTGGGTGGTCATGTAAGGAACAGGGTATTTGGGGTCCACAAGGCTGTGGGCTCAAACACCAGCTTCTGCATTACCAGCCTAGGAACGTTGAGAAAGTTGCTTGACAGGTCAGCCCCTATAGGTGTGGAGTTTCTGCCCTGCAAAAAAGAACTTCGTGCAATTAGTCTGTCCAGAGGGGTTGCATTTTTGTAATTTACCTGCCTGAATTTATTTATTTTTTTAAGTTTTTATTTATTTATTTTAGAAAGAGAGAGAGATAGAGAGTGCAAGGAGGGGGAAGGGCAGAGGGAGAGGGAGAGACAGAATCCCAAGCACACTCCACACTGAGCATGGAGCCTGACATGGGGCTGGAGCCCATGACCCTGAGATCATGACCTGAGCCAAAATCAAGAGTCAGACACTTAATGAACTGAGCCACCCAGGTGTCCCCTGAATATAAATATGTACACCACCGTAAGCATGAGTCGCAGCCCGTTTTATGTCTCTTTCAAGGCTCCTTAGCCTCATCCATAAAATCAAGGGCAAACTTCCTTTTCCACGTCCTGAGCTTGAGAGATGCTGTATATATAAGTCCAGCCCCATACCCGCATCAGGGAAAGCAGGCCTGGTGTAGTCATTGTAGCTGGTCAAGGCTCTTGAACCAGGGTTGCAAAATGGCAGCCTGTGGGCAGGAGCCCTACATGTTTTATTCGGCTCATGCAGGGTTTTAAAAACTTCTGAGCCAATCTTTAAAAACTGTAAAAATCAGGAGGTTAAAAACCTTTAGAAATCAGAAGATTTGCCACAAAAGCTGTACTTCTTGTTCCTCCTGATGAATCAGAATGTCTGGGCATGCAGATGGTATTCCCAGAGAGAGCTAATCAGCAGGACCTGGGAATGATGCTTCCTCCAGATGGGCAGTCTCGCTGCAGGCCCCACCGTCCCCCGCTCTCAGACCTCATGTGCCCCACACCAGCCACCCCATTCCTGTACATTCGGTTCTGGCTCCTGTAGCCACCACAGTTTGAACTTGCTTCTCCAAGTGTGGCCTGTGGACCAGTAGCACCTGGGAGTATGATTGAGAGGCAGGACCTCAGGTCCCAGCTCAGACCTACTAAGTCAGGGTCCGCAAGCAGTCTAAGGCACATTAAGGTTTGAGAAACCCTGGACTGGGATGGGAGTGGCAATCTATGGCCTGCATGCCAAATCCAGCCAACTGCCTGGTTCTGTAAATTACGTTTTCTTGGAACACAATCACGCCCATTTGTTTATGTGTTGTCCATGGCTGCCTTCACTTACCAATGGCGGAGTTAAGTAGTTGGACAGACCCTCAAAACCTGAAATATTTACTATCTGACTCTTTATAGGAAAAGTGTGCTGAGTCCTGATCTAGAAGAATGCTTTAAAAAGATGTTGTATTATAGGTTCCAGTTGGACACTCCAAGTGCTATAGACTCCCCAAAGGGAATAAGCATGCAGGGGCATTTCTTTGTGTAAACCTACAAGTTTCAGCTTTCCCAATTTCTTCTCTATGGGGGGGGGTCTCACTTCCCAGCCCTCGAGAGCCCACAAAGCCACATCCCTGACGTTGGCAGGGCGTCCTCTTCCATTTGGCCATCCCACCTCCTGTCTGCCTCTCTCCCAGCCTCCCAGGCATTTACTCCCCTTTCCCCTCCTTCCCCAGGACTCTTCCTCTTTCTTTCCTGCGTGTTACTTCTTCGGCTTGCTCAGGTATCCTCCTGGGCAGTTTGGGCAAGTAAAGCCCTTGGCCAACCAGGAGGTGGAGGACAGGCCGGTCTCTTGGCGCAGAACCTGCAAGATAAGCCGGACTGCCCAGCTTCACGGAGCTTCTTCTTTACTGGGACGTTGCTGAAAGAGTGTCTGTCTCCTTCTGTTGCCCCAGACTTACGTGTACAGACTCCCGTAACAAAAAGGGGAGGAGGAGAAACCATCCTGCAGCCTACATAAACCCAAACGCAAGACACACCAGTGATGAGACCTAGTGGGTCTGCCTCACATGAAGGCATTTTGTTGTATTTGTTTC
The DNA here is from genome assembly GCF_002007445.2 of Ailuropoda melanoleuca. Lineage (NCBI taxonomy): Eukaryota > Metazoa > Chordata > Mammalia > Carnivora > Ursidae > Ailuropoda > Ailuropoda melanoleuca. The sequence goes on from NC_048224.1 coordinate 9,512,948, forward strand.
CTTATCCGGAGGCAGAAAACTCTGCGAGATACTACAAGCGAAGTCATTTTTGAGCCAAAAAAATGTCTAGAGCCACACACAATTTCCATATGCGGGTATGATGAATTTTCAAATGACCAGTCGACAGAGACTCTTCATCTTCAAAGCGGAATTCAGCATTTCAGAAGGTGTGCCAGCCAGCAAGGTGTTCGCCACATGGGGTGTCTGCAGTGATTGGAAACTTCAGGTGGGTCCCAGAACTTGCACAGAGTATCTGGAGGATCAGGCAGGGTCCAAAAGCTTCCCTCACAGATGAGGAGACCGGACGTCTCAGAGGCCACAGGACGTCATACGGGTTTTTCGGGTCCAAGCTGGAGGTGGGACCCACGCCTACCTTTCCACCCCATGACACTGCCCTTTGCCTATTCAAGTGTGACCACATCAGGGGAGGACTTTCAGAGATCATTGTGCAAATTCTTTATATTTTTGAACCGGTGAAGGGTTTCATAGCCTATTCTGGAGCTCATAACCATCTCTGCAGGGAAAGATCCTTAGGCAGAACTGAAATCCCTCTTGCCATGCTCTCTGCCTTCCATTTGTTCTGTCTTTCCTGAAGAAGCACTGGTTGCCATTCTGTCTTTAATAATCTTTTTGTCCCAGAGGATGGCTTCCCAATACCCTCAGCCATTTCTCCTGCAAGTTAATAATTGCAATTCCTTTCATCTTTCCCCATTAGTCCTGTTTTCCAACTCAAAATCACTACCCTCAAACCACTTGCAAATTCCCTGCATCCCTACAAACTGCCTTCCTATTTTAAAAATTATATAAAAATGTATCAAGTAAATCTGTGAATAGGGCAGCCACGGAGGATAAAATTCTATCACATTGTAGATGGTGCCTGGATTTCTTCAGGAGGAGTGTTCAAAAGTATGAGTCTAGAGCTGGCATTTTCCCATTTGTTGCTTTGGAGTCAGGGATGAGGGAGATGGTTGACAAAGACCTACCAAGAAATACAAATGGTAAGATTAATAATGATAACAATGGTATTATATGTTTATGAGGTACAACGCTCTGGACTAAGGCTTACACATATTTCACTCGGTCCTCATAATGCTCCTGGGAGAAAGCACCATCATTATGCTTGAATCCCAAACAAAGAAATTGAAGCACAGAGAGGTTAAGCAACAGGCTCAGAGCTTCTTCTAGTAATACCAGGCCATCTCCCAAAAATGTTCCCATCCTGCTACACAAGGATATAGAATTTCCCCCAGATGCAAGAGAAACAAAGAAGCCTATTCAGGGAAGGGTGATGGTTTTATTCTCCAGTGGACCCCCTGCACCTAGCAAAGTACCTGGCACACAGTAGGTGCTCAACAAATGTTTATGGAATAAATGGATAGGTAAACTTCATTGCCAGCTTTGAACATGATGTCAGGGTTCAGTGGACACATTGAACCAAGATCCAGGTGATAACACTCACAAGAACATCACTGACTTATGAAGGAGTGGTCCATCCTGGCTGAGCAGCAGAACCACCAGAGCACTGGAAAGGTACAGCTTCTCTGGGCTCATCTCGGACCTCCTGATATGGAATATTCCAGGGGCAGCCTGGGAATCTGTACTTGTTACCAAACCTCTCTATGTGATCATCATGCAGAACTGACTGGGGATTCCTTCACCCCCCGCCTTGTGACCAAGGGAGGAGAACTTTATAGAACGCACACATAGGAGCTCCTGTCCTCTGGCTGCCAATTGGGTTCAGCCAGCAGGAGGAACCAGCAGGAGATCAGGATGTGGAAGGAAGTGAAGTGGGGTATTAATGCTCCAGCTCCCTTCTGACAAAGCCCCGGGGGACCACGGTAGTTTCCTCTACCAAAGTCCACATTTCATCAGGCAGCCCTCTATCAACAGCAGCTGTCTCCCCAGGTTCAATCAGGGCTCCTTCTCTCACCCCTTCAGTCCTTCTGGTCTCTGCTATTATTAGCCTGGTGCCCCCTCAGCACCCCTCCTAGATTCCCCTTAGCCCTGCCCATATAGCTGAAAACGGTACCTCACTAACCTCTTTGCAATATCACTCTTAAATGTGCTGTCTACTTCCTGCTGGTACACTGACTGGCACTCCGTCTGTGAAGTTAGGTTATACACACTCACACACACACGCACACACACGCACACACATGCATGCACACGCACACATATGGGATGTGGTATAACGGGGGCCAACATGGGTTCCTTTCTAGGGAGTTTGCTTATGGGACCATACTAAATAAGGCCTTTATCCTACTGCTTGGACCCAGAGGGTAACAGTTGGCAAGGTCTTCCCAGGCTCCAACTGGCCATGGCAGCCCAGATAGGATTTGTTATATTTTGTTCAAAGAGGGAAATCCTAATACTATCTTTTGGAGTATTGATCATATGCCTAACTTTAAATTACACCCTCACATGCCTAACTTTAAAACCATATTGAAATAAAAACCATTCCCTTCTGAGGCTTCCATGTCCAGATTATTGAAAAGTCAATCTGTTCGAGGTAGCTCTGTTCACTCACTCACTGCATCTTGGAAGGTTCGGGTGGTGGGTGAAAGAAACATAGGAGCCTTATGGTAATGAGGTCAGGGAGAAAGGGCCAGAATTCCCTCCAGGAGATGAAATTCAGGCTTCAATCACTTTCCCAAAAACCTCAAAGTGAGAACTAGTCAAAGCCCCAGGCTTTGCCCATTTTCTGCCCCAGCCCAGTAAATCAGCCTGTTCACATACCACCCAGACCAGCATCTGCTGAAACAGTCTCAGGCCCTAAAGAAACCCAGGCTGAGAAAGCTCCCTCCAAACCCAGTCTAGAGTTTACGAACCTTGGCCAACCTCTCCCAAGCACTTGGCCCAACACGCGGGTCTGGGCCTGGTTTAGGGTTTCAGAGTGGCAGTTTCAAAGCCGTCTCATTATTACTGATGACCAGGGCTTGCTGAGAGCAATAGTGTTTTATAGCCCACTGAGCAGAGGGCCCCAGGAGCTGTGGGGGATCTGCTGCCTCTGAACTTGTGTAAGGCACCAATCACAAAGGGGGTGGAGGCCACATGCTTGGCTGAAGCTGCCCTAAGCGAAGGTTGCAAAAAGCAGACAACCAACTCCTACAATCCCATGCAGCAGCCCCAAGACAGAGCGGCGATACCCAGGTGTGGCCTGGGTCCTCATCTCAAAAGCCAGGAAAGCACAGGAAACTGTAAGCAACAGCTGGGAATGACGTTATCAGGTGCCCTTAGAATTACTGCTGTCACAAATTGGAGATATATTTTGACTCATTCCTTGGGCAATGTTGGTCTGATTGAGGCCTGAACTCCCATTCTTTACCAAAGCCAATGTCTTGACTATCAGTGTTCATCCCTTGATTGTGTGGTCCACAGAAGTCCTGAGAAAAATTAGAGTTCAGGTTCAAGGAATCAAAGGAATAACATTTACTGAGGTGCCAGACAGTTTTTATCCTTGAGTTCCATATTTAATCTCCATAGCAATCCTGGGAGATGGCAGCTATAATTATTCTTATGGCTAAGAAGGCTAACACTCAGGTTTTTAGGCAAATTTGCACAGCCAGAAAGGAGAAGCCAGGTTTGTCCGATCCAGGGTCAGGGCCAACCCCACTCCCTTCTTATGTTGGGTAATGACAGGGAGACTTCTCTGTAGCCTGCCTCAATTTTATGTTCTGCTTTTTCTTTGCAAAATATGGGAAATGACAAAAGAATAAGTAAAATCCATATCTAATCTCACCAGTTTTTAAATTACAAATAAATGAAAATGTAAAAGTCCTTCTGCTCCTGTAATCCCAACCTCTCATTAGCAGTTAGGCAGCCTTGGGCTGCAAGAAGAGCACACACGTGGCTCCTGTTCATGTAGGCAGTACGACATGGATTATGTTATGGACTATGAAGTCCCAAGGCAGCATGGATCCAAAATTGTTTAACTCAGCAACTTGTGACATCAACCAGAACCCGGATTCCTTCCAACTTTCTTCTCTGCCATCCTCTGGGCGTGCACTTGGTCATTGGGTTTGAATACCTCATAGTCCAAAATGGCCACCTAGATTCCAGTGTCCCACTCAGAAGAGGCAACGCAGGCAGAAGCATCGACTCTATCTTGTAAGAACAGAGAAACCCTTCCCGCAATTTCCTCAGTGGATTCCCCCATCAGCTCTAATTGGCCGAAACCAAGTCATGTGCCCCCTCTTAACCAATCACCAGAGGAGGAACAGAACTACGGGGATTGGCATAGACTAGTGAGCGTTCATGGCAGAACTGGGAATGTTGTATCTTTGTTTTTTTTCCCCCCTGAAGGGTGGATACCTGGGTAAAGTTGGGATTCTGTTAGAAAGTGAGGATGGGGGGAGTGGGTCCTGGATAGGCAATCAATAATGACTGCCAAACCCACCCCCAAAGACACACAGCCAACCATGGGTTATTCCTATTATTAATTTTTTAATTATTTCCCCAAGTGTATTACTACACGCACACCAACAAAAGAGTGTGCTTATATGTTGCTACCTTTTTATTGAAATTAATCTGGCATTTTTAAATAAATGATGTTTTTCATGCTAGAACATACAGATTTAATCCACATCTCCCCCATAAGTATGTAGCATTCATGGAGAGCTATCCCCATCTTTATCTAACCATTCAACTCTTCCTAGACTTTTAGGTCATTTCTGATTTGTGGTATTATCAACATGGCTTTGACCAAACAAACTTGTACGTGCATTTTGAGCATTGTATGCTGTTATTTCTAGATGATAGCTTCCTAGAGTAAGCACTTAAAAAAATTTTTTTTCACAGATTGTATCCATTTACACTTGCCTCAGTACTCTAATAGAGTGCCTGATTGTCCACACCCTTGCCAGTAATTAAAATTATCATTTGGATCATTGTCAACACAATAGGTTAAAAAATGGTTTTCCTTTGTTTTCAATGAAAACAGCATGAAACAGGCTGGAGCACTCTGGAAACTCCAAGTTCAGTGTGGCTGACCCACAGGGAGGGGCCCCAGAGGAGGGTAAATGGGTTGGGAGTGGAGGGTGTGAGTAACAAGATGGAAGAAAACAAGTTAGCAAACTTTGTAGCAATCTAGGGGAGAGCCAACGAGGACCCGAACTAAAGCAGGCTAGTGAGGAGGGCGAGGAGGTCTGGCCAGAGGGACTGTTGAAGAGGTAACCTTGATAGTATGGGGGTGTAAGTCACCCAAGGAGGCTAGCCCTGCTTTCCCAGAGCTCCAGGGGCATGCAAATGAGGGCTGCTGGAGGCTGGGTCTACATAGGTGATGAGGTTTTGCTCAGAGCAACACTCTCTGTCCCAGCAGTAACTTTATAGGACACTTTTTTCTTTTATGAGGTATTTTCTCTGGGGAAAAGAAGTCATTTGTTTTGTGTCTGGAGAGAGGAATGAGTGTTCACAGTAGGGGCTCCCACAGGTGCTCGCCTGCCGCAGGGCTGCCTCCTATAGTCAGACCCCAGGTCCCGCTAGTGGAGGTGTGAAAGATGCCTCACGGTGGCAGGGAAGGCAATGTAGAACTCGGAGTCAGACATGAGATCTCAGAACCCATGCTTTTGTAAATTCCTCCTTTGGTGGGAGAAATGGCTTGGGATTTCGAACCCAGTGTGTGCTTTCCCAGCATTGCTACTGGTACGTTGCAGAAGGCACTAGGCACATGGCTGGGTGGCTCGTTTGAAGACACCTGTGATTCCTCCACCCCAAACAACAGCAAGGAACCCCAGAGAGCTCCCTAGCAGACAGCCCCCCCCCCGGGGGGGGGGAGAGCAGGAGGGGAAACATGTTGTTTTCAGAGCAACGAACGTTTCTTCTTTCTGTTGTTTGTAATTGCAAATGTTAACATTCCATCCTCGAAAAATGAGTGAAAATGTATCCCAAGGTATGATCATCCATCATCACAAATGAACAGAAAGGGGATAGTGCTGGGTATTAGCTAGTTTGTTTTGTCCATTTTTATTTGGTTATGAATGTTTAATTCACGGAGCAATTCACCATTATAACAATTTCAAATAATCCATTAAATTGTTCTGGGCGCTGCCATCACTAGAGTATTTTTTTTTTAAAGTAAATTTATTCTTGACTGCCATTAAATTGCGTTGGTAGCACTTTGATCATATATTCCATCCATTCAACAAGTGCCTATCGTCAAGGTTGTCTGCTTTCTGCTCTGCTTCTAAATGTTAAAATACACTAACATTTGTTTAAAGTAACAGTAATGAGGGCATTTGCCAGGTTTACCTTGCTTTATGCAATATATATACTCCTAAAATGTTGCATGTAAGTGGCATTTTGTAAATTGTCTCGTATTTTATGTTCTTTAAGACTAAAAAAAAAAATCAGTACCAAACCCTTTAATACATAAATCGAGATTCTTCATGCCAAATTTGCCTAAACTGAGGTAGACCCAAGAATCCTCTTTTGAATTAAGACTGAATGCACATACATTTATTTATGCATTCATTAAGCACATTTTTATTGAGTACCTACTGTGTGCCAGATATGGCTCTCAGAAGCTGGAAATTGGACAGCAAACAAGCCAAAGTCTCTTCCCTTGTGGAGATTATATTCCAGTGGGACAGTCAGACTAGACAAGTAAATAATTACGTGATACAATTTCAGGTGGCAAAAAATGCTATAAAGATAAATAATGCAGGAAAAGGAGATGGAGAATGGCAGTAAAGAATGTATTTTAGACGTTGTATTCACTTCCTATTGCTGCATAACACATTACCACAAACTGAGTGTCTTAAAGCAACACAAATGTATTATCTCACATTTTCCACGGTCAGGAATCAAGACATGGGTTCTCCGTGTAAATCTCACAAGATTATAGTCAAAGGGTCAGCCAGGGCTGGGTCGCATCCGAGGTGTGGGGTCCTCTTCCAAGATCATGTGTTTGTTGGCAGAATTCAGTTCTTTACAGCTGTAGTACTCATGGAGGCAGGAGAATATCTGTTACAGCTTTGTCCTCTTCTAAGGGCTCATCTGATGAGGTCACCCCACTAAGAATAGTCTTCGTTTGATTAACTCAAAGTGACTAGTAACTTAATTATGGAGGTTCTAGCCCGTTGAATCACAGATTCTACCTGCACAGGGACATCACACCAGGGGGCAGAGATCATGGGGGCCACCTTAGAATCTGTCTACGACAGACAGAGAGATCAGGGAATGACTTTCCATGGAGGTTATATTTGAAAAAAGACCTGAGGAAAAAAATCAGAGACTGAGCTATACAAAGGTCTGGGACAAAGCATACCAGCATATGCAGAGGCCCTGTGGCAGGAATTGGTATATTCAAGGAATACAAGAAGGCCAGTGGAGTTGGAGGCTAATGAATGAGGGGAAACATGGTATGAGGTGAGATCAGAGAGGGAGACAATCTACAGTTCATGAAAAGCCTTGTGGGTCATGCTGAAGAGTATGGAGAACTCTGGGTAGAGAGTGATATGATCTAATTTCTATTTTAATTGTCCTTGATGACTTCTTCGTGAAGAAGGAATTGTAGAATGGAAGCAGAGAGACTATGGTTGAAGTCCAGGTGCAACATACAGGTGGTTTGAACTAGGGTGGCAGGCCCTGAGTTGGCAAAAACAAATTCACAATGGGTTTTAGAGGTAGAGTCAACTAGATACACTTAAAATGCAATGACTTAAAAGCATACACTCTGGATCCAAACTTCCTGGGTTCAAATCCTTGCTCTGCCACGTGCTAGCCATGGGAGCTTGGGCAAATTACTTAACTTCTCTGTATTTTAGTGTCCTCATCTGGGACTTCTAACAGCACCTACTTCATTGTGCTTTATGAGCATTCAATGAAATAATCTTGGGCACATAATAATTGATGTATAAATGTCTTTTGTGTCTACATCAATGATGAGTGTTATATTAATTGATGATGGATTGAATGTGGAATTTGGGGGGGAAGAGGACATTTTCAAGGACTTTGCTAGGAAATCAATGGAATGGGGGGAGACTAGCGGACACTCCAGTGTCAGCTTTTCCAATATGGCAGCGATCAGAATAGAGTTACAGGATGCACGCACTTGCCACTGGCTAGCCATGAGAGCTTAGTTAAATAACTTGACCTCCATGAACCTCAGTCTCCTCATCTGAAAAAAAAAATGGGACTAGTAATATCCATCTTGCAGGATAGAATGAGGTAATGCCTATGGGGGATGCCCAGCACACAGTAGGGCATCAGGAAATGTGAGAATTTCTTGCCTCTGCAAAGCAGAGGAATAGGGTGGAAGAGTGATAGAAGAGCTGTCTCCTTTATACTCAGTTAGCCAGAGGATAATTCTGCTGTGCTTTTGGCACCCACTTAAAACAGCCTGAGACAGCTGCAGGGACTGTCACCGGAAGGCTGCTAAGTGGAATGGCTTTGGCTTCCACTATCCGCCGGGCTGGCTGGGATGCTAGCTACCACCTGAGTGAAAGCAGAAGTAAGTGACTCTCTCACCCCGGGGTGGTGGGAAGGAGCACTGGCCTCTTGATCACCCCGGGACACTGCAGGCAGGGCTGGAACCCTTCCAAATGTGTGCAACCTTATACGCTAGGACACAACCGGGGCTGAAGAATGAAGAATACTCTCCCTCTGCCATCCTTTTCTAGTAATTACTAATTCTTGAGGTAAAGTGTTCATTTCTCCTCAATAGCTTTATAGTTCTCACAGAACATAAGAACAGGAAAGGACCCTGGCTTTACTGTCTAGATAGCTCCCACTGCTCCTTCACCATCTCAGCATCCAGGGACCAGCTCCCCAGGGGACACCTGTCCCAGCCCCCAGAGACTGGGTAAGGACTTCTTGCTGTGTGTTCTCTCAGGACTCCCTACAATGTGTCTTCATGGTCACAGCGCATAATTATCGCTTAGATTGAGAGCTGTGTCCCCTCCTACACTGTGAATTTTGTGGGGACAGAGATGATAACATTTTCACTCACTACCATCTCACTGGCACCTCACATAGACAGTCAGCTGGAGCAACTCAGCACCCACTACTCAGCACTAAGTTCTTGCCAGGGCCAGTGCAAGCCGCTGGGAATATGGTGGTTTGCAAAATACAGTCATTGTCTTTAAAGAGCCCATGGCCAGTGCAGCTGTTAACAGTCTCACCAGTGGTCAGCTGGGATGGGCTATTGGTGGAAGGGAACATGTCGGTGTGTACGTTATCTCGGACGTTTGAGAAGTTTCGAGGAAGTATAGGGAGCAAGGAATCAGATGGTTATTGCTGGGAGCTATTGACACATCGCTTCCCAGCAAAAATCCTGTTAAACTTGACGCTGTGAACGCCTCCTAGTCATGTTAGTTAGGTTTCCAGGGACAAGAAATCTACAGACAAGGAAAGAAGTCCCTATCCCATCAGGAGTAAATGACCCTGATCAGGGGGACATAGGACTGCTGTCCCATAATTGGGCAGGGAGGAAAATGCTTGCACTGGGGCAGCTCTTGGCAATCCCCTAGCCAGTTGTGATGCTAACCTTGACAACCACAACGGGAGAAGGGCATGGTGACCGGGAGCTCACACCTCTCAGGCGGCTCAACAGAGGTACTAGCCGCCAGGGATGAAGGGCAGTGGAGGAGGACGGTGATGCTAGTTGAGGCAAGTAGGACCATGTGTTTCGTTTCACTAATCTTCCTCTTAAAAGCTTCCTCGGGAAAAGAGAGCAGCCAGAATCCTCATGAGCTGTTCGCAGACATGGTGAACGTGTTTCACGGAGCAGGTAGATTCAAGCGACACAAGGGGTCAAGGGGGTGGAGACTAGTGGATTCTGTGGAGTGCCACCCGGATCCCCCTTTCAGAGCCGAGACTCTTTTAACCAGCTGCCAGGAGTGATGCCTTGTGACAGTGTACAGGGTTCCTCCCTTGGAACTACACTTGGCCAAAAGGAGCTGGCTCCCCCCAAATTACACCCCTCCATAGTGCAACCTCACATCCACACCTGGCCGCCCCTTCCTGCTTCATTTTGGGGTATCTCTGAAAGGTCACCCCGGCTTCAGAGCATCCCGAGAGCCTAACAGAGGTCTCTTTGGCAACTACGTTGCAGCTCAGCTCCTCCCTTTCCCCAGTCCCACCCCTCTCACCCCGTACAGGCATTGTTCCAGGGCATTTCCTCAGAAACCGCTGGCATGGCATGCGATGCTCTATCTCGGCGTCGGGCTAGCTGACGTTTCTTGAGCATTTCCTGTATTCTCAGCTCGTGCTACCCAATATGACACTCACCAGCCATTTGTGGCTTCTGAGAGCTTGAAGTGTGTGCTCTAAGTGTAAAATACACACCAGATTTTGAAGACTTCATATGGAAATGAATATAAAATATATGGTCAATAACTTCTTATATTGATTACATCTTGACATGATGATATTTGGGGTAGAGTGAAGGGAAATGTATTATCTAATTTTTTCACCTGTTTCTTGTTACTGTTTTTAAGGGGACTAGCTAGTAGAAGACGTGAAAGTTCGTGAGACTGGCATTTTGACTTACAGTACGTTTCTTTTGGATAGTACTACGATTGACACTGAGCAGATGCTTCACAACAACACTGAAAATAAGCACTGTTTATATTCCTGTTTTACCAACAAGAAAACCGAGGCTCCAGAAGATTAACTAACCTCCTCGAGTTCATGCTTTCAAAATGTGAACCACATTGTGAACCTATGTGAAGAACAGCCACAGAGCAGGTCCACGGAATACAACCTGTGTGGTGACCCAGGTCCCTACACTCAGGACGACTCGGTTTAATGCTTCACTGTCACCGTTTTCGGATTCCTAGTAATTTTGTCTTTGAACTTGGGTTTGTAAATGAAGCCCGACCGGACAACGGAGCACATGTCTGAGCAGGGGAAATGTGCACAATGCTTCTGCCATTCCTTGCCTTCCCATTCACATACAGTGTTTGGGATGCCCCATGGCACAGAGTTTCAGGGGACCCGTGATGCGTGATCGTTCAGTGAGTATCAAAGTGAATACAAGGTAAGAGTGTTATGTCTACGAGTAAGTAAACAGGGGGTGCTGACAGCCTTGAGAGGCTGCCTTGTTTTCATCTGAACCAGAACTTGCTTCTGACACAGAAAGAGGGCAATTGCATTCTAAGAAACACAAACGGTCAACGAACCCTATCCTATCCTTTCTTACTCTTGTTGCCTCTCCTTAGTAGCCAATCACTTACCAGGAGAATGATAACATGGAAGGAAAGAGAGAGATAGGACAACCCGCAGTTTCTTCCCTCTCAGTTTTCCCTCACTCACCAGTTGGCCAACGGTACAGATGGTGGTAGGATGTATGCACGTCAAGAAGTGAACTAAAACAGTTGAGTTCGTTGTGTGCCATGTTCTCTCTATTCCAGGAACAATGAAATACATGTGTGAGCTGCGAAATAAGAACTGTGTCATTATAATGATTCTGCGTGAATTAAAGGCTCTGATGTCAACTTTTAAAACACATTCTGAAACATAAAATTGAATGGTACAAGATATGCTAATAATTTAAGATTTTAATTTCTCTTCATGTAGAATGATATTAAATAGGAAATAAAAAAACACCATGATAAATCAAGAGAGAGGCCACGAAGGAAAGGAAAAAGCTTTGTTTCTTAGTACACTTAATGGCATTTTTCCTGCTTTTTGAATGAGCGACCGTGCATTTTCATTTTGCACTGGGCCCCACAAATGAAACGGGCTTTGGAATGGAAGTTCTAGAAGCTGGTGCTGTTAGATGCTACTTTGTATTGCATTCTCCAAGACAAGTCCCATTCGAAGAACCATTGGATGTGTGTTGGTAAGAAGGACTGTGTCGACCACCATTATGCTGTGTCTTCTTGTCTGTGTCCATACTCTTGTGGCCATGACACTGAGCTTCGATTTCTAGCATCAGTTTCCTTAGAAGCAGTGTGGAACAACGAGACCTCTCTAGATGTCTGGGAGAATTAAGTAAACATGCTGAATAATTGTCATGTATCTCTACTCATGGGAGGAGTTGTGATTTTTCACACACACACACACACACACACACACACACACTGGCCATGAAGGGCAAGCGTGTCATTATAGCACAAGTTGGGCCTGTCATGGGAGGAGCCAATGGGCATAGCTAGTGCCTTGTTGAGCAGCAGAGACCAGCTTCTTTCTACTTAAAGCCCATCACGGAGATTGCATTCTATCCACAGAGTTCTGTGGAGATAAAGTGGCTTCCTGTCACATTCAAAGAATGGGGCAGAGAGTGTCACCCAGCAGGTTTGGGAAGACGAAGACATAAGACAGGAAGCACCTCTGGGTCAGAGTCTTCTGTCCAAAAACCCAAGTGAACCTGGGATGAACCCCCTAGCCAAACTCACCAGTTGAAAAGTTCATGTGAACTTCGGGGTTTTGTTGCAAAACATGTAATCAGGCCAAGTTTCAGGTTCCATAACAAAGTTCTTCCCAGCCTGGTGACTGCAAGCCAGACTGACATCTGTACGTTCATTTCCACAGAAGGTGCTGCCTAATTGCATTAGGAGAATTGTACCACACTCCATGGGAGAGTGGTGACATGCTTGGACAAGCACAAGGAAAACTTACTCTTCTCTGTGCTGTGTCCATTCTCTGGGATCATGGCCATTACCGTGGAGATAACAAAGAAAGGCTCAATTTTATTTCCCTAATGAAAACCAAGTTGGCTGTTCTTTCTTAGTAATGATCACAGAAACGACTCAGCATGTTGCTACCAAACCATCTTACTTCCTTCCAGTCACAAGGATTGTAATTCTTTTCGCACAATGACCTTGTGACTTAGGAGCTCCCAAGAGGGAAAGGAGTGCTAAGTGAAGGGAGAATCTAGGGTAGAGAAAGAGCAAATGGGTAGAGACAACGCATTGCAGAAACAGTGTTGTTTGTTAACTGGAAAAATAGAGAAAGAATGTGGAATAAAATCCTTCAAAGACTGTCTTTCAAAGTACATACGACTCTGGGGAAAGTGTTTTAGGAAGGAAGTCGAAAATTATGGATGTTTCAAACAGGAAAATTGTATAAATGGACATTTCCTAAAACGGGAGTGTTTGTGCTTCTTGAAAGCTCGGAATCACATTTCTGTAACAGGGATAATATTTTGCAAATATTACACTTCTAACTTTCTGGTTTCCTCTTAAATCACCTTCCCCTGCAGTCTTCCACCTCCAAGGCTGAGGCACAAGGCTTCTGGCCCCAGGGATACTGCCTAGAACAAAGAGACCATTGATCAGTTTGAATCTCAAAGCTGACTTTCTTGACCTCTTAAGCAAGAAAATCATCTTCAAAGCCAGGCATTGTTGAAAAGGAAAGGGATTTTCTAAATTCCTTTAGCTCCCATTAGTATATGGAGAGCCATACCTGGTGGAATAGATCCTAGAGATTTACTCTGTGCCATCAGGATGGGATGTGGAGGTGTGGAAAACGGGCTAGGTTCAGCCTAAGGGGTTGGATGAAGAAGGCAAAGGGGGCAGGCAGACAAGGAAGCCAGGTGGGGCCTGAGCTCTCCTCTCAGATCCTAAGCCCTGGAACAAAGGGCACAGTAGACAGACGTAGGGGAAGGCTGAAAATGTCAGGAGACTAGAGACTCACTCCGTGTCTCACTTCCCTGGGGAATCTCAGGGCAGGCTATGAGCCTTGAGAAGTCACCGCCAACATGGCACAAGGCAATGGGACCACAGTGGAAGAAGGTCATCAGGCTTGTGAGCCTATCACAATGCTCCAGCCCCTAGTGTCCCTAGAGGGCATGTGGGGGATTCTACGGTATAGGGGTGTGAAGGTGGGATAATGAAACCCATGATCAGGATGAAGAGGCCAGAATAGGCTCTGAGACCAGGAGAAATGGCCAGAAGTGGGGACCATGACATCACCCCCAAAAGGCCAGGTGGACATTGATTCCAGGACAGGGGCCAGGCTAGTCCTGCCACTTTGCCTCAAAGACCCAGAGGATCCCACATTGTCCCCTTTCTCCTCTCCCACAGAATAACATGAAGCCTCTTTAACCACCCTGGGATGGAGAATGAGCTTTTACCTATAGAGGAAAAGATGTTTAAGGGGGAAAATTTAAACCAGCCCTGGAAAGGAATTGAATTTCTAATAACTAAAGTATTTAAATTAAAATGAGAACATTTAAATTGGAAGAGACTCAGATATTGCTAATTGGCAAGTGGGGGGGTGCCTAAGGAAGCTCAGACCAGCTTGATACCGCACATGTGGGTGGAGCGTGAGTGCATTTGCGACCCTGCTACATCTGTATTCCTCGCCGCTCCTTACCACTCTAGTGTGTGTACACACGTCATCCTCCTTCAAGTCAAAGCAGATTTGGTGTTTGGAAGTGTCCTCCGGGAAGCCTAGGGGCACGAGAAACTTTCTTTAATGTCCCAAAAAGGCAATAGCAATTTGAAGTTTTCAAGATATCCTCTTGAGAAGTCCTCAATGCTCACATCACTTGAATTAAAATCAAAGCTGCAGGAAAGACTAGTCGAGCCCCACTGTGCTTCGTGTGAAAGTGGAGGTCAGCATTCTTTGGCGGGGGAGGAGAGTGTTGCCAGTCTTTCGGGGTTGGGGGGGCAGTGAGAGACGTGGAATGAAAAATCACAAGAGCCCAGCTCCCTGAAAAAGTCTCCGTTGAGCCCACAATGTATTGAAACAAACTAGACAGACTCAGGCTGGCACAGGAAAGGAAGACGAAACTTTGTGATGTAACTAGCAGCACTTAGTGTGCAGGACTCTGTCTCTCGGACTCCTGTGCTCCCACCAGCTCCGGGTCTGTGCAGGCCATCACTGATGTGGCCATGTGCACATATATATGTGGCCCAGGAAGAGCCCAAGGACCCATTTAAGGACAGCTGAAAATGAAAGTTTAAAAGCAAAGCCGAATGGGCAGGGGCCAGGGCGGGGGACAGAGTCCGAAAAATGGTTGCACATGTTGGGTCATGTCCAAGGTGCTTAACTGTTATTGAATGCTGGCTTTATTGTTGTGGGCTGTATTATTAAGGTGCCCGTAGTGAGAAGCAGCTCTTGCCTGCCTCTGCCAGCCCTCATTGATTTTCATCAAAGTTTCTGAAAATTATGCCCAGTACCTGGAGGAGACTGACTTCTTGCAAACACTTCAAGCATCAGAAAGTTTCAACAGAAGGTAACTGGCCAACTGGAGCACTGAAGATTGAAGTATGACCTGCTCTGTTTTACTGCTGAACATCAGATGTTTGACAAACAGTACAGACTCGTTTAGAATAATGGCTCTCCTCCCTTTTGCCAGCGTGCCACCAAATTCCAATCAGTGTGTGAAATTCACTTCTGTTCCAACAGGGGTGCATTCTGTTCCAGTGATGTCGGTCAGATGGAAGGGAGCCGAGCCAGCCTGCAAGAGTGCGGAGCAGGGTCCACCTGCCTGCGAGGGTAAGAGGTGAGTCCTAACGAAGAGCCAGCTCTCAGGGTAGAGTGGGGTTTACTGGAAGTGGGAGAACTTTCTGAGGAATGTATAACAGGGTGTGACCGAGCTGGTCAACAGTTGTATTCAAGGACAGCTCAGTGCTGCAGGACAGGCAAGTAAACAGTGACATAACGATGTCTAGAACTTAATCCCATCAGGAATGCCACCAACAATTCAGAGCACAGGGTGCAAAAGAGGAAAAAGCCACTGGTGTAGTAAAATACATTCTTGAGGAAGGAAGTCATGTGTTCCATGAACATTACTGTCATAGGCTGACATACATGAATGTGATGGTTAATTGTTGGGTCATATGTGTCAACCTGACTGTGTCACAGGGTGCCCAGATGAGATATTGTTTTCTGGGTGTGTGTGAGGCTGTTGCTGGACAAGATTAGCACTGGAATCGGTGAATTCAGTAAAGTAGATTGCCCTCCCCAGTATGGCTGGGCACGGTCCAAACCCTTGAGGACCTGAATAGGATGAAAGGTGCAAGAAGGAGGAATTCACCCCTTCTTCTTCCTGTCTGTCTGCTTCAGCTGGGACATGGGTCTTCTCCCACACTTGAATCTTGAACTGGGATTTATATCATTGGCTCCCCTTGTTCTCAGCTCTTCCGACTCAGACTGAATTACACCACCGGCTTCCCTGGGTCTCCAGTTGCCAAAAGTAGATCATGGGATTTAGCTTCTATAATCGTGTGGGTTAATTCCTCATAACGGTCTCTTTCTCTCTTTATATATATAAAGCACACATTGATATAGATACAGATGCAGATATATCCTACTGGTTCTCTGCAGAACCTTAACACAATTAATTCACGAACTCCCATTTTGCACTGGAAAGGGTGTCAGAAATCATCTCGTCCAACCCATTCATACCTCCGTACACGATTGATTGCATGTCTTGTGAACTATGTTAAAACAAGGTGACACTGCCTTCAATGTGCTCTCATTTAAGATGATATCGCCTGTTCTATGTCATAGAATTGTAGATTCTTCAATTGGAAAGAACAAAAAACTCACCACATCCAATTCCCCACATTTGTTAAAGGACTTCAACCAAAACATTCCTATCAAATGGTCCTTTGACACTTGCTACTCAAACGCTTTCAGTGACCGGGAACTCACTACCGCCAAAAGTAGCCCATTCTAGCTTTGAAATTATGGTTATTATGAATTACTAAATTACTCCTGGGAATTGCTTATGATTTGTTTTTGTTAGCTATCTGTCATTAGCCAACTCCTCGAACACTAGACATCAGCTATTTTTTTTTACCATTCTCTGCAAAATATTATATGTGTATACACAGATGCACACACTCAAACACAGAATCAGCTGGTATAGCACTTCCCAAATTAATAGGATTAATCAGGAGTTGATTGCACTGTGTGTGTGTTCACACACACACAAGCACACATATGCACACATATTGTTACTCCGGTTCTTAAATTGTCATCAAGAATGGTTTATTTATTCAACCATTGGCTGCTCTTTTCTTTGGAAATTATTAACAGACTTAAAAGAGTTTTCTGTGTGTGTATGTGTGTTTTTTTAAAGCTCACCAATTTGCCTTGGGGCAGAAAAAATATGAGTGCAATTTATCATTTTGCCAAAATAAGTAAGCCTTGATGAGGTGAGCACCCATCAATTGCTTCAGTTAGTAATGGGAATATCAGCATGGACACCACTCATTCGTTGTCTGGATATTGGTGGACACAGCCAGTTCATAGACTCTCACCTCAGCATTTACCCAAATCATCTCTGTGCATGCTTCTAGCTATGTGCAGGCTTTCTCTCCAGGAGTTATCCTGTGGAACAAAGGGTTACAGGTCTCACTGGCATCTTTGAAAGATTAAATACTTTCCTTCTGCCCATATTTCCCCGTTTGTAACACACTGACCGTAAGACATGCCATCGTGTTAATATCACCTTTTGGTGGGCGCTGATATATTTCACGGACATGTCAGCTGTAAGACGTCCCAATCTCAGAAATGGGGGGGGGGTGGGCAGGGAGCATTTGTTAAGGGAAATGCACCGTTTACTTTCCTGAGCATCAGAGACATAAAATGCAAGGAAGGTTTTCAAGTGTACCACCACGAAGAGAAATGAGTGTGGGTTTGCTCGGTGGGTTTGCCTTCTATAACTCGCTCCATTCCCTCCAGCTCTTCTCCCAGCGTCCCCCCTTCTCACGACTGTTGTGCTTTCACCTCTGTTAATATCTTCTCCTGGGCACGTTTACTTCGTCAGCTTTGATGTTTGGCAGTGGTGCTGAGCTGATCCCAGCCAACCCAAGCTCTGAGGCCAGCCCTCATCTCAAAGCGTCTCTTTCGTATTTCTTAGGCTCCAAGGCGGTACATCCCCAAAACCAGTTGCACAAGGAGAGAAGCAGTCCATGAATTATGGACATAAATAGTATTGGGGAAGATTGACCTTCACACAGACAGATAAATAAGTGATAATCTTCAAGAAAACTTCTCTTCGCCCTTAATCAGCAACCCGAAAACTCGGGAGTTATTTTCTTTCTTTCGTAAGAAAGCTCTCCAGAATTCCTCCACGACTGCATCATTCACCCCAGCCGACGGTCTAGCAAAACTGAGGCTCCTAGGCCCCGTGTTCCCAAGTGTCTTTGCGAGCAGTGCTGTGGTTTGTGGCGGGTGAGGGACACGCTCTTTCTGAGTCAGCTAGAGGTTGAGGCCGGCCACAGGGGCAGGGGCATCTCTTTTCCCTTAAATCAGGTCCACAAGACATTCGCGTGAAGTCCTGATAGGAAATTAAGAGCAGGTCAGAAGCTCTTCGGGTCACCATTTTTGCCAATTCATTGGCAGTCCCTTCCCCAGTTTTGTTCAGCTAATTAATCCTCCCAGACACTTGTATTCACCACATGCAAATTATCACAGAAGGGAGCTTTTTTTTTTCCTTTTTTTTTTTAAACATACACTTGAATTACACTCTTCTGACATCAGCTCCCAGCCCCACTGAGGGGTTTCCAACAGCCTAATAACAAACAGATTAGAGGGCCAGAGGAGCATGTATTCCTCGAGTCCTTCCCTGCGTCCAGCTGCGAGGCGGCTCAGGCGGAGGCCAGCCCAGGCCGCAGCTCCAACTCTGATGTTAAAATGGAAAGTCGGTGTGAAGGCCTCGAGGGGATTCCAGAACACTCACTCCGTTGCCCATCAGAAATGGATAATATTCCCCATTCTGTTCCTGCTGGTATCAGTTCCAAGTTGGAAAGCGGCCTCCTCTCCTAATTCAAGCTGGGGCCAGAGTGGAGCAAGCCTTCTCGGATATTATAAGCCAGTGTGAGCTCAAAAAAGAATTCACTGCTCAAGGCCAAATAGCTTCAAAGCTAATAATCCTCCAGAGTCAGTGTGAGAGCTCCGCAACTGTCAATGTCAACTGACACCATGCGTGGGGAGAGCGGAACTTCAATGGTGACATCATGGAGGAGAGGGCAGAGGGCAGCCGCCGTGGAGGGAAGTGCCGGGGCCCTTCAGATCTTGGAAACCTGCGAGGATTTATCGGGACTAACATGTCTCCATGTAGTCATTGCAGTCTTAGGCGCCTCTGATTAAGGATTTAACGTATTCAAAGGGTTTCGACAGCAGAGAGATGACACGTTTTCGGGAGCTCGATTGGATTCCATTATCTCCTCCTCTCTTCTTCTGCAGATGCGCCCCCTCCTCCCGGCCTCCAGACAGGCCTCCCCCAACAAGAGCCTGGCCCTGCTGGGGGGCGTCCCTCCTGGCCCTCATCTTCCCTCCCGTTTTGTTCCTGCCTGGGTTTGCTTGATCAAGCAGGCCCGGCCGCCCTTCTGCACCCGAGTGTCAGGATGCAGCCCTCGGTGGACTTGAGCGGATTCCTCCGGGGCTCCCCTGAGCCCCATAGAACTTCCTAACCCCACCCCGCGGTGGGAGGAATGCAGGTTCCCGTTAGAATGCACCCAGATATATATAGATATAGATATATAGAGATATAAATATAGATATATATATACATATATATATGGTCACGGTCACAGTTCAAAAGAATCAACTTCACAGAATCCTCGGGGGGGAAGGGCGGGGGAAGTAAAGCTCAAGGCTGGAATGGAAGGTCAAGGAGAACTCTTCCCAGCCTCCCCCACCCTACCGTCGGCCACGAGGACAAGGCAGTTCAACTCTGCTGTGGCTTACAGTCCATACATGAAGCTATCAAGGCCTCATTGCACAGCCTGAGCCTGTCTGCCGGACACCACGGTGACGCCGGCAAGGTGGAGTTTGAGAAGGCTCCTGGGGAAGGGACACTGCCCTGAAGATATTGGCAGCTATAGCTAGTGAGTGCTTGGCACAGTGGGCATGTTTGGGGCCTCCTTCTGGAGGACCCTGTGGCCTCATTTACCAGATAGCGATGGCAATATTGGGTCAGCCAGGTCAGTGTTCAGGGAGCGCAGTGACGAGAAGAGAGCCCAAGGCAGAGAGACCTGAACGCCAGTCTTGGTCTAACTAGCTGTGTGCCCTTGGCAAGAGCCTTCCCCTCTCTGTACCTCAGTCGTAACCTGAAAAATGGGAGTAATGCCTCAGAGGGTCAGGGTTACGGGAAGGTTACATACAAAAATGCAGGTGAATCGCTTGGCATAATGGCTGGCCTCAGCATATGTTCAATAAATGTGAACTGTTAGCATTATTTTCACGATCATTGTCACGATCATTGTCACTCAAAGAGTTTTTACCCACACCTGAGGGAACTAAAAATACTGGAACTTGAGAGAACCGTAAAAACACTTCAGAGGGAAGAAATAAAAATTTCTATAGATTAAATAAACCGTGCACGGCTCTCCGTTCAGTGAATGTCACTACGTACGGATTGGTCCTTGCAAGTGTGATCCAAAGGAAGGTCTCTGGAGTGCTGAAGGAGTCGGACTCAGGAATGACCATGAAGAGGCTGGGATGTTTCTCGAATTCATCAGTGTCTGTCCTGGTTCTGACTCTAGGTCTTTCTTTTTCCTTTGTTTCAGACTTCAGTTTTACATCAATCTTATTGGAGCACAGTTGACCCACCACCAAATGCACACATTTGAGGTACACAGTTTTGATGAGTTTGGGCAAATATGGTCCCTTGGGTAATAGCTACTATGACATCAAGGTCATGAACAATATCCCTGTACCAGAAAGTTCTCTCGTACTCCTTGTTAGTCACTGCCCACTCCCACCCTTGGTCCCAGACAACCACTGCTCTACTTTCTGTCTCTGTCAATTAGATTTGCCCGTTCTTGGTCTTCAAATAAATAAAAGCAAAGAATGTGTGTTCTTTTGTGTCTGGCTTCTTCCGCTCGGCATAACGTTTATAAGATTCAGTGTTTTGTTGCATGCATTGGTACTCCAGTCTGAACGCTGAATAGGACCACGTTTATGAATGTACCCCAAGTTGTTGATCCGTTCAACCTATTGATGAATGTTTGGATTGTCTCCATGTTGGGGTTGGTATAAAGGGAGCCGCTATAAACATTCACTTACTGTGTTTTCATTTCTTCTGGGTAAATATGTACAAGTGCAATTTTTTAATTTTAAAAGAAACTGCCAAGCAGCTCTCCAGGGTAGTTAGACCACATGGCATCCCTGCTCTCGATATGGCTGCACATCTTGGCCGAGAGTGGGCTGTCAAGGGAGGGGGCCTTGGGAGGGGTTTGCCCTAGCTGGGGAACTGTATCTTATCACTGACATTGTTTAGAATTGCTGATGCATGGTGATAATAAAAAGCAGATTGGCTTTGAGTGGTTCTGTTATTCCCTGCCCTGGACAAACTGCTTACACCGCCCCGCCCTTGGCACAACCAGTATTCGCCAACAGTTGGTGTAGTCAGTCTCTTAAATCTTAGCTGCCTTCGTGCCTGCGTAGTGGCATCTGACTGAGGTTTGAATTTGCCTTTCCCTGATGGCTGATGAAGTGGAACTTCTGGGCCGTTCACACACCTGCTTTAGTGAAGTGCCTATTCAAATCTTTGCCTATTTTTAATTGAGTTATTTGTCTTATTATTGTGCTCTAGGAGTTCTGTATGTATCCTGGATGTAAGTCCTTTGTCAGATACATGTATAGTGAATATTTCTCCCAGCATGTGGCTCCTTACACTTTCCTTTCCGCTAATCCTTATCTTTCTGACCTACGCGGACATCAGATTTCTGCCTTGACACCGACAGTCTGGCAAGTACATTTCTACCGTAAATAAGAGAATGGCAACAGTCACGGGTTCCACAACACCACTAAAGGAAGGAGGCACTCCTCTTTCTTCCTCCCTATGATGGTTTTTGTGGATGGGTACTGCGGTTGCCCATTTATAGACTCCAGTTTAAATGGGGAAGCTCCAGCTCCCAGCCTGTTGCTGCTGGGAACACATTTCAGCCTTCCTCCTTTCCTGCTCCCACCCCTGTCCACCTGAGTGCCTAGCGTGGCCTTTTCCAGTGCTTTGCTCCAAAAAAGTTCCACCCTCCCCTCCTACCCCATGTCACAGGGCCTCACGCTGGGTTTCGTCTTCTTCACGAAAGGCAAGCAGTCTCTACCAGCTTCCTGTGTTCACGGCTTCCTCCCCAGGTGTGGATCCAGCTGTGCTTACCTGTTTACTTCGTCATATCCTTGCATAGAACCTGGAACCTGAGTTGGGCCATTTGAAGCCATCATCCTCCCTTCCCCACAGAGCCATCTCGGGCGGGGGCGCGGGTGGGGGGCCAGGTCAGAGTCTTCCCGAGGAAGCAGAGACCTCGAACACCTTCTACCATGAGGCCGTGAGGAGGCTGGGCTGGTTCATGGTGATGTGATTCAGGAATGGGCCAAGGCTGGCAAAAGAAAGGAAGGTGGGTGGGAGGCAGGGCCACCAGGACCTGTAAAAACCGGCCCACGTGCCACCACAGGATAATGTCGGCCTCGCACTCGCGGGTAGATTGTGGGGATTCAAAGAGGTGCTACATAAAAGGCACTTAGTATAGTGTCTGGCACCAAATAATTGCTCAATAACTGTTAGCTATTAGATCAAGATCCCTTTTATCTGACACAATATGGACTGGTGTTGGTCAGTTAATGGAAAAAGTTGGTTGAAAAGAGAAATCCGAGAAAATTATGCTATGCACCTTCAACATTTTATTTTAAGTTAAAACATATAAATGTACATCCATTCCCTGTTCTTTGATGTAGGTCCAACGCCTTTCCTTTGAGTGTGGGTCCGTGGATGGGCGTGTCCAGCTGTCTTTCCTGAGTAAACCACACCCAGTGCTGCCTCCCGTACCGTTTCCAGTTTCCAGTTCTTTAAAGTGGTGTGAGAGCTTCCATGTGCCAAACGCTCTGAGTGAAGACTCATCCGAGATGTGCTCGATTTCCCGCAAGCCCCCGTGCTAACTACCCACACCTAACAAGAGCAGTACTTCCTGCCAACCCATCATCCTGTCATCTTCTGAAAGTACTTCGCTCAGTTTGCGAAGGAATGACGACTCTTTTCTTTCCGCTGGCATTATATCATCTGTTGGCAGAACGTTTCATTAAATGCCTTAATTGCAATAAGGCTTTTACAAAAACAAGCAAAGCAAGCATGACACAGGTTTGGGAACAAAGGCTCCCTGGTGCTTAGCAAGCATGTGTCCACCTGGCAGGAGCGGAAGTGCGTCCTGGAGAAGGGGGTATGGGGGAAGGGCATGCTGGTGTCCTGGGGAAGAGCGTAGAAGGTGCTAGAGAATGACTACTAGCCAGGGCATTCAGTGTGTCTTGGACATCACTCGATGTGCTTTAGGAAGGGGTTGAAGAGCAGTTATTATCTAGAAGATTGGTGAAGTAGACACGGTCGAGAGAATGCCTACCTACCTCGGGCCTGCACGCGATTTGTTGGTGAGCTTTGTTCTGACCTTTGCAATGACTTGTACACCTCCGGAAAAATCCATGGGAAGAGACTTTGGGAGTTACAGGACCTGCTTTCTAGACCTGATCCTATCAATTAAACACCTTGTGACCTTGGCCATGACACTCACCCTCAGTTCCTAGAAGGAAGGTTTCATGCGCTCAGGGCTTGTGATGTGATTCTGCCCACACCACCCTTGGGGACCTAATGAGACCATGTGTGTGAGAACTGCTCTGGGCGTCTTACGGCCCCTCTCAGCCTGAGCAGTTTCTTCTGTTGGTCTGCCGGTGGCCATGCCCCAGATGCCAAAGGGCAGGCCATGCCACATGCAGGGGCTTTCAAATTCCAGGCACCGCTCCCTAGGAGAGGAAAGGGCAAAGGCACGTTCCCTCTGTCAGCTCCTCTCAGCATCTCGCTCTCGCCTCCCCCTCTGCCCTTTCACTGCTGCCAGAGCATTGTTTATCCGGCAGAGCCCCCAGCCCGGCAACTGGGCACCTCCCAGGGCAAGAGACGCCATGCCAGGCAGCCCTCTGCCAGGTCCATATGCCTGCGCCCCTCACACACTGTTAACCACAGCCAATCCACGCCTGTTCTTTTTGTGCCTCTTTTTGCAGGGAGGAGGTGGGGGAGGGGAGATGTTATTTGGAATACGAAGAAGGAGCCAGTGTTAAAGACCTCCACCCACCAAGCACCAACACAGCCTCAGAGGTGGTTCCAGAAATCAAGGAGCATCTGATAAGACTTGGTACTCAGAGTAGGTCTTTGCTAAGTACAGCGGGCAGCCCTGTGCATGGGGGTGCTTTTGAGGGTCCCAAAGATGACGTCTGCCCCACCAAGCTCCCCTCATCAACTCCCTGAGGCAAGAGACCCCACACATTCATAGCCATCTGTCTCTGGAAACACCAAAACCCCAAGAAGGGGACACATTAAGTTCTATCAGTCATTTTCCCTCTGATCTGAAGACCCTCGAATCTTCCTGCAGAGCTATTTTTTGTTGGGCTGGGAAGGGAGACGGGGAGGACACGGGACAGAGAAGGAAGAGGGAAGCAGCGTTTGTGGGAGACAAGAAGAACACAGGAGGGAAGAGGTCTAAAGGAGGCTGTCCCAGGACGGGACAGGAAGAAGAGCCTAAAGTTTAGCCCGAAGCCTCTGCCAGACTCTGTAGTGCTAAGGGCTCACGGAGGCAGAGGGCAGCGAAGTGGCCATTCTGGGTGCGTGTGTGCGTGCGTGCGTGTGTGTGTGTGATCCCACAAAACCCCTAAAAGGATCGGATATTATTTTAACTTTTTTTTCCAGGATGAAAAGATTGACATTCTGCGAATTTTTCCCCCTATCTAAACCCAGCCCTGATTTTTCTCTCTCCATCTGTGTTCCTTTGGCAGAAAGTTGTACCAAAAGAATGAAGGAGTGAAGGGTCATTCTGGGAAGGACGGGATGCAGGCCAAGATGGGAATGCACTTCTACTGAAAGGGCCCAGCCACCGGCCACCCTGTGAAACATTAATGAGGAAGGACTTTCGGGGCCCAGCCAGGGGACTGATCCACAGATCCATTTCTCACGTGCTTGCTTTTATGCCGGGTTCGCAGCAGCTCTGCATTGCAATTATTGTATAGCTTTGCTTCCTTTTATATAATTGCAGCTCTGTCTTCCACACTGCATGCCGGGGTGGGAGTGGGGGTGGTGGGAAGAGGGTCATGTGAGCTTCCTGAGGCTGGAATTTCAACCTTGGTTGTCCCCACACATCTGGAGGCCGAGGGATAAATCCTACATGTACACTTTGAACCGCTGAATGCCTGCGTCGGTGTCTGTGTGACACACCCCCGCCAAAGAGAGCTGACCCTGGTTGATGTAGCTCTTCTGGAAGGAACTTGTCTCCCCAACCAGGCGAAGCTGTCCCTGACCTATAAGGTCATCCTTGGCAGGTGGAAGGGAGGCGCTTCTCCAAGAAAGCTAGGAAAAGTAGAAAGAACATGACCTGAGGAGGCCAGTTCTGTTCTGTCCTGCACATGACCTTGAGCAAGTCACTTAATTTCTCTGAGCCCCTGGTTTAAATGTGTTTTAGACTTGACAGCAGCATTAAATAAGATCTGAGGATAGTTCCTGGCACCGATTCCTAAGGTGGGGGCCACTCATCTTACCTGTCGTGGCCTCAGAGTCCTTGTCCCTGAAGAATCCATGATGCCAATGGATGAGGTAGGACAGAGTGGGCAGGAGGGCATTCAGCCAAAGATTCCGAGCTCTCTGTGTTCCTCATTTCCCCCAGCTGCTCCCCAGAGCCCTCGGGGATGCAAGGGTAGCCCACAAGCAGTCTTTATGACTCTAAGTGATCCACGGAGCAGCCTGTGGCCGCCTGTCACTGCTGGAAAGGCCAAGTTGTGCTAATAGGAAGTGATGGTTGATCCCATTTAGCTGGAAACATCCAGGAAGACAGGATTTAAAGGAGGCTCACATTCCTGCAGTCCTTCTCCTGGGAACTCCGGTGCAGGGGTGAGAAACGTGGTCTGTAACTCGGCAGGGCAGTGTGATTTGGGAAGGCGCAGAGGTGGGGGTGGCAGGCCCTGTGCGGTTTCTCCCCGGCACCGTAGATTGTTATTTTTGTCCACCTTCTATTCAGACTGAGGAGGGGAAAAGAAGGGGGGATATTTGGGAGATTGGAAGGTGCTCTCTGGCAGACATAGCCTTCACAGAGAGGCGGAACAGGCACACAGTCTCTCTGCCACTTCTCCGGGGAAGCCCAAGCAGGGGCAGGGGTGTTTGGCTCGTCCTGAGTTTTGGCAGTGTGCTGCCTGGACCACTGAAATGTTCCACGGCTCATCTGACAATTTGGGGAGCACAAGTTTCAACAGTGTCACCCTCATTTGCTGGTTTAAATTAATGATGGTGTTGTTCATTATTTCCTGTGACCCAGCAGTCCTCTCTGGACACCTCGGAGATTTGGTGTCATTTTTGCTCCAAGATGGGGAGGACCACTGGCTTGCTCTAGGATCCCAAGCATCTGTTGAAGGATGACCCTGCTGGTGCAGCCCCCAGAACCACACCTCCCTACATGGCACGTGCCAGGGAACACCTCAGGGCAGGCTCAGCTTCCCCTTCCATGTCCCTCACCTGTATAAGCTGGTGGGAATCACTTGGTTTCTCAAAAAGCGGCCCCCAGGGGACCAGCTCAGGAGCTCTTGCCCACTGGCAAGTGGGCCAAGTAGACCAAAAAGAGAAAGGAAGGCCACTTCTCCAGGGCATGGGCCATGACCAGCATCTTCCATTCCTCTGGATGGCTTGTCCCCTTGGGGCAGGGACACATGCTCGCTTCTAACCTGGGGCCTGGCACACTCTGGGTGTGCATTTCACTACAGAGAATTAGCTATATTGCAACATCCCTGGCACAGGATCATTTAGCCTTGCTGGGCATCTGAGTCTGTCCAGGCTGCTCTAACAGAATTCCACGGACTGAGTGACACGAGCAACGGAAAACTCTTCCTCATGGTTCTGGAGACTGGGAGGTCCAAGATCAAAGCACCTGCAAATTCAATATCTGGTGAAGGTGTGCTTCCTGGTCCATAGACAGGGGTCCTCCCACTGAGTCCTCACATGACGGGAGGGATGAGAGAGCTCCCCGGGGTCCTTTTGATAAGGGTGCTAACCCCACCCGGGAAGGTTCCACCCTCATGACCTGATCACCTCCCCAAAGCCCCAGCTCCTGATACCATCACTTTGGGGGTTAGGACTCCAATATAAGAATGTGGGGGACAATATTCAATCCATGGCACCTCATATGGCAGATACACTAGTACTTGCCGTATATTAGAACACACGGAAGTAGGTATCTATTATCACGATAGACAGTTGTAGCATATTGGACACAAAAGGGACATGAGTGGAAAAGAATAGATTCAGGAAGGTCAAGTAACTTGCCCCTAGCCTCATCTAGTAACTTCCTGGTATAAACAGAAAGGATGATCCAGGTTCCCTGCACTTGGGGCCAGGGATACTTCTGCCCCATCCGGCACCCCATGGTCCCACGTGAAATGAAGAGCTAGCGGGGAAGGAAGCCCAGAGGGATGGAAAGTTCTGAGCTTTGGAGCTGGAGAATTCTGGGCGTGAGTCCTCTTTCTGACTCTTCAGGACTATGCAGGCTCATCCCTGAAATGGTCACTGTGATGAAGAGGCTTTGTTGAAAGCATCCATTGAAAGATCCCCTGTGCCTCAGTTTCCACATCTGTGAAATGGGAACAGTAGAGTCCCTCTAAGTTGTGCCTGTAAGGGGGGAGCCCATGAGAGGGGACACAGAAAGCACCCAGCAGAGAGTCCTGCCCAGAGTGGCCGCTCGCAAACTCCTCGTTCGCCAGACGGTCAATTACAGGAAAAGGCACATCTCGCAGAAATGAAGGTGAAAGGCAGGTCTGAGGGAGAACAGGTGTGAGAGCCCCGAGGAGAAAGATCTCCAGGAGGTGAAGGATGACCTTGCAGAGGGACTCGCCGGGGAGGGGCTCGGCGAGGTGAATGGCTGGCGTTTAGCTGAGCCAGGCATTCTCGGCCTCGCTCTCCGGGCCCCCTCGGCCTGGGAAGAGTGCCCTGCATGCGGGCTGCCCGCGCTCCGAGGCCCGCATAATTACTTTGCCGTTTACTAGCATCCGAGATACCCAGGGTGCACTTCAGCCATCAATTAGCTCCGCTCACGGCCCCCCTGTGAGGCCCAGTGGTATCAGGACTCCCATTTTTCAGCCGAGGAAACTAAGGTGTAAACAGGTTAAGCAACTGGCCCAAGGTCACACCTTGAGTCAAGCGGTCACCAGGCACCGAGGCCACGTCCTTGCTGGCTCCCCGGCCTGTCCTTAGCCCACTGGCCCATGCCGCTGCCCATAAAATCCACCGTTTATATCTCGTCAGAAAGCCAGGAAGTGCACCCGGGACCTTAGGAGCTGTACAGAAAGGCCATTCAGCTGATTTCCAAGGCACTGTAGGGTTTTTAAGGAAATGTTTAACCCCTTGCTTTGAGAGGTCGATGGGGGGCAACGTGACCTGAGTTCGCAGTTTCTTCGCATGGCGGCCGGTGCTGCCACCCACAGCACAGCTGGCGGCAGGGTGCTGGGTTTGCTTTCTCTCTGCCTGCTCCAGGAGACACCCATGCTGGCACCTTCTGGGAACCACGAAGAGCATCTTTCAGGAGACGCCGAGATGTGAACACAGAGCACAGTCCTTGCTCCAGCTTGTCCGCAGCCCCGGGACCTGCCCAAGGGCTCCCACGGGCGGGGAAGGCTGCTGAGCTTGAAAGCCTCCCACAGGTGGGCCGTGAGCGGGCAGGAGGAGGTGGGCAGGGGGAGCCTTCTGTTGCCTCATGACCCGCCTGGCCACACACAGCCTCTCCTGGCCCCAACTGTACCCCTCCCCGACTTTCCCATGTTCTAGACCTCCTCTCTCCCAAGAGCACTGGCCCGTGTCCTTGCTCTTCCGGGCCCTTCTAAGTCACCTGCCCTATTCTCATCTCCTCCCTCTCCCTCGGCACCCCCTCCCTAAATCCAATCATCCATCCCCTAAACTGTCTCACAAATATTTCTGGAATCTCCATTTGGACGGCTCCACCCCAGGCTCACTATATAATAACCTCGTTGGACTTCCGTTGCACCCCTCTCCCTAAACCTGTCATCACACTGCTCCCAGAATGCCTCACCCTTAATTTCTTATTCTCCTTCTTAAAACCCTTCATCCTAGTGCCTGAGATGAAGCCCAAGCTCCTTAGTACAGCGTCTGAGGCCCAGGACCCAGCACCCTCTCCCCACCTTGCACCCCTTTTGCAGGTGATGTTCCATTCACAGCACACCCCATACTTGTCCCCCGAGCCCCATTCCAGGGCTGAGGGCTCCTGGAAGTGCCTCTGCCTCCTGCCCTCGCTGGCTGCGCCTTCCCCATCCTCATGGCTCCGGTCAAGCTGGGAGACCCTCCCATCCCCGCCGGCTGGCTGAGTGGTGGTCCTCAGACCCCACAGCCCTCTGCGTGTGCTGTCCCAGCACCCCACAGATACCAAAATGGTCTGCCTATGGGTCTCTTCCATTCTCGAGGGCCACTGGGCTTTCCTCCCGTTGCCTCGAGTGCATGGTGCTTTGTATAGGGCCACCAGGCCATTAGAAACTTTATTAAGCTTAAATCAACTGCGTGATCTGATTCTAGGGAAGTTTTCAATGGCTGATAATTTGCACATAGGAAGGAAGAGGATAATGGATTCTAACTAGCCTCTCATACTCAACAAAATAAACTTGGGTGTATAAACCTGATAGAATCCAGCCAGCTCTCAATTTTCTGTTGAAATAGCAGACAAGTCACACAGCCTCTCTGGACTTCAGTTTCTTTTTTGGTAAATCAAAGGATTTAAACAGGATCTGTGGGAAGCCCAGATGAGGGACCTTGGTCTTACCACTGAGGCAAAGGAGGGGGGCAGCATGTAAGGCTCCAGGTCCCCCAACATATATCCTTCGATCAGGGAAATTCTATTCTTATTTGTTTTATCAGTTGGGCTTCTACATAAGGGATCATTTGAACAAAAGATCTTGCAGCTAGTGAAAACTAAGAAAACTACCTACCTTGTTTCAGTGCCAAATGGGGGCATTTGGGGGTAGACCCAAGGTGTGTTTCCACACCCCTCCAACCACACTTGTGGCCTCAAAGAGTAAGGCTCCTTGAATATAAGCAGGCAGTGTTAAGTCGGACATCTTTCAGTCCAATAAGAAGGAGCCTGCAGAAGCTTCTCTTTCCTTGTGACCTTTGAGAATCCCCAGGGACCTCAGGCACCGAAGGCTACGCTGGGCAGAAAAGTTCAGGCTGTCAGCCGAGCATCTGGGCTGGCGAGACTGTAATTACAGAGAGCGCAGAGAGCAGGCAGGGCGCGAGGGAGGAAGGGCAGGGGCTTCATGGCACCAAGAGGACAGTGCTCAGAGCCCACGGCAAACTGTAGTGGCATCAGCTGCCACCTCTTGGGGGGCTGGTCAGAAGGGGACTAGGAAAGACACCAGAGCCCGCCACCCCCATTTGTACAGAACCCAACGGAGCCATTTCTGGGCACTCACAGGTGCAAATGCCTTGCTCCAGGTACAAATGGGTGTGTCCAGGGTGGAGTGAGGGATGTGAGGAGAAGCGCACCCTCTTCTTGGAAGGCGGACCCCCACGCCCCACCTCCTGGGCTTGAGTCACAGCCTTCCCACTCTCTCCTGGCTGTGTCTGTGGCACACCTGGGACCAACCGCACAATGCATTCCCTGGGTCTTGAAGGGCATAGACCAGAGAATCAGACATGCTCGGATTTAAACCCCGGCCCTGCCACTCTGCTGGCTCTGAAATGGGCACATAAAATGAGGATAGGTCAGGTAAACTGTCTGTATGCTAGTTTTCTCATACATAAGAGGAGAAATAAAAACAACACCAATATCCCTGTTTGTAAGAAGCTGATACATGGAAAGAAAACACTTAGGACATGCCTGATTCCAATAAGTTATTCATTAAGCTGCTGATATAGTCGCTCCCTGTCTTCTCCACTGATGTTGGCTGGTGGTGTGGCGCTTCCTTCTCCCGTCGACCCCCCGCTTTCAGCCCGGTGCTGGGACCCTACAAAGCTGTGTGTCCTCATTCCCCATTCTCCCTTTTCCTCTCTCCCTTCTGCCCTGTCCCCCACCAGTGGCCACCCTGGGATGCTCCCCTGCACGCATTCATAGACTTTCTGGAGCAGTCCTCTCCAAAGACCTCCTTGGGGATCCTGGGGTTGGAGCAGTGACGGGCTGAGGGCTAGACTCCAACCAAAACTCAACATGAAGTTTGAGCCGCTACTTGGTGAGAGCCAGGCCACCTCTCAAGGCAGCCCACAGGGTCAGCCAGACCTCCACGGTGCCTAAACCCATGGATTGTGTGGCAGGGGCTCTGCGGCATGCAGGGAGGATGCTCTGAGCTGCCTTCCAGAACATTCCTGAGCACTTTCCTTTGCTTCCTGGTGGGTCAGGGCTAGGCTCTCCATCTAGGTGCTATGCTCTGGCCCATCCTGACCTATGGCTTCCCAGTTGGCAGCTCTGGAGGCCGAAGCCCCAGGTGTTTGCAGGGCAATGCCCACAGAGCCTTGGGATGCTGTTCAGCTTACATAGACCCTGAGCTGGTCTTTACCAGGCTTTCTTCTGAAACACGCCTGTCATCTTTACTAAGCTTCTCTATGAGCCAGGTGACATGCAAAGATCATGCCGTGCAGAGCTGTCACCTTTATTCTACTTGGTTTGTTTATAGCCCAAAGGCTCAGGGGGGAGGATGAGAGGGTGGGAGCACAGACTGCTCCTGACAGAAGGAGCTGGCCTGGTTAGATGCAGAGGGGACATGGTCTCCGAGCCTTGGGTGGCAGCCTTGACCACTACATTGCCCCCAGGGCAGGGCCACTCAGGAAAGAGAGGGCCTGGGCCACTTCCCTCCCAGAGCTTCCGGCATATTAAACAACAAGCAAGACCAAAGCAGAGTTTCAAAATGGTTCTATTCTAGTGTTTACTTTGGAGAAAACCCTCTTGACACGTGGCGCAGAAATACAATGCAGCGTAATTGTGTCCTTTGCAATGAACGCAGTTACAGGATTTATTTTAAAAATTGCTTATCGGGGCGCCTGGGTGGCACAGTGGTTAAGCGTCTGCCTTCGGCTCAGGGTGTGATCCCAGCGTTATGGGATCGAGCCCCACATCAGGCTCTTCCGCTATGAGCCTGCTTCTTCCTCTCCCACGCCCCCTGCTTGTGTTCCCTCTCTCGCTGGCTGTCTCTATCTCTGTCGAATAAATAAATAAAATCTTTTTAAAAAAAAGTAGATTCTATTCTATAAAAAAAATAAATAAAAATTGCTTATCAACTGATAGGGTGCTATATTCTGCATAATATAGTCAATGGACTATATTCTAAAACAGTATAATGAACGTTTCTTCCAGTTCGGCCAGATCAGCTCTAGGGTTGCATATAGGATCTCGTAGATGATACCCAGCTCTCCAGCCGAGGGCCTCTCTGAAAGGCCCTACTATGGGGCCAGGATGCTGGCTGATGGGGAGGGAGTCGGTGCACCAGGTCATGTGGGTTTAAGGAGATCAGAAGGGCACCTGGCCAGGTGAGCCAGCCCATTCCCCCCCCAAACCACCCCACATCACTTGGTTTCACGGGGCTGCTGCCTCTCCTGTTGCTCAGCTGTGTGATCTGGACGAGCTGCTTGCTCTCTCTGTGCCTGGGTTCCCTCAACTGGAATCACTAAGAGTCTGCGACTGCGTATTTTGGGGTTGTTGTGAGCACCAGATGACGTAATACAGAAGAGTGCTTGGGACCGCACCTGGCAATAGTTACTATTCCTAGGCTTAGCCGGGAGTGTGGGCCTGATTGCCAAATCTCACTTTGTTAAGAGAAGCCAAAAATCCAGGATTTTGAAGTGAATTCTTTGATTTTTGAAACATTCGCTCTTTGTTAAGCACCGTGCAGGTTCAGCAGAATAGGTCCACTCTGCCGCCGGATGGGCCCACATCTGGCCTGCGGCCTTCGGTTTCACACCGGCCTCCCCGGGGCTGCGACCGGGAGCCCCCACTGCTCCGGCTCGCCTCACCTCAGCATGTGTCCAGAGGAGAAAGGACTCCAAGCGGGGAAGGCGGCAGTGGGGAGGGAGGGAAAATGAAAGCCCGTGCATCTGGATGGCGATTTCTCCTGCTCAAAACGTTGATCGGCCAGCACGAGTGATGTATTGAGTTCGTTTCTGTGGGTAATTGTTTAAATGTTATAGCAGCTTTAACATGTCGTCTGTTCAAACGTATTGGTGAGGCAGTCCTTCCAAACTTGTAATGTGGGTAATACTTAGATGATTTACTAGGCGAGGTGCAGTTTCTGATTCAATCAGAGTTGCATTTGATTCAATAGGTGATGCATCTAAGCCGACTGGGAGCCCATCGAATCCGGAGGTGATGTGTTTGATTCACGGGCTGATGTACCTGATTTAGAAGGTGATGGATCTAGTCCACGCTGAAGGATTCCAATTCCCCCACGCCGGGTATTTGCTTCAGAGCGTGATGTATGAGTTTTAATAATCAGACACGCTTTGGGGATGGTGAGGGCACCGTCTCCTCCCACTGCCTGGCATGTCTGTGGCTGCAGCCGGCTCCTTGCAGAGCCTGTAGGACCAGAGGGGCCAAGTAGGGGCAAAACCCAATCCCCCAAGTATGACCTCAGCCTCCACATGTCCTGTCTCTGCCATTCCTGTAAGATCCATGGATGGTCTTCTGCCTATCTAAATGCCAAGAGGGCCACAGTCAGAGCCAGTGTGTTGAGAATCTGGTTCCTTGAATGTGGGGGCCTTCGGGGACGCACCTGTCAATCGAGAGAAACTCGCCCTCCATAGATTCTGCTCTAGTCCGCCTGAGCCTTGCCCGACACTTCATGGGGTCCCAGTGCAGCCTTCCAGAGCCAGCCCTATCACCGATCAATGCTCAAGGGGTTGGATTTTCATGCTCCAAACTGGGGACATAGGGAAGTGTTCTCCTCAACTATTTTTCAGCCCCCACCCCGTTACCCTTCCCTCCCTACTGTGACTGGCAATGACCTCCCGAGAGAGGAGATGCTTCTGTTTCCTTCTCTTCTGCCCAGAATGCCCTTCTCACTCTTCCTCGGCAGGGCAGAAAGTTGTGCCTCCTGTCCAGGGTCCCTGCGTTCTGTCACCCCACCCTTACAGAAGCCACTCCTGACCCACCCCCACCCAGCTCATCCCCAGATGAAGCCTTCCCTATAGTTTTCCATGTCTCCTGGCCACATCTCCATGAAAACATTTGTCACATAAGTTGTCCTGTGGCAGAGAGCTCTGTCTCTTCCTCACGCTGCTGACCCCAGCACCCGGCTCAGCACCTGACAGGTGGCTGACATGGAAACTTGGAGGAGGGATTAGAGTGAATGGTTAACGATAATTAATTAATAATAATAATAATATATTATCGTATTATCTATATATTATTATTAATAATATATATTAATATATATTATATTAATAATAATATCCAGGTATGCTCTAACTGCAGAGAGGCCTGAGATGTTACAGATTCCTGCCATATATGGTAAGAACTATCATTACCTCCATTTGTACAGATGGGGAAACAGAGGTTCAGAGAGATTAATTATCTCCCCAGGGTTACACATCAGCAGAAGTAGATTGGAAGCTAGGTCTCTCGGATCCGAAAGCCAATCTCTTAACTGTCACATCATCATCTGGCCTCCCAGGACCAGCCAGGCTGCTCCCTCCCAGCCCAGAACAGGGAGGCTGGGGTCCCTAGAGTTGTAGGGGTACCCTCAGGGAGACAGAACCATGACACAAGGCAGAATAACCTGATGGGTCAACTGAGGCACATTAGAAGAAGGAGAAATTAAGGAAGGCTTCCTGGAGGAAGAGAAGAAAAGTGTGGCCATCAGCTCTGCTGATGCTCATTTTCAGCTGCTCTTGGCCCAGGGCTCTGGTCCTCTGGCTCCCGGAAACGCAGGTGAGTCAATGAGGCTGAGTCGGCAGCAACTGGTCTTTCCGGCAACTACTCCCACACCAGAGCTCCGTGTGGTCCAAAACTGGGCCTGGGCCGGTGCTACAGACTGGGATCTCACCCCCGCCCAGAAGAGACGAGCCAGTTCACCACCTTCCAGGAGAGAGACGGTGAGCCTGAGCTCAGGTGAGCCCTGGATATTTCTGTGAAGCCAGGGATGGTCCTGACCCCGCTTCTCTCCTCCTCCCCCAGCGTGTAAACATAGCCCTTTTCACTTACTCTTGTCACTGTCTTGCTTCCCCAGAACCCTGGTCCCCCTTCAGGGGTGAGGTCCACTGTAGCATGCTCTTACCAGGGCAGCGGAGTTTCCAGAAGACAGCCTTGGCGCTGTATGCACTGCCCAGGGTCAGGTGGGGGGAACACCACAGGGGGAGGGGCCCGAGGCAGGGCTCTGCTTCAAAGGGACCTGGACCACCCCCAGCCCAGGCCCACACAGCCTGTGCTCCTAAGCCTGCCCTTCGAGAGGGTGCCCAGGAGTCTGCGTGTAACAAGCCGTCCGCCGGCGTGTGGCAGTGACCGTGCTGGGCTGTGTCGGGGGTAGCTGGCAGGGGGCAGGCGGGGCCCGGGCCATCCCTCCAGTTCTCCGCTGTGCCTACCACTCAGCTCCCCTGTTCTTTCCATCCAGAATCCTGAGAAAGCAAGTCTGCTGGTTCAGGGCAGCGTAGGCATCAGCCTCTCTGGGGAAGGAGGACGCTGCCTGCACCACCGGCTGTGGGCCAGTGCTCGGGGAGGACACGATGCATGCCTGGCCACATGCTGGGTCCCCGGTACGCCCACATCCTTGATCCCATCTGATGACCTCAGCCCTGAATCCTGGCCCCATTTTACAGAGAGCAAACTGAGACTTGGAGAGGTTAGGGGTTTTACCCAGGGTCAGGTTGCAAGTACGTGAAGAAATGAAGGAGGGAGTGATACCCACCAGCCCCAAGGCTGCCCCACCCTCTTCTTCCATGTCTCTCTCCGTGTCTGTCTAATGGCAGGCCACCAGGCCCCTGGCAGGCTGGTGTGGGAGATACTTGGATCAAGTACATCTTTGTGTCCTCCGGTCTCACCACCCAGGCGGAGGCCCACTCCAGCGTAAGGCTGGTGATGGGCCAGACAGCCTGACTCCGCGGAGGCTCCGTGCGGAACAGCTGCTGCTTGGAGAGGCCACCGTGGCCCCGACTGCACACATTTTCCCAGGCTACGGCCGAAAGTGGGGGGTCCTCGGACACAGACAAAGGAATAGCTCAGCCTTGCAAAGGACTTTGAAAATGGGGCCGTGGGGATTCCACTTGGCTAACACGCTGTGCCCTGGCCCAGGCCGCATCCCCCAGAGGCATCCCCCAGCCCCCGACAGCCAGCTGTGTCTCCCCCTGCCGCCCACACCCAAGCCCTAACCACACGGAAGTGGCTACTCAGCCCAGAATTCCCCGTCACACCCCTTCCCACGCAGGGAGGGGCTGGAGGCAGGGACAGTGGTAGTGGGGACTGTGGGGGCTGACTCAGCACTGACATCAGACGTGGATCACAGATCCTCCCGAGCACCCCCCGTGGGCCAAGCCCCGCACGAGTGGAGCAAGGTGTTCACGCGGGACTTGCCCGACATCCCTATCTCAGACCTCAAGTCCCACGCCAAGGGTGTTAATGCTAATGAGGGGCTTCAGCCCATCTGTGGGGGCGACCACAAAAGACACAGCTCTGGTTGGCTTAGCAATCTTCCATTTGGGTGCCCTGGGGACACAGGGAGACATTCCCAAGAACGCACAGGCACAGACAGCCTTGAAGACATCTTTCCAGCCCCTCTGTTCTGGCATTTTTTCCTAAAACCAGAGTTCTGAGCACACACTAGTGGTTTCCAGTTTTCCCACAAAACAAAGAAAGGCCTTGCCCATCCCAAACCTGACTGTGGGGCTTCTCCCTGGGGTAAAAAATCCTCAGGGCACCAAATGCAGGACCACAGGGAAGAGCCCAGTAAAAATCCAAGCCAGGAATATTTCATACAAGTACAAACCACCACAAAATTCTGCGCCTCTCCTGCCGACTTGCCTGTCCATCTTGGGGTAAGGATGCAGGGGCTTATGGGGCGCCTGGGGGGCTCAGTTGGTTAAGCATCTGCCTTCGGCTCAGGTCATGATCTTGGGGTCCTGGGATGGAGCCCCATGTCGTCAGGCTCCCTGCTCAGTGGGGAGCCTGCTTCTCCCTCTGCCCCTCCCCCCTGCTCGTTCCTTCTTTCTCTCAAATAAATAAATAAAATTTAAAATAAAAAAAAGAATGCAGGAGTTTCCACTACATATTAACTTTTATGTTAGTATAAAATTTTCACTTTTTCAATTTAAATATTTTATAATATTTTCACTTTTTCAAGTGAAATCAGAATTTTCCTTTTTTACGAAAGTTCTGACTTAACTCTGGTTTTGCCAAGGCAGATTATACGGTGGCTGTGCTGCATACATTGGATGACCCAAACCGGCAACTTCAAGGTCTCAGTGAAAAATATTTATTTATTTATTTTTTTTAAAGATTTATTTGACAGAGATAGAGACAGCCAGCGAGAGAGGGAACACAAGCAGGGGGATTGGGAGAGGAAGAAGCAGGCTCATAGCAGAGGAGCCTGATGTGGGGCTCGATCCTGTAACATCGGGATCACACCCTGAGCCGAAGGCAGACGCTTAACCACTGTGCCACCCAGGCACCCCTGTGAAAAATATTTAAAGTGCATATATCGTGTTCAGTACACCAGAAATCTCATCCTTTGGAACTATTTAAATTTGTGATGAAAAAATTTTAGACGTCAGTCTTAAATGTTTAGTAGTAAAAGCATTTAAGATGCTTAAAAATGCTCGAAAGTCTACGTAGTTTTCCGAAATCGTTTTAGGAAGTAGTCAAGCAAAATAGTTTGAAGACCATTCTCTAAAGCACAGGGGAGGACCGATCAGCGGAGACTGGAGCAGAGACCATCCTTAGAGCCAGTGTTGCCAAGAGTCTGCTCATCCCCTCGCTCTTGGGCAGGGAGAGAGGAGGACTTCAGGAGGACCAAGCAAACAGACCAGGAATGTTTCCCATGAGAAGACAGTGACCTCACCCTTCTGGCCAGATGCTCATGGAGCTACAGAAATCTGAGTCATGGTGACAACAACTGGGGCTTCTCAGAAAGGGACTCCTTGAGAGAGCCTGACCTGAAGCCCTGGAGAGGGAGACACTGGGTGGATGCCTGAAGCTCATCTGGAGAAGTCTGAAGGTGAGGGGCTGGATGACCACAGCCGGATGTGGGAGACTGAGAAGGTAACAGTGGGTGCAAGCTACATTTCACCCAAGGCAAAGAAAGGACAGGCAATTGTCTGTGGGCAGCAGGTTGGGTTTTTGTCATGGAAAGGTCTCCAGCCAAGCCAGCTTCTTGGCAGAACCATGGCAACTCCAGCAGAAAGAGGCTGGAGGTGGCCCACAGACTGCACCACAGAATGGAGGTGGAGAGGGGCCGCTCATAAGCCGCTGGCTAGAGATGGCGTCTCCCATGCCAAATAAAGGCACAGCAGGAGACCCCTAGGAGGACCCACAAGTGCTCATTACAGGGAAATGAGCCAGTATTTGTATGCGTGCCAGGATCCCCAATGCCAGATGACAGTAGACCAGGAGAGAAAGACCCTCTCTGCCCTCTGTCACCCCTCTCCCTCTGCTCCAACTGCAAGGCCCCAGAAGATGCACAGGGAAGCTAAACACAGCCCATTCCCTGGAGCTGGGGCTCAGCTGGGACAGGGAGACCTTAAAATGGGCGAGAGGGTGAAACTCTGGGATTAGACTGGACTTTTTTTTTTTTAAGATTTTATTTATTTATTTGAGAGAGAGAGAGAGAGAGAGAGAGAGAGAGATCATGCCACCCATAGTGTGCATGCACACAGGATGGTACAAACGGGTGTGTGTGTGTGCACGTGCTGACTCTGGAGAGAAGAATGGAGACGGGGCAGACCACTTTCCCCCTGCCCCACCATCTTCCTCCTCCCATGCTGATCACCTGGTCCGCTCCTGCGGCCGAGGTCACTCACAAGGCCTTGCTGGCACCAAAGTCCCCAAACCTGCCATTAGGGAGGGCCTTGGCTGAGCTCAGCTGTCCTTAGTCACATGGTCTCAAGGGCTCCAGGTCCTCGGAGCTGTGGTCCCCAGACAGCTCTGGTAAATGCTGGACCCTCGAGGCCAGTCTGCCTTGTACTAAAGTGGTCTGATTGCTGCCCCCAGGAACAAGGTTCCTCTCTTGCTTGTTCTATAAGAAGGAAAGATTCTCAGGAAGGATCGAGTTGCCACATGGCAGTGAGAACCTCACCAGCCCAGAACACCACCCCACGGGCACCATGGGCAAACGGGGACCCACACCTTTGCTCGCCTTATAATTTCCCCTTCCCCATAAAACCTCTTTCTTAGCCCGTATATTGTGACATCTGGCCCCACCCTGGTGCATGATAGGTGGTGCCCAGCAACAGGCCGACTGTATTAGCCAGCTCAGGCTGCCATGAGAAGATACCACTGGCTGGGAGCCCCACATCACAGAAGTTATTTTCTCACAGTCCTGGAGGCTGGAAGTCCAAGATCAGGGTGCCGGCAGATCTCATTTCTGGTTAGAGCCCTCTTCCTGGCTGGCAGACAGCCACCTTCTCGGTGTGCCCTCACATGGCCTCTTCTCTGTGGGTGTAGAGAGTGATCTCTGGCATCTTTTCTTACAAGGACACCAGCCCATTGCATTAGACCCTACCCTTGTGACATCATTGAACCTTAATTACCTCCTTAAAGGCCCATTTCCAAATATTATCACATTGATGATTAGGGCTTTGACGTATGAATCTGGGGGGAGAGGAGGGCTCAGTTCGGTCCATAATACCAACCTTGCCTTGGATCCCATGACTGCAACTCCCCGGAGTGTTCCTTACCCATGAGGCGAGAGTGCTAGAAGGAACAGGAGAGGAACATCAAGAGCCCACCTTGTCAGTGGAGCCCTGCACCTCCCCAAGGTCTCACAGGCCTTTCCCCAACCCTCTTGGGCTCCCAGGGGAAGCAGATGCTGCTTCCGGAATTTTCTCACCTCCGTTCACGCCTCAGACACCTCCCCAGGGTCTGGTCTGAAGCTCACACCTCTGCCCCATGACAGTTACCAGGAATTGCCTCACCATTCCTGGCAAGAGCCTGAACTCTCCTCAGGCAGGGATGCTGTGCCTTCTGGGTTCACATGACCATCACATGTTGACGGGACACTGGGCCATTGTGGTCAGATGACAGAAGACAAAATTCAGCAGTGGCCAGGGCAGGCACGGGACGGAGAGAGAAGGGGTGGGAGTCAGGGAGGTTTCCGAAGACAGTTCTTTGGGTTGGCATGGAGGGGCAGAGATCTCGGGGTTCGCTTTGTTTGAATCTCTCCCCAGCCATTGCAGGCAAGCTATGTGTAATGTTTTCACCTTCCCGAATGTGACAGATGGCCATTCCCTATACACTAGCGTCCCCAGTGCAGTTGGATCATCTAAGACGCAAAAGGATGGAGGGTTAGGGCTAAGGGGGCATCAGGGAAAGCCTGAAATATGCTGCCTGCCCTTAAGGAGCTGATTACCTAGCGAATGAGTCAGATACAGAATTGACCAACCATTTCATGATGTGGAAGGTGCCTGATCAAGTTACAGTAGGATATGCTTGCGGATCCCAGAGAAAGACCAATTCATTCTGCCTCGGGGAAGGGGGCAAAGAGGATCTTTCACTTTTTGGATAAGGAAACTGAGGCCCGGAGAGTATCAAGAGAGAGAAAAGGTGATTTTTTCCCCCCCAAGGTCAGTGGCAAAACCCAAGAGAGACCCCAGGACCCTGACACGTAGGTCAGTGCCTCTGTCTGTTTCTCAGAGACCAGTTTGTAGCGTGGGCTGCCTCCTACACTTTGATAACCCCGACGCTCAGGATCCCGAGAGGCCGGCAGGGGCTCTGCTGGGCCCTGGGCCGTGTCTCTGGAATGGTACCGGGCAGCCAGCGCCCTCCCTGTGCTCAGCCACCTGGGCGGCGTGGCGGGCGTCTGGGAGGAGGGCGAGGAGTCCACCTGGTCTGGCCTCCTGGCCATGGGAAGTGATGCCTCCAAGCTCATTTGAGCAGCTGTTGCTTGCGCGTCCAGGCTCAGATAAACAGGCAGATGTCCTCGGGGCGACCTCCCTGACTCAGAGAGTTTGGGAACTGAGGTATTCAGTCCCTGGGGGGAGGGGGGCGGCGGTAAGAAGCAAGGATGGGACTTGTGCTGCTGACTCACTCTTCTCAATGCCTCTGTTCCAATTCGAAGAGGCAGGAAAGACCTGGGAAATGAAGGAGCTGTCTGCACAGGATGGGGTCCAGGGCAGAAGAAGGGTGTGTTCTCCTTCCTCCCACCCATGCTCCCCCTAGGCTCCTCCAAGATGGCCATGGACCTGGGGCAATTTCTCACGTTCATGATACAGCCAACCTTGCAAGGTCTTCAAGTAGCAGAGCAGATGGGACGAGGAGGGAGATGATCCTATGACATCAGACAGAGGCAGAGCCAGGTGGAGAGGCTGCTGTACATGTTTTCTGGGTGACATATAAATTATAAATACACAAAGTGTGGATGACAGCAGAAAAGCAACTTGACTGGACAATAATACAGCTTGAAGGGGCATTAGACATCATTTTGTCCCAGCCTACTTCAGGTCATACAGAGCCCCACACCGGGGGGGTCCCACTCCGGGTTTAATGATTTGCCGTTGCCATCTTGAAATTCATAGGCATTTTTTTTTTTTAACAAGAAGCCCCCATTTTCACTGTGTGCTGTGCCCTGAAGATTAGATACCCTGTCCTGCCCCTGGTCTTTCAGACGAATAAAGGAGCCCAGGGAGGGAAAAGGCTGCTCAGGGTCATGCTGCTCGTTTTTACTGTAGGACCAGGACGGAACAGCCAGTCCAGAGTTTTCCATGACTCTCCTGTCTCTGTTCAGGGAAAGAGCTTCCAACTTGGGCCTCACACAGAGGGTCCTGTGCTCTGTCACCTCACCTGCTCCTGGTGGGCCACAGCCGGCACTGGCTGGTGCAAAGGGGGGGGCAGCGGCCCAGCCTGGGCCTGGGGTTCATTGACAAGCCCGCAGCAGGTACCCAAGAATCCAGGCAAGGCTGATGGGATCTCAGGCCTGCTCTTTCTGCCTCTGAAACTCCCCCCGAGCATCTCTGATCATTGTATCTATTGTGAGCAATATCGCAAGGACTAGAGAAAACGTATGTCGGAGCCCCTCAGTGCAGCTCCTCTGGGCCGTCAGCAGCACGTAGCATGGCATCTGGCCTACAGCAAATGCTCCATAAAGCCTTCCGCGGCTGATGTTGTCTCCAGCTATGCTAGTCCTGGCCTAAGATTGTGGCTGGAGACAGCCCTGCTGTCATCCTTGAACTGCCCTCTAGAACCTGCTGTTCAAACTAAGGTCTGGGGACCAGCAGCAGCCGCCTCCCCTGGGAACTCTTCAGAAATGCTGAATCTTAGGCCCCACCCCAGACCTACTGAATCAGACTCTGCACTTCCCCAAGATTCCCAGGTGAGTCATATGGGAACGAACGTTTGCATTTGCGAAGCAGTGTGATTTCTGGTGCATACAGCTGGGCCTCTCTTGCCCTGCCCCGGGGGAGATGAGTCACTTCCTAGTCCCCGCCAGAAGTACTCTTAAAAAGGCAGAGCCCTGGCCTCCAGGATGAATTGGACCAGAGTCCAAGTTGCTTCCTGGAGGCTTGCAAAGTGGCTGGGATGGACCGGGCGTGGAAGCAGTAGTGGGACGGGCATCGATATGGGGAAGGAGCGACAGTCGGGAAGCCACTGGAGACCACTGCCGTGATCCCAGCAAGCGGGGGTCAGGGGCGTGGGGACAAGGGGCTGAGTTATGGCATTATACCTGATGCAGAATCCAGCAGACCTAGCAAGCAGGTAGACGTGACAGGTGACGTGCGAGAAGGAAGGATCGAGGACAAGTCTGAGGTCCTGTATTGAGATCATTGATAGAGACACAGTTGGCCAGAAGGACGAGAATAAGGAGCAGATGATCGTGGGAAAGGATACATGCTTTCCATTTTGGACGGGGTGATTTGGGTGAGCCAGTGGGACATTAGTAACGGTTTTCAGTAAGAAGAGTGGGCTTTTCGTGGCAATTAAGTCACATCTCTTTGCAGCACTCCTCATTCTGGAGGTAAATCCGCCTCCTCTTGACCAAATGGCCCAAAGCATTCCGTGGCATTGAGTGCTGAGGGGCTCCGAACTAAAAGGGTGTGGGTTCAAATGCTGACTCTTCCACTCTGGAGCTGCTTTCTTGGGCAAGTTAATAAACCTCCCTGCGCCTCAGTTTTTACCTTTGTTAAATTACCTATCTCGGACAGTTGCCAGGAGGATTAAATGAATTAATACACGTGAAGTGTCTCAAACCACACCTGGTACATAGTGAACACTCAATAAATATTACCTGTTCTGTAACTGCCTGTTTACTTTGAAATTTTGACGTCCTTGGGGGCAGGGACCTCACCGGAAATCGCCTTTGTGTTGTGTAACACTTTGCACAAAGCAGGTATACAATATGGTCCACAGAAACCATCACATATGCTGTTCATTAAAGGTGGCCCCGTGGGCCAGTGTGGTATCCGTGCACCGACGAATACAGATGTTGGATCCCTTTACAAATGTTCATCCCTTCCTCTCTCCCTTTTTTCTAATCACAACTTAATGACTTGTAGGTAATGAGAATCTGTGCTCATTCGTTTCTCAGCCCAAGCTCATCTATGGGCCACTCTGATAACCAAGTCTGGCTTTGGGGTAAATCCACTCTCCCCAAAGAGTGGTACTGACTCCCTGAGCAGGGGGAGACCCGCCTTCTGAAGATTCTTGCCTCCACTTGACAAAGATTACCTGTATGCCTATCAATAATAATGACAATCACTTCCATTTCTGAGTTTCATTAAGACTAAGACTTTCCTCACTCTGGAGCTCAGGCTCGCTCATCAGGGAGAAAGACAAGATAGCAGAGTATTATGAAACAGTATGATTGGTGTATGTGACAGAAGAGGTCAACATGGGGTGCCCCAGAGAGATGCAGCCCAGGCTCATCACTTGAGCTCTGGCTCCTTCTGAGAGAGGACCAAAACAAAATCTCACCCCCGAGTCAATGCTTATCCTTCCCACAACACTGTATGCCTTTTCTCCTTCACTATCACACTGGACTTGGTGACAGCAGCGGCTGGGAGCCAAATGAGGGCAGAAACCAGGCCCCAGGCACAAATCCCTTGAAGGAATTCAAGGCCAGGCATAAATCTAAGTGGGACAATGACTTCGGCCGGTTTTCCTAGGAGCAGAGCTTGAGATAAGGATTGCGTACAGCTGACTTATCAAGGGGGTGGTGCTCCTCAAGGAAAACTGATTAGAGAAAGAGGAAGGAAAATTAAAGAAGGAGAAAGAGAGGAGAAAAGTCTGGCTTTTGCCCGATCCTTGGGGTCAGAGGATGAAGAAACCTTGCCCAGGCAAGGCACTCCCTCAGTTACTTCAGTGGAGAAGGTGGGCAGCGGTGAGCTGCCAATGGCCCACAGGGTATCTGGGTGGGCACATGGCC
Organism: Ailuropoda melanoleuca; assembly: GCF_002007445.2. Lineage (NCBI taxonomy): Eukaryota > Metazoa > Chordata > Mammalia > Carnivora > Ursidae > Ailuropoda > Ailuropoda melanoleuca. The sequence continues at coordinate 9,557,351 of NC_048224.1, forward strand.
CAGTAAAGGGAACCTGGCCATCACCATTCAAGGCACAAAGGGGTCAAAGTACCAGCATTGGGTCCACTTTCCCCCAAGATCACTTCAGTCTCTCTGTGACTTCTTTTGTGACCTGGAGTGGGCTGACTGGCTCCTTTAAGAACCTCAGTCTGGGTTTGGTGTGGAGCTTGCTGGTGACCAACCTCTCCAAATCTTTTCCACAGTGCTGTTGCCAAGCACCTCTCCCTCATTCTGCTGGTGTGTCTGGAATTTACCTATCAAACATGACCTTGGGGGTAGAGACAAGCGGGTTTGCCCACACAATTTGGTATGAACACTCTGAGTGTCTGGGGGCATGCTTTATACATTGCTGCTCACAAATTATCAGCCACGAACTCAAATGTGCAAGAGGAGAAGGCTAATTGTTTTCCACCACCAAGGCAACCTGGCTTCTTCTGGCAACTGTGAGTCACCCGTATTCCTTCGATAAATTCCTCTTCTGCTTAACTCATCCAGAATCAGTTTCTGTTGTTTGCATCTAGGAGTCCTGATGGATATAAACCATAAATCTGCTCGCAATTTTCACATTTTAAGTAGTGGGGTGGCAAAAAGCATTACAAATTTGGGCATGTGCCAGATTAGTTCCTTGAAGCTAAGTCCTAGAAGCAGAATTGCTGGATAAAAGGTCTGCAAAAATATAAGGCTTTGGGTTCCTACTGCCAAATTGTCCAGGAGCCTCTGGTGTTGCTGAGGGGAGTGGAAACTGCACCAGGAATGATGGGCATTGGGCTTGGAGCTGCACATTCAGCAGCCCTACCGGTCACTTCACCTCTCAAGGTGGGTGGCGTTATAACCGTCTCACAGACGAGGAACCTGAGGGCAGAAACATGTGTCACTTATCCCAAGTCACAGCTTGGTAAGTAGCAAAGCTGCTTGAGATTTGAACCCAGACATGCAGCATATTCTATGTGCTCCTCTAGACCCAGTTACCACTCTCTTCCATAGGGAGGCCCAACTTATGGCCCACATCCTGGCCCCCTGCCTTTAGTTCCTGTTGGCTTCATGCAGTGGGAGGCACAAGCAGGAGTTGAGAAAATGAGGAAGGGGGAGGTCGCAGTATTGATTACCAGCTTCCTCCAGGCAGGCTACCTTGGTGGACTGAACCCCCCTGTCAAAAAGCAACCTTACTCTCTTTGAGTTGGGGAAACTTTTCTTTCTACTGGCCTCCTTCAGGTCTAAGGACCAGAAGAGCTCTCTATTGTTGCACATAGGTTTCTGCCCAATACCTTGTCAGCTACTCTTGACTCCACCAGCCCCTTTGTAAATAGTCCCTGTGTTAGGGCCTCCATCATTCTCTCATAGGATTCGGACATTAGACTAGGTCTGAGCTGGAGTTTTCCCATCAGGTCATGTTATACACACGAACCTGTAAGACATCAGCCCAACGACGCTGATTCCTGTGCGCATGCGTGCATCTCATGGTGGGTGCTTACAGATTCCACCAATCAGCTCTGTGGAGGTCAGACTGTACTCAAAAGGGTACTGGAATGAGAGTCAAGACTCCTGGCTTAATGTGCAGCCTTGGGCAAGTCCCTCAAGCTCTTCAGCTCTTTGGACTTCCGTTTCCTCATCTGAAAAATGAAGAGCTGGACTAGGAAATGTCAAGGGTCAGAATACCCAGGAGGAAGAGGATACAGCAGATATTAAATTTACATGTGCACTTTACACATATGTGCATACTTATATGTGCAGTTCTGTGAGGAGAAAGGGGAGCCCCTTTGCAAGCCAGAGTGCTGGGACCTTTTATTCACATGTATTTAGAACCTTTGCTGTTTGTACTTGGCCAGCTTTGGATGGCAAAACGGTCTATTCTCTGTGGAAATTTTGACTTATTTTTCCAGCTGGTCTGCCAGTTGCCAAGAAATGTCATCTGAATATCATTATTTAATCGAAGATTAGTCCACGCCTGTGACACAGTCTGCAACTATTATCTTCTTTGATTCTTTACATAAGCACACATTCTCTTCACAGACTTGACCTTGCATTAGTGTAGGTAAATGCTGTCTCCTCTATGACCAAATGGCCCAGAGTATAGTGAAGTAATCCACTGGGATCGTGGCTGTCTGTAGGTGTGTGAGTGTACATGTGTGAGTAGGAGGATACATAGTGAGTGTGAGGAAAGTACCTTTGAAGTCATTCCTTGCAGGGATCCAGAGAGGGGACCTTCCTTGATCATTGGTCATATCAACATGGCCTCCCACCCTAGCAGCTGATTTCCAGTGTTTGTTTTCAGATTAGACCATGTGTGAAACAAAATCCAGCCAAGCCTGCTGGGAGGTATGGGGTTGGACCAGACAAAATTTGCAACCCAATCATATTGCAGATCTCTTGGGTAAAGCAAAGGAGAAGAGGGCAGGGAGGGCATGAGTTCAAGCTGTAAATATTGGCTTGGGTGTTGGAAAACTCTAGACTGTATGACCTTAGAAGGCCCCCACTTAGCCCTGGAATGTCTCCAACCTTCTTAAGCTCCTTGTGACATTCAAGCTAGCTTCTCATTTACTGCTTTCAGGGCTCTCTATGACAATTTTCTCACTGGCCTTGGTTCAGCCAGCTGAGGTGATAACACTTTATTTTAGTTTTCTTATCAGGTTGCTCCCAATGAAGGCCTTGACCTAGCCTCAGAGTAGAGCTCATTACAGGGTCAGGATTTGCTCTCTCGTTCATGAAGGCTCTTTAGATTCTTCCTTATTTTCCAGCCTCTTGGCCTCTGTCTGGTCCAAGGGCCAAGCTGTGGCCAAAGATCTAACACCATCACTCCCAAATCACTGGCTAAGTGATCATCTACCAGAAAAGAGGAGTCTGGGGACAAGCCCCTGGGCCTAGAGGGCAACTTGACTCTTTTTCCGTACACTGTGGTGGGGGCAAGAGAGGTCATTGGCTTCATTTGTAAGAGTTGGGGCCACAGAAGAACTGAACCTAACAACCAGAAATTCTCACATAGAACTTACTTATACCTCTCCATTTTCATTCTCTAAGCTTTTTCTCTTTTCAGAGCCAGTGCATGGACGTGTCAGCTCAAGGACAAAGGGAACCATAACCAACAGGATGATCATGTCTATGCCTCCAGCACTTCCCCAGTGCCTGGCATGTCATAGGCACATGAATGTACTTTTCGAAATAATGAATGAGTAAGTGAGTGGGTGCATGGTGTGGGTGGATGGATGAAGATGACTCCCAGAATAAATCCTCAAGAAAGTCTTCTTTGGAAAAGGTAGACTGGGGAGTAGGCCCCCACCTACAGTTGTTAAAATATAAGAGATATAAATGTCTCCCATACTAGTGAGTACCCAGCCTCTAAATCAAATTGGAAACCTCTTTTCAGGTTCCTCTGGGTGGAAAAATGAGAGCTGAAGAAGGAGAGGCAAGTGGGGAAGAACGGACCAAGGTGAAGGTCAGACCTCAATCCCCATTTGAGCTATATGTACATTTCAGTCCTTTTCCCAGACTGCTCAGCACATCCCTCACCCTGGCACTCCCCCAGGTAATGATGGAGGCAGATGACTAGATGGAGAAGATAACCAGAAGCCCAACCAGATTTTTTTTTTTTTGGTCCAGTTGCTAAGTGTAGAGTGACTCATAAGAACTCCAGACAAGGATGACGATGGAAAAGGAGTCTAGCAGAACACAGGAGGGGTTGAGGAAAGGAGGGGGACCCTTGAGGTTGGGAGAGAATGGGAAACATGTTTTGTAAGATTTCCAAGATTTTTGGGGGCTGTTGTTAAGGACTTTTTCATAAGACCTGTTATCCTGCTGGGGTTTACATCACTATTTGATCTAAGCCCCAATAGGACGACTACATCTGCTACTAAGCTGTGTTGTAAATGTCTTTAATTTTTATATTTCATCTGAAGGGAGTTGTTAAAGTGAGTTTACAGGGTGATGGCTCTTTGAATAAAGGCCATCAATACTGGAGCAGAGCTCTGTATGACACTTAATTTTCACTCTAATAAGCCCTCCTAAAACATTACAAGATTTAGGAGGTTTTTTCCTTTTTTCTTTTTCCCTTTAACTTCCCTTCCCTCTTTGCACTATTTCTCTCCTCTCAATCTCTTGCACTCTCCTTTCTTGCTTTTCTTAAAGGACATATTTGAAAAGAACATTTTTGCCCAGATGACACCACTTCTCTTTTCACCGCCAGCCAGATGTGCTCTTGACTTCTGAACAGGAGAAATGTTTCTTTGAAGTTTTTCAAAGACTTTGCTTTTATTTAGAATTTTTTTCCCCTTTTCTCCTCTCCCTCATGTTTAACTGGTTGGGAAGCCCCAGGAGGGGTTTTCACATGGGCCTCTTTTCTTTTCCTGGGGCATAAAAGCAGCGGGATCAGAGGCAATATGTTCCCAGAGAGCCTTCTATTTTCTGCCCCAACGATTCCAGGTATTTTCTGGTGGAGCTGCTGTCCCTAGGAGCAAAAAGAAGATGGCTTTTTATTTGCCCTGGAACCAGATTTTTTGGTTAATATAACAGTTCTGTCTGGAGTGCAGGGGTGGAAAGTACCCCCATCCTGTTCCTGAATATCTTCCTGCCCTTCATAAAGGTGGCCAAAAAGAGGTCTTCTCTTTCCTGGCCATGGTGCAGTCATGGTAGCTCAGCTGCTCTTACATTGGCCTGAAATTTTGTGAAAACAAAAACTAGGGGGGCACATCAGAAAAAGATAGATTGACATCCAAGAAATAGACCAGAAGCCCCTCTGAAAGCAAAGAGAGAGCCTTATTCATCTTCATCTCCCACTAGCACCAGATCCCCTCATGCCACCCAATAAGTTTGGGCTTGTTAGGGTTTTTCAAGGAGGCTTGGGGAAGAGCTGGTGCTTCAGGAGGTGGCAATGAGAGAAAACTGGAAGATTTCACTTGAAGAACAAACATGACATGTCAGTACAAAGAGTTTGGAGTATGAAATCTTGGTTAAAGTTCCAACTGGGTACTGACTAGCTCTATTTCTCCCCAACTAAATGTAAGTTCCAGAAAGGTGGCATCTCTGGGACCTAGAGGAATGCTTGGGACTTGGTGGGCACACAGTAATTACTTGCTGCCTGCCTCAGTGTGTCTGTTTGACAACAGCCCCAATTCTTTTGGAAGGAAAGGTGTTCAAGACTCAGAAAGAAGACTTTCAAAATAGTTTTTGGGGGTTCTCGGAAGACTTCTCACTCCATAAAAATATTTGTATGTCTAAAAACCTCTGAGGTTGTTGAGGAAGATAAATAGATTTGGATTTGGGGATTTTGTTTTTGTTTTATACATTAGGGACACCTGGCTGGCTCAGTGGGAAGAGCACACAACTCCTCATCTCGGGGTCATGAGTTTGACCCCATGTTGGGTGTAGAGATTACTTAAAAATAGAATCCTTAAAATCTCTCTCTCTCTCCATATATATATATTTTTTACACATACACACACACATATATATACACACACATATATATATACAGATAGATATACGATCCACATACATGTATATACAGATGTAGATAGATAGATGATAGATAGATAGATGATAGATAGATAGATATACAGATCTATCTGTCTATTTATCTATCATTGATCTATCTTCATTAAAATCCAAGGGTGTATGTGTGTGTATGTGTATGAATGCACATCAACTGGTTTCTGCTTGTCTTATGTGAGGTGTGTTTACTGCTACAGGTAATCACAGTCAGGGACTCCTTTGACTAACTTTTAAAGACTTAAACTCTAAGGCAAGCATACCACCCCCTGTGCCTCAAATTGTAGTACCACCCCTAAGTGACTGGGTGACTAACAAAAAGCACTCTCCAGTCTCTTACTCCTACCAATTTACCTGCATGTTCTAGGGGCAACTCAGGTATGTGACTTTTTAAAATTTCTGCCTCTGGGTGAAATGCAGAAATTGCTCTATTATAATTAAAAAAGGGAAAGCTCACTAAATATTCCATGTTCTGCCCTACTTTCCAAGCCTCCTTTATAGATATTTAGTTAGACGCGATTCAGTCAGGGCAACAGACTCTGAGTGGAAGCGATGTTGACGTCAAATCAGTTAAAGGTCTTTGCTCCGTCTGCATCCATCTCTTCCACTTCTTTTGCATTCAGGAGGCCCCATGCTCTGTGGTGCAGCTCAAAGATAACAGAGCCCCTTTCAACCTGGGTCCCTGAGTGACTGAGTGCAGTAGAGCCCCTGCCAATCAGTCTTGGATGTAAAACACGAGGTAAGTAAAATTTTGTTATGTTAAAAACAGAGATTTCAAGATTAATTTGTTATTGCAGCATGACCCAGCATATCCTGACTAATAAGCCTTTGAAAGTCTGGCCAATCTGTCAAACCAACAAGACCTATGGTTCTGCTTCCTCAGTGGTGCTCACAATCTGTTCCCCTCCATTTCTATTCCCAAGATTCTGGTTTCAGACCCCCAGCCTCTCACCTGCACAGTTACAACATTCTGGCACCCTGAAACTCCAGCCTCTCTCACTCTAGTCCTTCCCCCTCCCTCATTTCCAAATGTTATGTCCTTAGTCATGACTTAGCACCATATCACCCTTGCTTAAAATAGCTTCCACTGCATACAAAACAAAGTCTAAACACTGAAGCCAGACCCACAAAATCCCTCCCTAATGAAAACGTAATCCTGTCTTCCCAACTTCTTTTCTCAGACCCCAATCTCAGCTCCAATTGCATTAAATGATGGTTCATGATCTCTTGCTGCACATTCTCACTTCCATCCATTGCCATTTTTCCTCCCAGCTCTTCCCTCCTTATCCCATACCCCAACTCTTCCCAGCCAATACAAGTTCCAGGGCCAAGTCCTCCACGACACTTTCTATCTTTTTAACCCCTTCACATAGAAGTGATCTTGCCCATCTCTAAACTCCCAGATTCCTGGTCTTTTCTGGTGGCTGTTAACCCCTTCCACAGAGCATCACTGGGTTTCATTGAGGAAGGCTAGGAGCCTTTTATTTGTACCATTCTCATTGAATTCACAGAAACTAGCCCAGTTCCTACCCACGGTAGCTTAAGAAACTGCTGAAAGGATACACAAAGAATGAGCCAATATCTCAGAGACCTAGGAGGAATGAAGCATATTATTCTATTCCATCTGCTAGCCCATTAAGCATTTAAAACGTTATCTTGAGAATATTCTGATCCCGTAGCTCTAGAATGGGTCTCTGGAATTCACATTTTATGAGAACACAAGGGGATTCTGATGCAAAAGATCTGCAAACCACATTTAGAGAAACACTGAGGTGTATGAACATGTGCATGTGTGTTTGTGAATGTTCTTGGTATATGAGTGAAATGCATTGATAGTTTGGGTCGTTGGTGTGCAATCCTTTCCAGGGATGGCAAATACGTTTTATCTCACTTGTCAACACCAATACATTCATAGGGGCTGTCCGGAGAACTGTTTTAAGTAGGTCTCTGGGGCCACATCTGGACTGCACAGGAAAAAGTCCCATGATTGATGGATGATGTCTGCTGTAGGACCGAGAGGGGAAAGTGGCGGCCTGTGTGCCAGGTGTCTGCCATCACTGCCAGCCCTTCTTTTGGAGACACAGAGCCAGGACTTGGATATGGAGATCAAAGGATCATCAGAGTCTTAATCCAGCCTGCAACCAGAACTGACATCATCGTTGACTTCCTCAGGTGACTTTGTGGCAAAAGAAAATAAAATCAAGATGTTTGGTAAAAGGCATAACTAAACAAGAAGCTGCAAAGGCGTTGTAGTGAACACTTGCTGTTCACATTGTGGCCTCCATTGACCCCATTCAATGGTACTTTGATTTTCCTTTTGGGAATCTGTTCTCTTCATTCCCGTTCGATGTGGGTGAGAGTGACCACACTCCCTATTGCAGGATGGGCCACGACTGCCTTAGGCCAAGCAGCATGTCTTACCTCTCCAGGATATGAGAGAGAGGGCGTCCCAAGAGTTATGGGAGCCAAAGGAAGACTTTCTCCCTTCTCCTTGAGAAGAGTTCATGATAGTGTGCAGTTGGAAACAGCTAGAACACTTTTGTTACCACGAGATGAGAAACTGCAGCTGCGGAGGCGGCCACTCTGAGCACCCTGAGGATGAAGTCAGTGCCACCAAAGGCCAACCAGTGACAAGGTCCTGGATGACATCATCTGGGCCACTGGACCAAGTCTGACCCAGCATCGGTCCTACCACTAGACTCTTCAGTTACATGAACAAGGCAGTTTTTTCATTGTCCAACTGGTTTTTTTTAATCATTTGCCATCAAACAAATCCTATCAGTTCTTTGAAAGGAAAATAGAGTTTCAGGGGTATCTGGTGCTCGTATAGGCCAGAAACAACAGACTCAAGGCCCAGCCTGGGGTCCATGTGTACCCTAACCATGGACACATGACCCACCCTTTGTTCCTTTGGTGCTTCTGCTGCCATTACCCTCATGTGAGCCTTTCATTTCGGGAGGAAGGAAGCAGAGAGGAGTCAATCCCACAGGTGGTTTGCTCTGGGCTGCTACCCTTGATCTCTGCTTTTAACACTGGACCTCACCAGGGGCCTGGGCAGTGATGCGTGAGCCTTAAATAGTTATACTGCTAAAGGTCTTTGAAGGCCAAAGTCACTGAGCATTGGTGTTTAGATTCTCTTGAACTTAGGAGCATGTTATTAAACATATAAGATAAAAAATCAATAACCACCGAATTATCTGGAGTAAAACTGGTAGGTTCCACATCAGCATATAGATATACAATTACTTCCCTATGATTGAACTTATATTTATGTATTTTAACAGATCCTATTGTAGGGCTTTTGTAATTAGGACATTTTATTTGTCGCCCATTTTTCTACAGTCCCAACAAAAGAGGAAGAATGTATTTCCACTCAACCCTTTACTTGTCAGTTTGGGGTTGATTCAAAATCTCATTTACAGAAGACACTGAATGAAAAACCACTGAAACGTAAGGACAAAAGCCTCTGTGGTGGGGTTTTCTCTTCTTCTTTTCATTGGTTATCATTTCTCTTCTAAATTAAACGTGAAATTGATGAGAATTAGACTGTCCTCAAGGTAGAACAGCAATCGCTTAAATAATGACATTCAAATAGATCATTTTTCAAAACACCACCTTTGCTCAACTGGGTCAAATTCAGAGACCCGCTGTGGCCAGCTTTGGTGGGCAGCACCCCCCCTCTTACTTTCTGTTGGTGCTTGAGCAAGAAAGCCTCCCATCTGGACATCCTCTGCTATGTGAGTGTGTGTGTGGTGTGTGTGAGTATGTGAGCGTGTACGTGTGCCTGTGTGAAAGGGGGAGTGGGAGGGAGTCAGCACAAGAGAGCTTTCATTTCTTAAAATGATGTTGTTAATTTCTTCAGTTCACAAAAAAGAAAATTTTGTCGACTAAGAAAAAAAAAAACCCAAGATGAGTGCCAAACACAATTTCTATCCTCCCTCTCAGAATTCAGTCTTTAGGTCTATAAGCCAAGCTGTGCCCTTTTCCTCTCTCCACCAAAATCATGCCGTCTGGTTTCCTACCTTATGAAATATTATCGACCCGCTTGAAATGAAAGTGGGCTGTAAATTAATGCACGCAACGTTGTCTCCCATCGGATGGATGGCTGGGGCTGGAAAGCCACAGCTTTTAGAATGTTAAATATTTATGGTTATCATTTCAACCAAAATCTGAACTTGCACGAAGAAGAACATGACGCAAACCACACTGAAAATGTTTGCCTCGCTTACTGTGCCTTTGGAGAAACGAGAAAAATAGGGCCCGTGCGGATGCGCACCTTGTCTAGGAACTTAAAAATGCTCCCGGTAGAGAAATGAAGAGTCTTACAGCAAATGACTGGAAAGAGCAGTCAGGGTCCCAAAGGACTGGTTCCCATGTTTCCCGACTTGAGAAATGAGTGCCTCATTTAGACTGTTCGCTTTTCCACCCTTGCATCTGGCTGAGTTCCTCACGCTCTCAACCCCACCCCCAATCATGGAAGTGAAAGTCGCCCACCAAGTGTTCTTCTGAAAGACATTGCTGTGGATCATTTACTGCAGAAGATGATTGTTTTATCTTTGTTATCATTATTGTTGGGATTTTAAATCCCTGAAGCTAAATATTTGAGATTTGTTGTTAACTACAGATCTTTCAGCAATTAGAGATTTGTTAAAGCTCGAAGATATTTTTGAACATAAAGCAGTATTGTAGGGGATGGAAATGAATTCTCTTTTGGACTTCATTACCATGAGGGAGGGAATTTACCTCCCAAGTCTTGGAAAGGAACACAAAATAGTTCTATTTTCATGGCCAAAAATATTAAGAAGAAAAATTAATAAATTCACAATGTAATTTGTAATTGAAAGGTGGGCCAGTGAGTTTAGAAACCCCTGCAAAAGGACAATATATCAAAGACGTCCTCGAGACATCGGCTGGGTTCCAGAAGGAGTGGCACTATACATATGGACACACTCCACTAGATGGTTTCTGCCTGAAAGCCTTCAAAACCTTTGAAGCCAAGGTAGAATAATCACTTATAGCTCTGCCTTAATCTTAAAAAAAAAAAAAAAGTTAAGGTGGCTTACAAAGATGTGAAAGGTGTTCTAAGATTAAATAACACATATGCCAAGTATTAAAATTTGGGATGAAGAGAGTAAGCTTAAGGCAGTAGGATGGACTCAAGCAGTAACCGCATTCACCAAATGCTTGCCATTAAGGATTTCAGGTTGGACGATAGGTGGTTCATGAATTTGACTCCGAGCTACCTAGCAGCCACCATGAAGAGGGAAACATGAAAGTTCATGAGATTTAGTGTCTGTAAAGCAAAAATAAACCAGTTGTTCAAGGAAGCAAGGTAGCCATTCCTAGTGCTCAGGCCAATCAAATAACTCTCCTAAGGGTCCTGGTAAAGGAATCAATTCCATCCTTGATGATAGCATTAAGTTTCATACTCTGTCTTTAATGAGAAGAGGAGGCCAAATTTTGGTCAATGACACACAGGTAACTGGGCTTCCAAAGAATCTTTCAAGGTCTTGTCTGTCGGTTAGGGTAGGGGAGTCAGGTCTAGTCCTTCTGAGAATTATAGTGCATACACACTCTTCTGCAAAGTACACATGCAGTTGGACTGACAGATTTTGACTATGTTCTCCAATAACAGTAATTTGAAAGTCTGGAATTTCTGTAGGGTGGACACACATTATGTCCAACGTATATCCTCCAAAGAATGGCATGCTAGCCTTCACCAAAATGGTGGCTATGATTTTGTGGAGGCTCCAATACCCCACTATCGATTAATGGGTTAAATTGGTCACTGTTATGGTGATAAAATTACTTTGTTGTCAGCCAAACCTCTAAAGACTTTCTTTTGGCTGCCATGAAATAAAAAGATTTTTCCAAGAATAAATATGGTAACTAAAATGCATCTATTTCTTGTCTGCGAGAACTCTTCCCTTCTCCTGGCATAGCGGGTCACACCATTTAGAAAGTTGTTCCTCTTCTTTTCCCAAATCGTGTATTTGTAGCTGGGGTCTAAAATCATAGTACTCTCACCCGTTGGCCACGAATGATTTGCCTATGAGTGGCACATGATCTGAACTAGGCTGATCAGAATTCTTTTCTGGGGTGTCTCAAACTGGAGCCTGGAAAAGAGTTTCAGGCCCTGTTTCGTGGTGGAATTGTTAGGTGCAGGCTCCCTTGGGAATGTCTCATACATGTTCCCCTGTTCAGTTAGGGGATAGTTTGTGTTCCCATAACTTATTCTCAAGGATTCTACAAATAATAAAAGGGTGAATTCCAGGCTTGTGAGCACCAGCGTGGGCCTCACATTCTACTGTTTCCAGCCCCAGACTGACATCTAACACAGCTTTACTGTGTCACACTCAGAACCACAAGGCTCCTTGACCTTGAAATATTTCTAGCAAGTGTTTAATCAAAGCTGTTTGGCAGCTTATATGATTTAGAGCCAGTTATATCTGAATCAACAGTCAAACTAGTGTTTTCATAGTCGTTGTAAATTGGGGCAATCTCCCCTTAAAGAACCATATCTCTTCAACTTTCAATTACAAAGGAAGAATGGGAGACCAGATTTTTGTGTTAGGTAACATAAGTTGATTTGAACATGGCGATTCATGCATGAAGAACCCAGTCTGTAATCCAAGCAAACACATTTTTAACTTGTTTAAATGGAGGTTATTAACTCAGAGCTGGGTCTCTGTCATAATGTTCCATATTTCATTGATTCTAAAATGCTGTTTTTCCAGCATTTTAACACCCCTGATAACAGAACGTGATTGAAACTGGATGGGGTACTGTAGTTGGCAGCATTTTTCTTTCTTAATGATAGGATCTTACAGCCAATAACACTTTTGTTTGATAAAATATGGCATTTAACCGGGAGGGCACATTTTCGTTGTCCCAGTATTTTCCAATAGGTTGCTTCCTTTTCTCCTCGCAAAAGCTCTGTGATGCAGGGCGAATTCGGAAAGGCCCAGATGTGGGCCTAAATGTCCCCAGCTGTTATTGGCAGAGCTCAGCTTAGACCTTGGTGTTCTGGAGTCCCACGCAGAGTTCTGCCCTTGGATCAGATTCAGAGCTCCAGATGAGAGGCACACACAACCACAGCTCTCTAGCTACCCCCAAATAGATTTGGGTTCATTATTTTGAGGCATTTCTAATAAAACTGGTGGGGAGGGCCGGGAGGGAGTAATTGATGACAAGAAGGGATCAGTCTCTGTACCTCGAAATGACCAGATGTTTGAGAATAATTTGGGGCATGTATCCCCCACCAGGGCCCAACCTCACTGTTGTCTTTCAGAGTCTTCATTGAACACCAGGACGAAAAAGGAGATTGGTGAGACTCATTCCATGGTGGACACTGCTGCTTGATCCAGATTTCTTTTCCATTAATTCTGTGTGTCTGTCATTCAGAACGGTCCAGACAGCCCCTGCCAATCAAATGCACTGCAGGAGGTGAAACCCCTTTGCTATCCTTGACTTTTAGCATAGAGTTCAACTCCCTTAATCCCTTCTGACCTGGACACAACCTCCTTCTCCCATCTTGTCTCCTACCACTTCTCTATTTCATGCCACAGGCAAGGGAAATGCTGACTGGCTCTAGAAATATGCCCTCAAGAAACTCCTTATTTCCCTTTCGTGCGTTTGTTCCACTCACAGCCCCACCTGGAAAAAGTCTTCTCCATCAGAAGTGAGCTGGTTGGGTCCTAAACTCCCGTAGCACTCTGTCTTCTACTATTTTTGCACTAGATATAAATTTGTTCCACCGTATGAGGGCACAAATAACATCACGTTTGATTCTGCCTCTTCCCCAGCAAACCATGTGAACCACCGCTAAGGGACGTGCCTCTGGACTAGCAGGTCCTACAAGAGTAGGCATTGGTATAGTGGTTGAGGGCAAGGAGTCCAGGAGCCAGAGCTAGAAGGATGAAATCCTGGCTCTGCTGCTTAACCATCCATAAAGACCTTGGACAAGAGACTTAACTTTTTTCCAGGTCAGTATTATCTACAAAATGGGGATGATAATGAGGCCTATGTCAGAGGGATTTGGTGAGGATTCATTTAGAGAACTTAGCCAGTGCTTGACACATAGTGAAGCTCAGTAGATGTCACCTATTAGTAGTATTGGCCTTCCCTCCTGCTCTGTGTTGGGCTCTCTAAGATTTTAAGGGCTCGAGGAAAGAAGAGCCATGCCTGGTCCTTCATCTTTTGTGGCTGCTGCCATCACCATAGTCCTGCTACTGCAGACAGCCTCCAGAGGTGCACCCTGCAGGGCTAAGTGCTGCCACAGCCCACTCCCCACCCAGGCTCCCAGGGCACAGGAGCTTAATAACCAAGCCGGATACCCATAGGCTGCCCTTTTAGAAGCCTTGCCACCTGGTCCAGGGAGGATGGCAGGGAGTGGGCAGTTTCTGGCCTTCAGACCACCATCCCTAGTCATCCCCTTCCCATCTCCCAGGCTTTCTGTCCAAAGTCCAGCCCCAGCACCCCCCTACCGGGCAAGTCTCTATGTGGGGATTACACTGTAGTCAAAGGTTTGGGGGATGGGTGAGAGAAATTATGTTTTCATTCTTCTGTGCCTCCCCTAAGAGCAAAAATGAATATCCCATTCGATCATCCTGGCACATCTGGGTCCCACTTTGGATTAATGTGCATCTCTCTGCTTCTAGAAGGTAAGCTCCTTGTGTGTCGTACCAATGTCAGATTCACTGTTTTCCCTCTGTGTTATGCCCAGAGTCCTGATTCTATGAATACTGACAGCAGAGAATATCCATCCAGGACACCCTGCAACATTTGATTTCCCTTTTCCTGCAGCCACCCCCCACCCCAAGGCAGGGGGTTAAAATGCTGCCAATACAGGTGGCCAGACTAGCATCCTAGTCCCTCAAACCAGCCTTAAGTCCAAGAAGCGTCACCTGCCATCAGTCTCCCGCCTTTTCCTCATCTCAACTTAATGAGCAAATAAGGAAAGAAAATTAAAGCAAAAAAAATTAAACAGCTTTAGCTGAGATCAATAGAATTCTATAAAGCTCTGGGCGGTGGTATTGAGTGAGCCTAGAGTCTCCCCTGCATGTTGCATGTTAAGTTAACTTGGAAGAGAAATATGCTCTCACTCAGCCTCACACCTTCCCTTCCATTGTGAAGGAGGAGGCAGGGAACACAAATTAAAATAATGTTGATTTAGTTTTTCAAGGGAGTGCCCAGGAGCGTTTTCTGCATGGCCAACTGAAAACTCCAGCCCCAGCTGCCCAGGCTCCCCCTCTGCACAATACAAAGAGAATATTTGATCCCCAGAGCTCAGCCCACGGGTGGATTTTTATTTTGTTTTAGGTTTTTTTATTTCCTTTACACCTTCCTCTGGATTTCACAATTTTAAATGGCAACTTGCAAATTCCTTTTCCGACAAAAGATCTCTATTTCAGTGCAGCAGGATTCCCTGGAATCCTTAGTCCTAACACATAGCGGTGCATGGTACAGACGCGTCACATGCAGGAAGCAGGTGGGGGAAAGTTGACAGTGCATCGCAGGTACGGTGTGGGTCAGGTGCCTTTTTGTCGGCTTAGGTGATGGCGAGCTGAGAAAACCAGGTCAGCAGGGCTGCTCCTGGCAATTCAGCTTCCTCCTTGAGCGCTGCGGCACCACGCTTCAAGTCCAACCCAGGCAGGCGCTGGAAGCCATTCAAGCCCAAAGATTCAAGGTCCATCCTTGTGAAATAGAAGCAGCCAAGGTCATGGTGATAGGCAACCGGGGCTTGAAATGGGGTCAGGGCATTCAGGCAGACCTGTCCTCGAACCCCCGGCTCCCCCACTAATTGGCTGCACAAACTTAAGTTATTTAACCTCTCTAAACCTCAGCCTCCCATTTTTAAAACAGAAATCATCATGCCTCCCACGCAGAATGGCGTTGAAGATTCAGGGGAATACAGCGTGTGAAGGGAGAATGCCAGGCATGGTGTAAATCCTCAGTAGATGTCGCCTTCCTTCTAAGGGGTGCCCTGCGAGCCTGGGAAGGGGTGACAGCACAGGGACTGTGGATTCTATTCTGAATTCCTCTCTGAATCTCCAGCACTTCATACATGAAGCACAAATAGCTGAGTGACTGAATTACTACGTGACTAAAACAGTAGAGCGAATCCTTCCTTGCTGCTTTGTAAGTGACATATTTTCATATTATAAAATTAACTCAGGTTCCTGGGTGGCTTGTTCCGTTAAGCGTTTGTCTTCGGCTCGGGTCATGATCTCAGGGTCCTGGGATCGAGCCCAGCTTGGGGCTCCCCACTCAGCAGGGTGTCTGCTGGTCCCTCTCCCCCAACCCCACCCCCCATGCACTCGTGCTCACTTTCTCAAATAAATAAATAAAATCTTTAAAAAAATGATTAAGTCACTTTGAATGTAGAGTACTTAGAAAACCTAGATAATCAAAGAGAAGAAATAAAAATCATCTATAACCTTGCCAGTCAGAAATAGCTACCATTACCGTTTGGGTGTATGGCCATCTGGGTACTTGTCAGCTTGTCGGCAGAGATATAAATATTTGTCAAAGCGAAACGGGACCATCTTGAAACGCTTCTCATGTAACCTGGTTTGTTTATTTAAAGATGGCTCAAGAACATCATTCCATGTCATTCAAGTCCTTCTACTAGGTTTTTAAGAGCTGAATAATATTCCAGTGATTCAATATATCTGAATTTATGTAACTGGGCCCCTTCTTGGATATCCAGGTTATTTGCAATGCGTCCCTTTTATGAATGACACTGTGGTGAACCCCTTAGACATCTGTCTTGGTGACCGGATTTGAATATTATCTAAACATTAATCCCCGGAAATGGAATTGCTTTTCCCAGGAAAGGTCTAAGGTTGACCAGAAAGGAATATAAGAGAGTGGCATGGCGGGCACATACCTCACACAGCACCTTCCCAGGTAGCTGACTTCCCTTCCCAAGCACGTGGACCCCAGGGCCCAGCCCAGGGGGCACCGAGAGCTAAGGTTGACCTGAGGAGTGGCCAGGGCTGGCCCGCGGAAGGGGAGGAGGGCAGTGCAAGGCTAGAAAGAGGCCAGGTGCCCTCACCTCTGGCCGTTTGACTCCAGGCAAGTATTTTAATCATATTAAAGCTCCAGGAACTCCGTAAAATAAGAGTAATGATATTTTCCCATCAACTTTGGGGGCTGTCATGGGGAGCTAATGAAAGGATATCTGTGAAAATGTTTTGCAAACAGCAAATGAAATTAGGGAGGAGTTGCTGTACAGGCAGCTCTGGGAAATTGAGCAGTTTTTCCAATTCTCCAGAGACAATCTTCTCAGTGTGTGGCTTTGAGCTTTTGTTTGAAATGATATGAATTCCCAGAACATCAGGCACACCCATGGTCAAATGCGAGCACAGAACACACCCAAGCCAAGGGTGCTGGGAATCCTGGCCCCTTTCTGGCCCCTTATTCACCCTGAGGCCACCTTCCTTCCACCCGTGCAATCAGCTGCTTTTGTGTGGAAACTACAAACACCCCTTCACCAGCCCCCAAAGCAACAGCCTGGAACCTTCATCCATCTATCTCACCCAGTGTTCTGAGGGAGGGAAAGAGGAAGGAGATACAGGCCCGCTGACCAATCTATCCAAGTCTTTTAGGCTCCTGGGAACATTTCCTGATATCGTACCGTTTTGTTCCTGTGAGACCTTCAGGGGAGATGGCTAAGCCTGGCTTCCCTTCCAGCAGCCTCAACCCTCAGTCTGGCACAGTGTCTCTACCAGGTCTCCTCCAGGGCACATTCATGTCGTGGAAGGGCTGGGAGGATCATCAGAGGAACCAGAGACCAGCCACCGCGAAATACAATGGCTCTCTCCTGGTTGGCCAGGGCACCGCGCTCTGGTTTGGGCCAGAGCCCAATTTGCTTGGCTCTAAAGAATTGTGTTCTGCGGTGTCTGGGTGGCTCAGCTGTTAAGCGTCTGCCTTCGGCTCAGGGCGCGATCCCAGCATTCCGGGATCGAGCCCCGCATCAGGCTGCTCTGCTGGGAGCCTGCTTCTTCCTCTCCCACTCCCCCTGCTTGTGTTCCCTCTCTCGCTGTCAAATAAACATATGAAATCTTTAAAAAAAAAAAAAAAAGAATTGTGTTCTGCCAACACAGAGAGGGCTTGGCCGTGGTTAGGGCATAGCTGGGCTGCTGACGGAGACAATGCATTCATTCACAAGTCGGAAAAGAGCATTTTCTGGATGTTGGGGCCAGCGCTAAGCACTGGGGCTGCCAAGGTGCGAGGGGCAGCGTTCCGCCTCAAGGAGTGTTAAGAGCTTCTACCTTGCACTCAGTCACGGCCTTTGCCACCTGCCAGCTGTGACACCTTGGGCGAGTCCGTCAACTTTGCAAAGATTCTGGAAAGTGGGAATATGGCATTTACTTACCTCACAGAGTTGTTGTGCAGTTGAAATAAAATGATATTAAAGTAACTGAATATATTCCAGGGACAGCCTTATTCTTCTCAGCCCATGTGTTTTGCACCCCTGCTCCCGGATGGTATCTCAGGCTGAGCCCAGAGCATCGCCAGTCACCAGTAGGCATTAGAAAAGTCTCGTCCTCAGAAACTGCTAAGTGCAGACCACTCAAACATTAAAACTTCCATTTCTCATTCAATGCAAAGCCCCTGTCTTTCCCCAGCTCAGGCCTACTGAGGCTGGGAGATAGGGGGTTTTCTTCACTCTCGGAGTCCCTCCCCCACCACCCTCACCCCCCCCCCCGAGAGCTGCGGCAGGGACCGGGAAGGGAAGGGAAACGGCCAAATGGGTATAGGGAACGAGCTGGTGCTGTCGAGAGATCTCCGTGGCAGATGTCTAAACCCCGACGAGTCCTCCATGGCTACTCTAGTGCCTTTCTCCAGAACCCCACACTGGGACCTCTCACTCAGTGTGGCCCACAGTCTCGCAGGCTGGCCCTCAGCACCACCTCGGCAGGTGTACCACCTCTCCCCACCTCTTCCTGCACGACTGCCCATGCTGTCCACTTAGCTGGTGGGAAACTCAGCATCCTCACTTCTCAGACCCTGGGGGGGTGCAAAAGCCCCCTCAGGCCTTTCTCCTCATTCTTCCACCCCTTGGACTTTTCCCTTCTTGGTGCCTCCAGCTGCCGGGGGATGCAGGTCAATTTTTCAAAAGAATTCTCTCACCGGGTCCACTCCCAGAGAAGCTTAGGAAGCATCGGGATGTTTCTTCAGTTCAACAATCATTCAGCTGGAGGGTGGAGCGGGGCAACAAATGATATGTCAGCTCCCCTCTGGCAAACAGCCCCAAACTTGGGGTTCTCCCACCAGGACATGTATGCCCCTCCCCTACAGCCAATTTTCTTCAAAGAGTTCTTCATTTGCTCTGAGGACACTGAGGGTAGCTGATGCCGGCCCTTACTGTGAGCTGGGCACTGTTCTCGGGGTTCCGTACACAGAGCTGCCTAGCCTCTATACAGTGACCCCCTTAATCCTCACAGCAGCCCTGTGCGGTAGATGCTGTCATCACCCCCACTGTACAGATGAGCAAATGGGAGAACAGAGAGATGGCGTAACTTGGCCTAAGTCTCCCAGTTGGTGTGTGACGAAGCGGGGATTCGAATTCGGGCTGTTTGGCTTCAGCTTCTAGCCAGATTTCTAGTTACAAATTTCTAGTGCCCGTCTTCATCTTATATAGATTGGAGTCAAAGAATGGAATAAGGTGTCAGGAAAGACTGTAGTCATCTCAGCACCAGCTGCAAATGTGTCGACCACCAGTCTTTGGAAGGCAGGGGTATTTATCATCCCTTGTTCTCGGTTTTCAGTTAACCAAAAGTCCACAGGCAGTAATAGTCAAATTCCCATTAACAAACTGTTACACATATAGATCTCTTAGAAATTTGCCCACCATTCATTTACAATAAATAGAAGCTTCAAGGCTCAGAAGCTCCTGGTTTTAGAAGGACAAGATAAAAAACACCATAATGCAGTATAAATGCTGTGTGCTTGGTTTCATGCCATAAATTCCACAAATATTTACTGGACACTTATTATAGGCTGTTAGGGGCTGAAGATATAGGTGATCAGACTGGATACGTTCCCTGCCTTGTGGGAAATCCCTGCAACTGGGAAGGAAAGTAACCCCCAGAAAGAAGACATTTCTGATACTTTTTGCTGTATAACAAACTACCCCAAACTTAGTGGCTCGAGATAACAACAGCCATTATCTGCTCATGATTCTACAACTTGGAGAAGGCTCAGAGGGGATAACGTAACTCTGTCCCATGTGTGTCTGCTGGGGTCTCTCAGGCTGCTTCTCTCAGGTGGGGAAATGTCCATGAAGGTGTTATCCACATAGCTATTAATTGGTGCTGGATGAGAGCCGGTGTGCCTTGGTTTTCCTCCACGGGGCTTTCTTTCTCCAGTAGTCTGCATTGGCTTTCTTACCAAATAGTAGCTGGTTTCCCGGAGGAAAGTCCCAAGGGGACCATTGCACAAGCGCTTGTCGAGTGTCTGCTTACATCATGCTTGCGAATGTCTCATTGGCCAAACAAGCCCCTTGGCTAAGCCCAGAGTCTGTAGGGGAGTGAACCACACAAGAAAGTATGGCTTCCTGGGGGCCACTGATGGAACAGTCTACCACAGAAGGCTTCAATGGGTGTCTGAACCGACAGACAGCCTCTCCCAGGTAATTGGATCTGACTATGTTCCTGCCCACCCCTCCAGAATCACCCACCCTCCCTCTAGGATGCCCAACCCAGAAGGTGGCACTGGAGAGAGGACCCCAGGTCAGAAGGGGAGGAGCAAGAATCTCTTTCTAGCACATCAGAAATTTACCCTCTGTATTACCCCTTACGTGGCATCAATACCAGGAGGCACCAAGCCCAAGCAGGGTCCCCGTCTCAAAAAGAACCCGTTCCCCTCTACCTCTCTATTACAGCTTCATTCTTTGAAGGGGATAAATTCATGTCTGACTGGAATAGAGACACGTTTAGTTAATATGAACCAGAGCCCTGCTGTGTGTGATTTGGTTTGTAATACACAATTGTAATAGGGTCTTTCCAAGCCACTGTCAGCCAAGTAGATCTTTAGGGCAGTTCCCATGGATTTAGTCGGATGGGCTGAAGCAAGTCTCGGAGCAAAGAAAGCGTCCTTCTCATGGGTTGGTCAAAAACACTCTAGCTGCTGTGAAGGGAAGTCCTCAGCGGGTGGCAGGAAGTAAAACTCTCAGAGTGCTGGGGCTGCAGGTAATGGGGAGCAGTGTGCAGGCTGACCACACGGGGCTGCTGAGGTACAGCTCCCTCCTCCCTGGTCCCTACCCTTTCCTCTTTTCCCTAATCCCAGCTATTTTTCTAGTGGGGTAGAGGCCAGAAAATTTTGTTCTTAATCCTGATTTTCTCCTCTATCTTCTGTTAACTCGTTCTCTCTTTCCCCATAGAGGCTCAGCCTTTGGAACTCAAAGGCTTCTGAGGGGTCCCCTTCTCTCTGCTTTCTCCTATCACATTCTTTCCTGAGGGAATGAGTCCAGAATGACTAGCCTAATTGTAGGGGGCAAAGGGCCAGAGGAATGATCACAGGGAGAAAATTCCGTTGACATTTCTAAAAATTCTTATCCCATCACATAAGTATGCATAACCTGACCATACAGTGAAACTTATATTGCTCTCACCCCATTGAGTGGGTTCAACCATGACTAACAAACCCTTGTATTGTCTTTGTAAATTGAAGAACCTCTCCAGGCATTTTTATAGAGTGAGTGGGCTGAGTAGGAGGCACCTGACTCTTGGAGTCAAGATTCTGGCATCCAGAAAGGAAAAACGAAGTAACTCCCCTTACAAACAGATTTTTGTCCACTGGCAACTGCAGCTATTGCAGGAGGATAGGGAATGACATGATCAAAATTGCATTTGGGGAAGATCAATCTGGCAATGACGTAGTAGGCTGGCTTGGGGGTGGGAGGTCTAACAGTAATACCCACAAAATATAAAAGCATCAAGGGCTAACCTGTAGTAGGCATTTGAGGTGATCATTCTCTTATACTTGCAGGGCGAAGTATTGTTTTCCAAAGTGTGCAGGTAAGGCAACGGAAGTCAAAGAGTTCCAGACATTTGTCTGAGTATGAAACCACACGTGGCAGATTCAAGATCAAATTCAGGTCCATCTGACTTGAAAGCCCCACGTCTGTCTGTTCAGAGACTATTACAGTAGTACAGATAAGAGATGTCAAGGCCAGAATTAGGGCAGGGAGGCTCATACAGCGAAGGAATCAGTGTGCAGGAGACCTGTGTTGGGAGGAATCAAGAGGACTTAGTGTCGGACCTGAACTTGGCGCAAACTGAGCGGAGGCACCTCGGAGTCCTACCCACCTGGACCACCCACCACGGGCATTAACCTGGGTTGGCCTATGAGCCCAGAGACAATGATGGAAGACAGCCACTCCAAGGAGGTAGACGGCCCAGGAGGAGCACAATTCAATCCAGTTTCACTGGTGGAAACTTGATCGTTCTGTTTTGTTTCAGGAAACTGGTGAATCCTACACATGTAACAGGCCAGGAACGATGAGTAATTATCCACCTATTTAAATCCATGTCTACATTTGTGCATTCCTTTATTCAAGAAATAAGGCCAGGAGTGTATGGCATAAACAGGATATAGGAAATCCTGGGCAAGTGTTACTATGTCATAGTAGTAGCCCTGACCTGCTAGAACCTCCAAGCCACCCGAAGCTGGACCCAACCCATCCCTTTCCTTTGGTTTCCACCACTGAGCATGGAGCCCTGCACACAGTAGGCACTCAGCAAGAGCTTGGAGATAAGAATGTTGACAGTGTCACCCACGAGACGTCACACTACCTGGATCCAGACCTTAGACCTTGGAGGGTTATGGGTCATTGAGCATGTGATTGAATGCCTTGGTGCCTCTGTTTCTTTATATGAAGGACGGAGATAGTAACGGGACTTACTCACTGGGCCTTTCAATGAGTTTAACGTAAAGTTTATATAAAATAAAGCCAATGAGTTTTATGTAAAGGAGGGAAAGCAGTGCACTCCAAAAGTGTTAGTTGTTGTTGTTGTTGTTATTATTATTATTATTATTATTACTCCAGCACTTGCCTCCCTTTCAGAGCAACGGCCTTACCTCATGTCTGCTGCAGGCTCCCAGGGCTGGTGCGTGGGGCCACGTAGGTACCAGACACAGTACCAGACACAAGGCTTTGTTAGACAAAAGCTTCTGTTCACTGATCTGAAGAAGCTCACGGTTCTCTGCACTTGCTTGCTTCCGCCTTTTCAGCATCCCCTCCTGTGATGCTATTTGGCTTTTTGCCTAGAGTGAGTCTGTGTTGGTGCCTGGGGACTCCACCTCTGAAAATGTCTCCATTTTAGCAGGGCACCTCCTTTCCTCCTGGAGACCCTCGCTGGTCCCTGCTTTGATCCCTCAGCTATGTTGAGAAATGCTGCTTTGGCTTCTGCTTCTAACCTGTCCTTTTAAGGGGGCCCATAGATGGTTCAGGAAAGAGCTCTGACTCCCCAGGCAAGCAAGTGGCGTGGTAGCTCTGATTGACATTTGTGGGGGGAGGGAACCCTGGAAGCACCCTCTCTTGCACCCCCAGGGGTCACCCCTCCCTTTCAGAATTTCCTGCCGGAGTGACTTGACCTCCTACGTTGGAGAAAGCCATGGTCACGCGGTACAGGGAGTTTCACCCTCCAGCCTCCTCTCCTGCCTCTCCTCCATCAGTCAACCTCACACTCCCCTATAAGCCACATGTCTGCTTCCTCTTTGCTGAGGTCACCCCTTCAGCTCATCCATCAGACCTCTTGAAGGGATCTTCTTCGTGGCTCACCTTTGCACACCCCCGGTCTTCCCTCCATCCTCATGCTCCTCTGGGTCACTTCCGCCGGATACAAACATACCGCGTTGCTGCTCTGTGAAGAGACTGCCCTTGACCGCACTGGCCCTTGGAGTCTGCATCCCGGGTCATTAGGTCCTATTCGGTTTCAAACCTTTGGGCCTATAAATGGTTATTTCCTTCAGGGATGACTTTCTTCTCTCCCCTTTCCTCCCTAAACCCTTCTCTCTAACTGGTTTCCACTTCATGGCTCTACTGAAGATGCTCTCAAAGGTCCTCAGAAAAACCCTAACCTCCAACGCAAGGACTATTTCCTAATCCTTAACCCTCCAGGCCTCTCAGAGGAACGTGTCCCCGCAGAACGCACACTCTTCCGCGAAACCTGTCTTCCGTGGGTCCCCTGGTGCCTCACACCCCTGCCTCTGCTACCTCTCCGAAGGCACTTTGTGTTCTCCTTGGGCTTATCCCACAGCCCAGGACTCTCCTGCAGTGATCGCGTCAGCAAATCTCTGATCTGTGGCCGCCCCCAGGACCCTTCCACTCGGCATCGGACTGAATCATGCCAAGAAGTTGCAAACTTAATGATCTGGCGCCAGCCCCATCGGCTTCCCCTCTTAGCGTCTGTACCTCTCTCGGTGATACTTCGGTGTTAGAGGGACTGGGGCTTGTAGTCTGGATCCACCAGTGCCCTGTCCTCTCTGATTTCCAGGTCCCTGAGAGGTACGGCTTCCCCCCTTAGGGTCTCTTTCCCTTTCCCATCACTGCCGCCCAACCGCTTACCCCTGGATGATTGCAGACCGACCTCTCCCTTCTCAGACTGCCCCGAATGTGCCCCAGTTAGACATAAACTCTTCCTTGGGCGGTTACTGAGTGGCTTCATGCATTCAGGTCTTATTTTCCCTAGACTAAGGGCCTCTGCTGCTTTGTAGAACTTTCTAAAGGCAGGGACCGCGTTGATTTTGCCAGCACTGAGCGGAGAAGTGTGTGTGTTAATGTGGGTGATCATCTCCAGGACCAGCCCCCCCACAATCATGCTCTGATTATTCCCCTAGTGATCCCAAAGTTCTCAATGCAAAATAAAAAAATATTTTTCTGCATGGTCGTCTTTTTTGTGTGTGCAGCTATCGGGAAAAAACACTTTCAAAAGCATAAAATGAAAGTTGGAAAGGTCTTAGTTTTGCTGCCATTAGCTAAAAAAAAAAAAAAGACTGATTAAAGACGAGTGTGCCCATGAGTCCATAGGAGGTGATTATGCAGTCACGCTCCTTGCCCTCGGGGAGGTCATTACCTTGAAGAATGCAGCAGCCTTTGTGGTTCCTATTAATGGTATATATTGACTCTATCTATTTTTGAAATCCCTTTTCTACAGGATGCTGCATGTCCCCCATGTCCCCCAAGGCCACCAAACACCGCGTGGCCCAACCCAACCTCAGTGATCAAGTGATGACCCGTGGGCTACCCAGAAAGCCTGATGCCTGGCTCGTACTTGACCTCACAGAGATAAACAGGGAGACTTAGTCCGGAGGAACCCAACATTCACAGAGGGTGAAAACACAGGTGGCAGTGACTTCAGAGGAGCCCACAGACCCCAGGCACAGGGCTCAGAAAGTGCCACTTTGTCTAGATGATTCGGAAGACTCCAAAGTGTCAGCAGACCAGAGGCGGTGGGGCTGGAAGCGAGCCCTGCTCTGCTACTTGGTAGCTGAGAGACTTTGGGTTGATTATTTGTCCCTGAATCTCAGTTTCTTCATCTAAAAAGCACCTCCCTTGTCGAGCTGCTGCAGGATTGAAATACGACCGAACAGGATTATTTTGTGCCAGGCGCAATTCCAAGCATCTACATCCCTTAAATCATTGAATCCTCTCAACAAACCTCTGAAAAAAGTAGTATTATCATGCCCATTTCAGACTGGAAGTAAATAAGAACAAAAGGGTAAGTAACTTGCCCAAGGTCACCAGCTAATTGATAACGGATCCAGGAAGCCTAGGGCTGTGGAGAATTTTCTCCAAAAGCCTGAGTCAGAAGAACAGCTTGCAGGAGGTGGGAGGGAAATGACATCTGGGACACTTCCCTGATCTGTGGAAAGAAAGGGCAAACAGGTGAGGACCATCCTGTGAAGTGTCAAAATCCAATTTTTCTGTTTTTTTTGTTTTCCCTTCCTGGGCCTGCATGCGGTATGAGCGGGTGTGTGTATGATTGTATTAAATGTGACAGTGTGTGTGTGAGTGTGTGTGTGTGATGGGAGCAAGGAGGCTCAGGGATGGGGTGACACCCCACACATCTTCGGTTGTCCCATATTCACTGCCGCCTGCCCCTCTGCCTTCAGATATGTACAAATGCCCCGAGCCTTCGGAAGATCTGGCTTCTTCCCGATCCTTCTTCTTACTATCACCCCATTTCTTCTCCTCCAAATGAGCTCCAATTTGATCTGTTTCATTCTTTGGGGGTTCAGTTTAGGTCTTGTTGGGAAGGAAGGAGTTCTGCTTTATAAAAATTTTAAAAATCGTCAGTGGATGAATATTCTGTGCCCAAGGATAGTTTAGACCAACTAGACTTTTCAGAAGAGCTGAGCTGAGAACAGTTGGAGGTTAGAGCCTCTGAGAAAAAAGCCTAACATAAGAACAAAACAGATACCTTCATTCATTTGCAAATATTTATGAAGTGCCCTTTATGTACCAAGACTCAAATTTGCCAGGATGCTGTTCTGCTTCTCCAGGGGCTCACAGTACGGTAAGAAGACAACACATGAAGAGCCATGGTGTGAGGCAAAGAAGGAATGCACTGGGAAGACCACAAGGAGGGGACTATGGAAGCCTTGCACCCATTAAACAGCACAGAAACTGCTAGAACACGTGGCTTGATCATTTGCTTCTCCAGCAGCCCTGCTAGAAATAAATCCCACAGCCAACTTCACTCACCTCAAGACTCTAGAAGTTCTCCACTCAAGCTTTCTCAGGATTGATCCAATTTGTTACTCTGCTTCCCTAATACCAATACAAAGCATGAAAACTGGGTATCAGCCCTTAATTTACACTTTTCACCATCAAGGTACTCGACTTGGTCTTGGATTCATTGCAGTAGATATACACAGCGTGAGACACACTGAGGTTTCTCTTCTGGCCAGAGCAACCATGAGAGGTGGGGGAAGATGAGGAGCTGAACAGCCAAAGGTAGTCTCTTTGCTCTGAAGGAGCCAGGGGGTGGTGAGGTGGGGAGTCTTTTTTTCTTCTCCTTTTCTTATTTTAAGGTGGAGCCCCTTCGTGAGATCAGTGCCCTAATAAGGAGAGGAGAAGACCATGCCACATGAGGGCACAGCAAGAAGGCTACTGCCAGTGAGCCAGGAAAAGGGCACTCTCCAAACACTGAAGGTGCTGGAGCCTCGACCTTGGACTTCCCAGCCACCAGAACTGTGAAAAATAAATGTCTGGTTTTAAGCCCCCCAGCCTATGGTGTTTTAAAGCAGAAGCCTGTAGGTGCACCTGGGTGGCTCAATCGGTTAAACATCTGACTCTTGGTTTTGGCTCAGGTTATGATCTCGCAGTTGTGGGACCAAGCCCCACATCAGGCTCTGTGCTCAGCGTGGAGTCTGCTTTGCATTCTCTCTCCCTCTCCCTCTTGCTCCCTCCCTTTCTCAAATAAATAAATAAATAAATAAATAAATAAATAAATAAATAATTTAAAATAAAAATAAAACAGAAACCCGTGGAAAGGGCAAGAAATTGCCCCAGATAAGAGTCAGAGTCTGATATGTAAGGAGCTTGGAAAGTGGGCATCTTTTGTACTCATGCTTGTTTACCCCATCGAAGGTCCCCCTCCACACCAGCCCATGAGAGTCCGTAAGCTCCGCCTTTGCTGGCCCTTGAGAGCTGAGATTCTCTGAGTGAAGCAGATTTGCAGGGTCAAAAACTTGGTCCCTTGTGAGACTAGATCAGAACTGAACTCCCTCTGGAGACAGCGCTGGCCCAGCTTGGACACACAGTGGTAGGAGGGGGAGGACAGCCAGGGGGGAGGGAGCAGCCAGTGCCTCGGATGGAAGAGAGAAAACATGTCACAGGACTCCTGCCTGAAGGTGCCCCCTTGCCCTCCCCCCTCCCACCACCCCCCACCATTTACAACAAAATATGAATCAAGAAAGAGTGTTGGACACACACAGTAATGAAAATCCATGATTCAACTGTGCGTTCATAATTATTTCATAAATAAATGGCTTCTGGAGAGCTGCATCTGTCTCTCGCCACCGAGACTATGTCTTTCATTAAAGTACCCGGGCCTGCACAGAGCTGGCCTGAGATCCCCACTCATGGCCTCCTCCTTCTCTCCATCACTGTCCACCAATAGGTTTTTGTGGTTCGGAAAGAGCTGCAAGCCCCACACTTCTCCACGAGACTGATGGCTCGTCAATAACATTAGCCAGCATTACGGGCCGCATCGGGGTAGAGCGGAATCGATACGGCCAAGTAAAAAGTCTAATAAGTTGACATGGCCATCCTCAGCAGGGCTCGCATTACAAGAAATGAGTTTTCTTAAGGAATCAGCGGCAGGGTTGCTTAGGTGCTGCACACCCAGATGTCCTGACTAAGATTTATGGCTTTGTGTTTAGTTGGTGGAGCATGGTCGGCGGGGAAAAATGAAATGGTAACTGGGGTTAACTACAGAAGAAATTGGGGACCTGGGCCACACGGCCATCAGTGAGGGAGGTCCGTGGCTTGGGGGGCCTTCGTGTAACAGTGCTCCCTGTGAGCGGGCCACTGCTGGTTCCTGGTTTCGGCTGTTCTGTCTCCCAGGGTCAGCTCCCGCTGAGTTATGGGTGCTAACTCCTTCGAGGGGCAGCCTGGCACCCAGACACTGCCACAGTCACCTCAGAGTGGCTTCACTGATGTCCCTCCTCCTGTCCTCTCACCCAGGGTCCCCCACAGCCAGAGCAGAGGGGAAGGTGCAGCAGACATTTCACTTTTATGGAAGGATATGCTCATCTTTCCTCAGTTGTCTGGTCATTGGAGGGAATCCCTGTTCAACTGGGTGAGGTGAAAGCATTAGCGGGGGCCTTCACAAAGGTTCAGCCGCTGTTGAGACAACCTTCCAGAGCCAGGTTCCGCCACAGATGTGTCACCCTCTTCTTAAAGGGACATCCCAACAGTACAAAGCCATTGGGAGAATTCAAGTAGTCACGGGAGCACACTTGCCCAGTTCATCATACCTCTCATGAGCTACACAAGCCTTTCCACCTCAGGTCCACAAGCACAGACCAAGGTCCAAGTGACTAGATGGGTAATTCAGGGCAGTAAGAAATGGCCTCTGTTTCCCAAATTGCTGATGGAGTAAAGGGAAGACACAGGCTAGTGTGGGGAAAAAAAAAAAAAGACTATGATATGAGACAGACCGAGATACAGGCTTATTCATATGCAAACCCAAAGTACCATGGACCTACTATACGCTTGGCGCTGTTCGAGGTGCACGACCACAGCGGTGACTAAGACAACGTCCCTGCTCTGAAGGAGCTTCCATTCCTGTGGAAGCAGCAGATAATGAATGGGTCCACAAGGGAAGACATGGTTTCAGGAAAATGCTGTAAAGAAAAGTAAGACGGGATGGAGATAGTGTTGGATACAGATGGGGAACTGCTGCTTTGAATGGGGATGGTCAGTGAGGACCTCACTGAGGAGGCACATTTGAGCAAAAACATGAAAGTAGGCGGAGAAGACAAAGTGCAAAGGTCTGGAGAGAGGTGTGCTCTTGGTGTGTTCAAGGAAGAGCCAGGAGACCAGCGTGACTGGGCCCAAAGCAAGGAGAGGCCTGCAGGAGATGGTATTGGAAGAGGGCCAGAGGCCAGAGCTCGTCGCATCTCGTAGGCAGGAAGGACAGTGGATTTCTTTCTGCATGTGGCAGGATGCCTTTAGAGGGTTTTGAGTGGGGTTGACATACACAAATTTTCATTTTATCAAGATCCCTCTGGCTGCTTTGTGAGAATAGTCTGCAAGAATGTATTCAGGGAGACACGTTGGACTCAGGAGCAGAAAAAAAGGTAAGAAATAGGATCGTGGCAATATCTGAAGGAAGAGTCCAAGATTCGTTTATGGAGTGGATGAGAGCTACATCCAGGATGAGGAGGCCAATGTTCTTAACCTGAGCAACTAGCTGAAGCTGGTTTCTTTTGCTCCAATGGGAAGCAGATCTGACCGGGTGAAATCAAAAGATCGCTTGGTGCATGTGAGTTCGAGGTGCCTATTAGCATCCAAGTGAAGATTAGAGGGGGTAGCTGTGGAGTCAAGCCCAGGGTTCGGCAAGAGCTGCAGAGATAAATTTGAAGCCACCTCATGTTGATGCTATTAATGTCATAATTCTGGATGGGATCACTGAGGCAGAGAGTGTAGGCAGAGCAAAGAAGCCTGGGACCAAGGACTCCAGCATATGGAGAACAGGAAGGTATGGAGGGTCTGGCAGAGAAGACTGAGGAGCACAGCCAACGAGGTTGTAAAGGCTTGAATGAAGTGCTGTGAGATCATTCAAGAGGGCGGTTAATTCTACCTGGAGGTCTTTGGAGTGGAACATAAACCTTGAAGGATGAGACAATTGCAACAGTTGGGTGGAAGCGGGAGGAGAAAAGGTCATCAGGACAGGAGTATGGAGGGTCAGGGCAGGGAGAAGAGCAGGAAAAGACTGTGAGGAAAATGGCAGATGTCCAGATAGGCTGGTATGTGGAATTCACGGGAAGTGAAAAGGAGAGCCAGGAATAGCTGTTTAGAGCCAGATCCCAAGTGAACATGAGTGACTGTATGTGATGGAGAAGTGATGGCAAGCGATGCCCAAACCATGGCAGCAGCCATCAGAAAACAGAGAAACCATATATCCCTGTCTACTTGATAGTGTCCGTGAGCATCCTGAGCTAACACTGGGGTGATTATAGCCCTCCCCCGTCCCCACCATCCCCACCATCTAATGACAATCCTTATGGCAGATGCTTATGGGATTCCAACAAGTCTAAGCTTTTGAACACAGAAGGAAAAGTTAAATTTCCAACTGTACACAATGATTCAAATTTCTCTATTTGTGCACATCCCTTCAACAAAACTGAGCTAAAGCCTCTTAAAACAAACAAACAAAAAAACAAAACCGTGCATTTGCCTGGTGATTTACCTCATGAAAAAAATACTAACATTTTGTTTTTACTTTCTCTCAAATATCTACATTGATTTTGTTGTACATTCATCCTATGTTGTATTTTGAAGACCCAGTGATTGTCAGTTCTGCAATAGCTTTGGCAAAAAGCAATAACGTTCTGACCCGTGAAAAGACCTTGTTGGGTCCTCAGGGGGAAACAAAGACTTATGGAACAATGTCCCCAGGGAACTTAAAATCCATCAGGGGAGAGAACACATGAAATAAGGTGCAATCAATGCTCTAGAAAGAAGAGCCTTCGAGTGGGGAGAGATCACGGACCAGGGGGATGGGAAAGGCAAAGAAATCCAAAGAGCCAGCATTTGGAAAGCAGGAGCGAATGATGGAAATAATGATAACACCATTTGTTGAGAGTTCATTGGAAATAATGATAACACCATTTGTTGAGAGTTCATTCAGGTCGGGAATTGTGTTAAGTACTTTACAGGAAAAAAAATGTAAATCCTCCAACTACTCTGAAGTAAATACTATTTTCCTTCATTTTAGAGAAAAGCAGGAAGGAAGGTTAAGTTCTTTCCTATAGATGTGTGGCCGTAAGAAGATGAGTCAGGTTTCTACTGCACGTTCTTCTGCCCCCCCAACCCAAATCATTTGCCCTCCAGCTTCCCGTAGAACTGGATGGAGTCAGGGCATGTGGGGATTTAAGGAAGAAATAAATGACTAGAAAGGACCTTTGGGGCTGGAGGGCCTTGCCCATTGGCTCCTTCTTAAACCATAAAATGGAACCATGACCACTCTCTACCACACTGGCATGGTTTCAGTAGGCCAAAAATGGACAGAACCCCCAAACCAGGGCTGTCACTGTCCCATACAGAGACTTTGTGTGAAAGAGGAACACACATTCTCCCCTCCTCAAGACTATTTCCTTCAGTCAAAATTCTTCAGACAGGGGCGTCTGGGTGGCACAGCGGTTAAGCGTCTGCCTTCGGCTCAGGGCGTGATCCCAGCGTTATGGGATCAAGCCCCACATCAGGCTCTTCCGCACTGAGCCTGCTTCTTCCTCTCCCACTCCCCCTGCTTGTGTTCCCTCTCTCGCTGGCTGTCTCTATCTCTGTCGAATAAATAAATAAATAAGTCTTTAAAAAAAAAATTCTTCAGACAACTCTTAATTGGTTAGAATGAGACATTTTAATGCCACGTGCCAGAAAATTGTGGTAACAAATGTGCACCTCCGTGATACCCATGACGTGAACGGCACCTCCTAGAGCACTCTTGTGCACAGTGCAGCGTTTGACGTCTGGTAGAATTTGCAAAAAGCACAAGATTTTAACAAGATCTTTATGATCGGTTAAGCTAATCTCTTTGTCCACCCTGATTTCACTCTCCTTGCCTCTCGGGTAGTGTTGGGGTAGACGTGAGCATTGAGGGGTTGGGCTAATGAGGAGTGGAGCTGCAGATGCATTGGTTTGGGCGTAACAACACAATGTATGCATGTGGTTCTCAGTCACTGCCATGTATAGTGAGGTCACTTCTGGCTGTCCTGGGATAAAAATGGCTTCCAGGAATATTCCTACTACCCACTCTGCCTACTCACCTGGTGTCCTGAGGCAAACAGGAAGAGCCAGAGGTCACATTAAGACATGAACATGTCCCAGAATGCCAAGTACCAGGAGTATGTGGGTAAAAGGAGAAGCAAGTTTTTAAATACGCAGAGGCAGACGCCAGCTTGTGTAAAATCTTCCACCTCTTAGCTAAGGAATCTTCCACACAGCTAAGGAAAATGAGCCCTGACTTTGTGGCTCTTCACCCCATTGTGAAATGGTTTTCCTAAGATCCATCTTGGCACTCTCTGGAACCCTTGGTCTGAAAATTTTGAGTGAGTTAGTGTTTTGCTTTTCTGGATTGAAGCAACTATTCACTGCCCTGGAAGACAGTACTAGAGCAAGAAGAACTGCAAGTGTGAGGCACCTTCAATCTAATAAACATTCACAGACACCCTCCACACGCAAAGCCACTCATCTTTCTAGAAAAGGCCATAGGCAACTTCAATAAAATAAGAATAAGAGAAAAAAAATCTTGCAGCTAATATATGGAATCGACCCAGTATGAGAGTTCCTCAATTTGACAATAATCCTGAAAATGAACATGACCTTAAGTGAATTTTGAATCTGAAGGAAACTTGTAGAAGGTATTGACTTTCCCCTTGTATGAATAATGCTGCAACATACATCTTGGTTCATGTGATCATTATTTAACATTGTAGAAACTTTGACTAATAAGAAAAGTATGGAACAGAATAAGAAGTATAATTATTAGAAACAAAGAGGGGTGCCCGGGTGACTCAATTGGTTAAGCCTCCAACTCTTGATTTCCCCTCAGGTCATGCTCCCAGGGTCATAAGATCAAGCCCCGCATAGACTTCCATGGTGGGCTCTGTGCTCACCGGAGAGTTTGCTTGAGGTTCTCTCTCTCTCTCTCTGCCCCCCCCTCAAAATAATAAATAAATAAGTCTTTAGAAACAAAGAGAATGATTATTATTCATGGATGTCAAAATTATATAACCAGACAATGTAAAAAAATCAATTGGAAAATCTCCTAGAAACAATAAAGGAAAGTAGCTAAATGACCATATTTTAAAAATATTTCAGTATAACAAAAAACATATTTGAATATATACAGTATAAAGGAAAAGCAGATTTTATTCACCATAGTAACCTAAGCAAAAAATAACTAAGAAAAGCTCTAGCAATAAATATGAAGAAACCACGGGAAGAAAACAACAGATCTTCACTACAATTTATGACGGAAAACTTATATAGAGAAGGAAATCATGTTACGGGTGGGAGATATGCAGTTTATGCTTCTGAATCACCATCTAGGCTGGTTGTGATTTCAACAAAAACCCAAGTGGGCTTCTCAGACCCATCTAGAAGAATAGGTTGGTAAAGACAACTAACTTTTTACAAGTAAGGGTGGCTTTCAAAACATCTCAGGTGAGAAACTTGGACAAGACACAGTGAATAGACCAATGGAATAGATCGTTAAACAGACCTAGCGCATGGATGCTAATAGATGATGGAGCATCACACACTCGCTCTGCAATAAACAAAGAAACTCAAGTTAAAACATATTTTTACTAATCAGATTTGTAAACATTAAAAAAAATAGATAAAAGACACCAAAATTTCATGCACAAGGGTCTTCATCACAATACGCCAACAGCAAAGAAGCAGTATAACTAGAACGTGAATGTTCCATAGAGGACATGGTACTGACACTACAGCATTGCACATCTATGACAAACACAATACAGCAGTTTTCTTCTTAAAGGTGTTTCTTCTTAAAGATGTGCTCCCTGGATGCAAGGAGATAGCAATTTTGCTTTGGAGATAAGTTGCACCCGTAGAAAGAGAAATAATAGCTCAAACTAATATGCGGCTCAGGCTCTAAATGCTATCAAGATTTTAGAGAAAGAGCATTCCTGAGCTCTTTGGCAATATGCAGAAACACACACACACACACACACACACACACACACACACCACGTTGTACAGCGGCAAGGGCTTCATTCTCTTCTTGCTTGCACCATCCTAGGATTTTGCCTTCATTCTGTGAGGGAAGATGGGCTGGAGAGAAAAAGAAAACACATGACCTTTCCACTTAATCCCTACCAAACATAGGGCCTCTGTAGGCTCTAGAACAACCTCTGCCCTGCTGGGAAGCTCAGCCCTAGGACAGAAGTTAGAAGATGAGGACAAAGCTCTCATTACCCAGATAACCAATTGAACACCATACAGGTATTAAGAATCATGAGTCCTGTTAGAATCTGTCTGAAACAAGCTTAAAATTGAGACCAAACTCTGAAGAGCCAAGGGGTTGATCTCATGAATATATTCCCTTCTAGTTCAGCTTTTCAAACTTACACCCAGTTGGTCTGGTTTTGTTTGAGTTTGTAAGGTCAAAATCCATGACCAAGTATCAGTGATCCAAGTGAGGAAAACAAGAAAGTTCTTTGGTAATTGTTGATTGAAAGCAACTAAATTAAGATGGATGAGAAGGTCACAGTTGCTTGCTTTTCTATAGTGGGAAGAAAACAGCATATACATGTGAGCCCTGAACATTATCTGGATGTTTCTACCTGCTTGACTCAGCAGAGGTATCAAAACCACTCAGCTCTGATTCAGGTTCTATCCCCCTGCTCTCCCCCAAAACAAACAGAAGGAACAGGATCTTGCCCCAGAGAAGGCACAACTCCAGCATCTTCATGAAGCGTTTGAATCTCTACCTGAATGATAAAGGGAAGGGCACTTTGCCCATCTACAATCCCATTATGATTTGGAGAGGAAAAAATGTGACAGGACACATGCAATATATTTAATTCAGCCATTTCCGCCTTCTAGGGGGTGAGAGAATTCATCATGAATGAGGTTTTTGTGGAAAGGCCACATTGTGGCACTGACTTGAGTCTGTCATGGGTTCTATTAGGATTAAGCAGACACAGGGAGAAGCCATTCTGTCCTGCATAATAAACAAAGGGTGTCCTGCTTAGGTGGACAGATTGTTCTCCAGGGAGCCGTAGGGTGAGGCCACAGCATGGACCAAACCCAAAGTGAGAAGAGAGAATAGATTAGTTTACGATTGCTACTTCGAAATTACCACAAACCTGGTGGCTTAAACCAGGACAAATTTATTATCTGGAGATTCTATAGGTCAGAAGTTTGACAGGGTCCCACTGGGCTAAAATCAAGAAGTCAGAAGGGCTGTATTGCTCACCAGAAGCTCTGGGTGAAAATCTGCTTCCAGGCTTATTCGGGTTGTTGGCCAAATTCAGGTCCGTGACATTGTAGGAATGAAGTCCCCATTCCCTTGCTAGCCTTCATGCAGGGATGGCTCTCAGCTTTTGGAGGACACCTGCAGTTCGTGGCTCCTGCCCTGCTTTCCTCCATGTTCCGCCATCTTCAAAGCCAGCAATGGCTAAGCTCTGCTCATGTGTCACATCCCACTGATCTCCCCTCTTCCTTATCTGTCCTCCGCCATCCTCCTCCACCACACCTCTCTGACTCCAGCTGGAGAAATTCCTCTGCTTTTATGAGCTCAAGACTGGGCCACCTGGATAATCCAGGCTACTCTCTGTATTTTAAGGTTAGCTGATGAGTAAACTATATTACATCCTTCATGCCCCTTCACAGCAGTACCTAGATTAGTGTTTGACTGAATACTCAGGGGACAGGTATCTTGGGGGACATCTTTAGAATTCTGCTTATCACAGAGGAATTGGTAGATGAAATGGACACCAGCAACATGGCGGCCAACATGGGGCTGCATTTGGCCAACAGATTTAAAGAGCGGTGATGTCAGATATCCAACTTCATCCTGTCTCCTGCTCTTTGCTGTCACCCTCTGTTAATCCCTATTGTTCACAGCCTGGTATAAAGTGCTGCCTTGAGTAGCTGCATAGGGGCTGTGTCCACACTCTGAGGTGTGCCCATTTGCTATAAAGTAAGCACCACCTAGTGCTACCCTAAGCAGACATTCCTGGGATCTAATTGACTATCGTCATCATCATCACCATCATCATAAAGATAATTGTATCACTCGCTTGCTTTCTATTATCAGACATTAGGTAGGTGCTTTACATGTGAAATTTATTAAATCTCTGTCTCTCTTTTTCTCTTTTTGTTGCAAATGAAGGACAAATAAGTTAACCAAATTGCCCAACTTTACTAGCTAGTCCAAGGCCAGCTGCCACTGGGTCACACGGTCACCACAGCTGTAAGGGAGTCTGGGACATTAAGGATCTAGCAAGAGGGAAGACCACCCCCCTGATCAACATGGGCCAGTGGTTCTCCAAGTGTCTTGAGGGGCTCCTTTTCAGAGGTTCTATGAGGCCTCCCTTTCCAACCTCATCTCTGTTTGAGATTGAATTTTCAACTAAAACAACATATCACACCAGACTGAATACAGAAGCAGATATGAGAATCCAGCTGTCTTTTATTAAGCCAGATGTTAAAAAGGTTTACAAAAATGTAAAATTATCTTCGCCAGTTTTTTGTTTTGGAAAACATAGTTGTTTCATCCTACCAAAAAATGGACTTATTATTGTTATTTTTAAATGAAAAAATGAGTATTTTTAAAAATTCTTAGTTTTAAATTTTACATTCAAACCGTCGATAGATTTACCCACATATGCAAAAGGTCTTCAGTGTCCTCAGTCATTTTTAAGCATGGAAAGAGGTCCTGAAACCGAAATGTTAGGCTTAGAATCAAATTCAGCAAATGATGACCGTTGGGACAAATCTGCCCCACTGCCTTTGTTTGTGACTAAAGCGCTTGGGTTTTGTTTTTATTGTTGTTGTTGTTGTTTAACAAAGCTATGCCCTTTCACTCATGTACTGTCCATAGCTGCGTTTGCAGCATTATGGCAGAAGTATGGCCACAAAGCCTATGGTATTTTCTACCAGGCCCTTTAACAACAAGAATAATTGCCAACCTTGATTTAGAAAATCACGGGCAAACTCAGGATCCCATTAACTGTGAACAAGGCAAACCCAACTGCTGTCCTCAAGAAGCTTGTGTCCCTGTTGGG
Organism: Ailuropoda melanoleuca; assembly: GCF_002007445.2. Classification (NCBI taxonomy): domain Eukaryota; kingdom Metazoa; phylum Chordata; class Mammalia; order Carnivora; family Ursidae; genus Ailuropoda; species Ailuropoda melanoleuca. The sequence continues at coordinate 9,594,332 of NC_048224.1, forward strand.
GTTTGGGAATGGAGGGATGAAAACAAATGATAAATAAGTCAGTGTTATACTGTCAGCAGCTAGGACGGTCCTTTTTTTTTTTTTTTTTTTTTTTGGGAAAAAGAAAAGGGCCGAANGGGAACACAAGCAGGGGGAGTGGGAGAGGAAGAAGCAGGCTCATAGCGGAGGAGCCTGATGTGGGGCTCGATCCCATAACGCCAGGATCACGCCCTGAGCCGAAGGCAGACGCTTAACGACTGAGCCCCCAGGCGCCCCAGGTCGGTCCTAATACAGTACCTACGTCAGGAAATACTCAACAGTATTTACTAAAGATCTAACTGAATGAGTAAAGTAAACGTGTGTGTGTATGTGTTTGTGTGTGTGTGTGTGTGAGAGAGAGAGATATGAGTAACTATCACACTGCTTAAATCATTACAGTTTTATAATATGCTTTGATATTCGTTAAATCAAGGCATTGCTCCTTCTTCAAAGCTGCCTTCCCTCCTTTTACATATATCCACTTCTTGATGAACTTTTAAAACTTAGGTTTTTCAAGTTCAATTGAAAAATCCCTGAAGTCCTTTAATCAACCCTGTTTGCTGCTTAGACTGTTTTCACCTTTTTCTAATCTAATAATAAAAGACAATAGCCATCTCTTATTATCGCCTTCGGATGAGCCCGTAGGATCGGAGACACTGAATCAGATGGAACGCATATTGTTCAGGCCCAGTAGAAAAGCTCCTCGCAATGGGCAGAAGCAACTTCAGGGCGTCCTTGTTGGCCGCTGGGGGAGCGTGAACAGGCCACCCCAAGCCTGGTGTGCTGGTGGGAGAATCCTTCCCCTTGAACGTGCTGTCACAACTGGGCCTGAGGAAATGGATTTATTTTGTCTTAGTCCCAAACCTGTATTTTTTTTCTGCAGAGAACGTCACGAGGCCAATCAGAAATCATTTCCTCCAACGGCAAGCCATCAGCCACATTAGGGAACTCCACTGCTCCGACGACTGGACCACGGACAAGCGGAAGCTCTTCGGGAAAGATTCCGCCTTCATTGAGCTGCTCGTCTCAGTATTTCCAGACATTTGATGGGGGGCAGGGGGTAGGGTGTGTGGAGGGAGGGGGGAGGGCACGGATCACCAGTTTGTGGAACACATTTCTGGAAATACTTGGGGGTTAGGTTGATTCTTATTCCGCGGAGCACAGAGTCAGCAGCCCGCACGCTCTCATCCGGCTCTGATGTGTGGAGTTTTCTAGCACGCCCCTGACTCCAGTTCCAAGTCCTGCGAGCAATGTTCCTCAAGTCCTTTTACAGTCTTTCTCTCTAATTTGAGCCACCGTGAGGAGGCTTTCTGCTGCCAGGATTCCACAAAGATTTCTGCAGCATTCACTTGATGGCACAATCTTTGCCACCCCAGGGTGGGACTGGCTCCCCACCTCCATGTTGGGATCGACAGAAGGGAATGTGTCTTAGGGCCAAATATCAATGGCCCTTTTTGACCAGCTGAGCTGTCAGGTCTATTTTAGATGGCTACTCTCCTTAAACCACACTGGCCCAGGGGAGCCTAACCTCGGCCTCGTGTTGATAGGCAAAATATTTAACAACCAACAGGCCCAGCACGGACGGATCAGAATGGAGGCCAGCCCCAAACCCCCAAGCAGCTATCTGGTGCATCCGAGCAAAGACGAGCCCTGCCTCTGACTCCCTTCTGCCCCTGGCCTCCGGGCAAGGGCTTCATTCACTCCTCTTGTGGGAGGCCGAATATGGTTTCTCACATTACGTACCCACGATTTCCAGATTCTTTGCAGTTCGCTACAAGAAAAAAGCCATCCTTCTGGAGATAATCCTATCTGGAAATACCCTTTGGGAAGGCCCCAGAGCAGTGCAGTCTAGTCTTCTCTGCCTCAACAGGGAGAAAATGCAAGGGCACAAAGATCCTCCTGGGGGGCAGGAGGCAAGAGACCTGGATTTTCAACGCAGCTCCAGGCCTGAGGGATGAGTTTTATGTGCGGGCTTGGCGAGGGTGTAGTCCTCGGTGACCCAAACACTAACCGAGATACCCCTGTAAGATTAGTTTGCAGATGTGAGTAAAGTCTATGATCAGTTCACTTGAAGTAAGCAAGATTACCCTAAATCACTGGGGGTGAGCCTGATTCAATCAGTTGAAGGTCTTAAGACAAGACACTTCCCTGAAGAAGAAATTCTGCCCGTGGACTGCAGCTTCCACCCATGCCTGGAGTTCCAGTTGGCCCCCAGACTTCAGACTTGTCTGGCCGGCCTGCGCACAGTCACAGGGGTCAAGTCCTAGCAAACCCTCTGCATGTGCACCTGCACCTGTATCTGTACGTCTGTGTCCGTATCTGCATGTGGCAGGATGGGTGAGACCAGAAACCTTCCCTCCAAGATTCACAGGCGACTGCCTATTCCAAGGAGGCCCCTCTCATCGTGGGACTTTCAGAGCTGGCTCTTGATTCACTAGGGAAGACACATGCTCGGTTGTCCTCATGGAGATGCCGAGAAACCACACAGACAAGCAGGGAATACAAAAATGAGTGATTTTCTTTCTTTCTTTCTTTCTTCTTTCTTTCTTTCTTTCTTTCTTTCTTTCTTCTTTCTTTCTTCTTTCTTTCTTTCTTTTCTTTCTTTCTTTCTTTCTTTCTTTCTTTCTCACTCCCTTCCTTCCTTCTCTTTCTTTCTCTCTCTTTCCTTCCTTTCTTCCTCCCTCCCTCCCTCTTTCTTTCCTCCTTCCTTTCTTCCTTCCTCCCTTCCTTCCTTCCATTTTCTTTCTTTCTTTCTTTCTTTCTTTCTTTCTTTCTTTCTTTCTTTCTTTCTTTCTTTCTTTCTTTCTTTCTTCTTCCTTCTCCTCTCTCTCTGTCTCTCATCTCCCGTGTAGCTATTCTGAGCCTGGCACCATATTCTGGCAAGAATACAGTGGTGAATGAAGGAAAGGAGCCCTCTTGGAGCTTGTGGTCTAGCGGGGGCTGCAGGCATGTAACTGGGTGATCACACGTGAACACACAGGGACGTTGATGGGGTCTGAGCATGCTGCTGAGAACGCAGCCAGGAGCGGCACTGAGCTCAAGCAAGAGGGAGCAGGGAAGGCTTCATGCAGGACGGGATATAGAAGCCAAGACCAGGAGCTGGGCAAGTGAGGCTTGCCAGGGGGAGCAGGAGGAACCTTCTAAACATGGGCACAAAGCCTACAGGAGCAAAGAAGAGCCAGAGAGAGCCTGAGAACGTAACTCAGCAGGCAAGGTATAGAGATCGAAAAAAATCCAGAAGACCCTCTTGCAAAGACTGTTGAGTCCACACTTTCTCGGAAGGGGGACCCATTGAAACATTTCTCAGCAGGACAATGATGTGGTAAGATCTGTCTTTAAAATCTCGGTCTGACAATAGCATGGTCAGAGATGCCAAATCAGGACTGAGAAGGAGGACTGGAGGCCGCACGCAGCCATGGTCAAGGGCTCCCTCACCGTGAGGGCGGTGGGGGGAAGAGCCCTGCATGGAGCCTGTTAGCTGCCGAGCGCCACTCCCCAGGGAGGCTCAGCATCTCTCAGCCAGTGCTCCCCAAGCCCCCAACCTCCTTGGGGTGAGCTGACATTCAAGAACCTCCTGGGTTCTGCTGAGGCCACTGAAAGGTACCTGGGCGGGGAGCGGGGGGAAGCCAGCATTTACTGGGTGCAGATACCCTGTGCAGGGTGCTCAGATTAAGGCCGTTCCATGGTGTTCCTTTCCTTCTATCATCCCAGTAATGCAGCGAGTACCCATCACCCCTCTCTCTAGGTGCAGGCAAGCTGCTCAAGGGGACAAGTTAGCCAACTGGGAGTGTGTCTGCCCTCAACCGTGTTCTTCCCAGCTCTGCAAGCAGGCATTCTCTCTCCTGACTTGTCATTAGGGGACAGGGGTGCTCTGTCCACAGCTGGAGCGCGGGAGCAAGGATGGGGTTTTGTTCCTCCACAGTGACAATCATCACAGCAGCAACGTGTGGGCCAGACCCTTGCTGCCAAGAAGAAAGTACTATTTTTATCCGTTTGGAGACCTGAGCCTGAAGCACAGGGAAAAGTATGCACTTGGTAAGTGACAGACTCGGGCGGTGGGAACCAAGCTGCCCGAACCCAGCACCCACACCCTTACCCACAGAACCACCTGCTCTGGGGGGCAGGCCTGTGGGGGTGGTGGCCTCTTTCCATCTGTTCAGTCTCAGTGAGAGGTAAGAATCTGTCTTGAAGGAGATCTCCAGGCTCCAGGCTCCTTTCCTGCAAGATTTCCTAAATCGGAGGAATCATAGTGGTTTGGGGTGGCTAGAGCTCTTGTACCTTTTATTGTCCTTCATGACGTGACCAATCTCCTTGCTCCTAGCGGTTTAAGTTTGAGGGTTATTAGAGGGACTTATGCACAATATTATTGCTCTTATTGCCGATTATTTATAGTACAATTTATGGGCTTCGAAGTAACAGAGTAGGAGTGAGCAGTCGCTGAACTGTCCAGATATTTCTTCAACAGTCCGTTTCCAGTACTGGGTCATTTATTTGGTGCACACGGACACTGCGGAAGGAACCAGAGCACGAAACCTAGAATAAGCCTTTGTGTCCCAGGTCAGGCGCTGAGCAGGGATGGCCATCTCCAGGTCCCATTCTTCCAAGCAGAGAATCAGTGTCGCCAAGAAAGGGTTGGGTGAACGTGTGGGGGCAGGGAGCCTCGTCGGTCCCCTCCTCGCCTCCCGAAGGCCCACAGCTGAACCTCGGGCTGGCCCCTCCCGGGACGGCCTGGTGTTAATTATGATGCAATCCCCCAGCCATGCAGTCTCAGCAACAATTTCGGGAGTCAGGGTCCATGTGCAAGGCCATTAACACTAAACATGTTTTAATCCATAATTGTGTGAGATTTATTTAATTTAGGGGCTTTATTTATAGTTCGATTGGAATTGTAATGTATTTTCGGCCCTCCGCACTGGGATCTGTCAATTTTTACGGCGTCTTTTAATTGTGTTCTTCCAGGCCAGGTGCAAGCAGTTTTCCAAAGAGGCTGATCACAGGAGGCCTCCGGTTCTGTGGTGGGGGAGGGCAGTGGCCTTGCACAGACGCGACCCTGGGCCACCACGAGGGCAGGGACACTGGGTCCCCCGTGCTCTGGGAGCCACAGCCTGTCTATCGCAGCTCCATCACAGCCTGTGGGCTGAGAAGAAGCCTCTAGATTTCTTTCCACTCACACCCTTCCATCCCTTTGTTCAGTCCTTTGTTTATTGAGCAGACACGGACTGAGCACCTACTGTGTACCAAGCCCTGTGCTTAGTATATGTATATGTATAATATATGTATAATGTATGTATAAGAATGTAAAAGTGAGTAAGCGGGTGACCCAGCCTCTAAGGACCCTTTGCCTAGACTCGACGGTCGCCAGAATTTGCTGAGGACCTACCTAGCACCCGGCACTCAGCTCCACACCAGAGCGACAAAGAAGGACATGACCTCAGCCTGTGGATTCAGGAGATTTGGTCCAAACTAATTGGTCTGGGAGTAATTGGAATGACTATACTTTGGCTGGGAGCAAAATGGAGGAGAGCAGTTTCATCGATATGGTGATTTGATCCAAACACCTCCAGGTCTCCCCTGCTCTCGGAGTTGAATAGCTTGTGCTGGTGAGAAAGGCTTTATTTAGTTAAAGATGAATATTTCTTAGCCTTGCTTCTTCTCAAGTGTTGGTAATTTTCAAACACCACGGGGGTAGTTTTGCAACCCTTTATGCATCTTTAAGCACCTTGTCTGTTTTTCCGAGTTATTTTCTTTCCAATCATACACTGCCACGAGCTATGAGTGTTGGAGGAAAGCACCAGAAATCGAAGTAAAAGAAAGTGGAGAAATGAAATGAGACTCTGCCGGCTGGGGACTCACGCGGAGGAATCACTAATTCCAGTGTGGCTGGAGGAGAGCATAGCCCCCGCCCTGTGCTAAGACCAGTCCCTTGCGGAAGCTGTGGTCGACACTCAGGGTCCCTAGAACCTAGAACAATGCCTAGCGTGCGTGAGTTATCGATAACCAGTGGGTGAATAAATAATGTGTGAATGTGAAAAAGGTAACACCTAGGGACAAGGCTTTACTGGTTAGAAAACAAACAGGCTTGGTCAGGAAATAAAGGAAAAAACCCCTACATTTTCTGAGTCTCTACCATGCAGGCGTCCTGCAGGTGGTAAGTGGTTTTAGTTACAAGTCAGTATGTCCTCAAAACAGTGTGAGGTGAGGTGTTCGTCCCACCCTACGGAGGAGGGTCCTGCAGCTCAGGGCATTTCAGTGACTTCTGGGGTCACCGGTGACAAGAGGAAGGCTCGCGGAGAGAAGTCGCAGTGGGAGCACGGGGCCTGAAGCCGATGGAGCAAGTCGCTATTTTCCATGGGGTCCCACACCCGAGGTAGGCGAAGCCCAGTCTCCAGAGTCTTTGATCCCTCAGATTCTAGAGTTTCTAGAGAACCTCCCAGCCTCTCTAGAGAGTCTTTAGAAGGGCTTTTGCTTCCTTAGGTCCCTAAAAATGCATGAGGAGTCCCCTAGGAAACCATGGAGAGTTAGTAGCAGTGAAGGCTTGCTGGGCATGTGGGAGCCCATCGGGAAGGGCCTGAGCGCCGTTCTAGGGGGGAGGCAGCTTCATTTGCGAGGTGGCTGAGTTCTGGGACCTGGATATGGCACCTGAGGACGTGACACTGGAGGATGGGACTCTGGGAGAGCCGGTAAGAGCCTGCAGGGAGGGTCCAGGTGGAGGTGAGAGGAGTGGGAGGGAGGGAGAGGGGTAAGTCAAGGGAAGGAATAGAAACAAGCATTGTTACTGACGTGCTCTGGGGGAGAAAGAGAAGAGGGCTTCGCGCTGGGCAGTCGGCTAAACCGGGAAACGTAGGAGGCCGGGAAGCAGGACCGGCTGCCTGGTCCTGAAGAGCCAGGAGGAGGCCCACACGCGGGAGCGCGCGAGCAGGCAGGTGGAACGGCGGCCGCAGCGCGAAGACAGGCTGCTGAGTGCAGTGCACACTCCAGGGCTGCTTCCTGAAAGTAGCAGGTGGACGCGGGAGGCTGGATGAAAATCTCCACGGGAGAAAGGGCAGCAAGAGCGGGGCCAAGGAGATGCCCCTAGGGGCCACTGAGAAATAATGGCTCGAGGAAGGAGGCCAGGGAAGAAAAATCCCAATGGAGCGAGGACAGAAAGTTTCGAGGATGATGGGGTCCCTGGCAGACACCGCAGCTGTCCAGGGGGACGGGGAAGAGGCCATTCGAGTAGGTGGGAGGGGGGACACTGGTGGTCTCTGTCAGAGTGACAAGGTGGTTAGTCAAGTGCTGAGGCTGGGAAGGTCGAGAAGCGAATGGATGACAGGGTGAGGGAAGGGAGGGAGGGCTGAGCATCTGAGAAGATGGACTGCGACCCATCTGGAGGCCTTGGGTTAGTGAAACCCCCGGCACTACCACCGGCTCTGCCCGGTCCCTTCAGCGAAGCCTCTAAGGTAAATCACTTTGCAATTTGTTGGTCAACCTGCTTTTTGACGTCAGAATTCTTTTCAGCCTGTGAACTGAGTCTTAAGGATCGGAATGTCACTAGCAGGTGGGAATGAAGGACCGGAACCTGAAAACTTTGGGGGAAGCCAGGAAACTGGGCTGAAATTAATTTCCTTAGGAGAGGAAAAATAATTCTATTGCAAACAGGCGCAACTATTTTGATGATATAACTAGAAAAATAATGGATTCCTTATTTTCATTAAATTTGTTAAAACACGTAACTAGATGCTTGGATGGCTCAGTCGGTTAAGAGTCTGCCTTTGGCTCATGATCCCCGGGTCCTGGGATCCAGCCCCACATCAGGCTCCCTGCTCAGTGGGGAGCCTGCTTCTCCCTCTGCCTGCTGTTCCCCTTGCTTGTGCTCACTCACTCTTTCTCTCTCTCTGACAAATAAATAAATAAATAAAATCTTTAAAAAAAACAAACACGTAACTAATTTTTTAGAAATGAACCCACTGAAAAATCAAGTTGATACACACATACACACCCATACACCATACATACACATACACACATACATACTTACACAATACATACACATGCACACACGTACACACACACACACACACTTTACAACTTATTGTCTAAATCCGCCAGAGTGTTTTTCAAAAACCATTCTCTCCCAGTGGAAGTCTTTCCTGATCAATTTTAACATTCAGAGATCTTTTTTTAAAGGTAAGATCAATATAAATAATCTCTCTAACATACACACAACAGAGATTGTGAGGAACTTGCTGATTTGGCCCCAAGGGTCCCACTCAAGCAAACTTTGTACTCTGATACACCGTGGGGGCCTTAGGGCAGAGCTTGGGAGAACCACGGGGAAGGAAGACCTTGAAGAAGGGAGATGATTCTTGAAAAATTATGTATTTGGATGAATTGTTTATATGAAGATGGATTTTTTAAGGTTAGTGTCTTTTTAAAAAAATTTTTTTTTAAAGATTTTATTTATTTATTCAACAGAGATAGAGACAGCCAGCGAGAGAGGGAACACAAGCAGGGGGATTGGGAGAGGAAGATGCAGGCTCATAGCAGAGGAGCCCGATGTGGGGCTCGATCCCAGAACGCCGGGATCACGCCCTGAGCTGAAGGCAGACACTCAACCGCTGTGCCACCCAGGCGCCCCTAAGGTTAGTGTCTTTTTAATTTCTTCTTCTAATTATTGTTATTTGGTCTGTCTCTATGTTTGGGAATTCTCCATCACGTGACCCTTGAATCTTGGTGAGAGCATTGTATCAGTCAGATTAAGCTAAGTAATGCCCTGGTAACAAATGACACCCTCTCCACTCTTAGTGACTTACAAAGGTTTAATTCCTGCTAATGCTGCGTGTGAATTACGGCTGTGGCTCTGCTCTGAGTCGTCTTCACTCCTTGGACCTGGACTGACGCAGCAGTTCCCACCTAGAGCAGTGCTGCTCTTCAGAAGGGAAAATAGACGGCAAATCACCCCCTGGTTCTTAACGCTTCCACCTGTAAATGATCCATGTCACTTCTGCTCCTATTTTGTTGGCTAAAATAAGCAACATGGTCAAAACCTGATGTCAACGAGGCGGAAAAGTGTAATCCTTTCCCCAGGGTGGGGCAGAAGTATTTGGGAACAAGAAATGTGGTTATTGTAGGCAGAACCTTCCTTCCTGCTGTAAGAAGAGAGCATACTACTGGGGATGACCTAGGACTGGCCAATCACATTCAGCCACTGCCCTGGTTGAATTGAGAGCTGACAATGCAAGGCCGATACAGAGGTCGTTCTAGGTGGATGGGGCAGCGGCACCAGCTGTAGCCAGAGCCTAGTTCCGGCAGCAGCACCCAGGTTCTCACTGGACTAATTCTGTGATATGATTTTAGTTGTTTACCTTTGTTTTTTTTTTTCTTTTTCTTTCTTTCTTTTTTTTTTTTTACCTACCATCTTGCATTCCTGTCTGCTTCCTAGACTTAGTGATCCAGTCTTCTTAGCCATTCTGTGAGCCACCCAGCAGTATCTGACAGATATTTCTACATAAACAAGTCAGAGTCTTTCTCTGTTGCTTTCAGTTAAGGCTTTCAGCCCCCTGCCCCCCAAACATTTCTTCAGATCAGTTTCTAATCACCAGGGGTCATTGTTGCCCAAGGCCCCCTCTTATCCCCGCACAGATGGAAGTCTGGCAAAGTATCGGGGCAGCTTACACTAAAAGGTGTTAGCTAGGAAAGCCTGGTGGGCGGGGGCAGCAGTTCAGCCTTCGGTTCTGCGCGCTCAGGGGATGGAGAGCCACGGGATACCAAACAACACATGTGGAAAGGGCTTTGCTAGCAGGTGGGCCCCGGGTGATCTTGAGTTGGGAAGTAGCCCGATAGACCGTGAAGTTTCACTGCACTGACCACACGTGCTGGTTTGCTCAGGACGGTCCCAGGTTCCCACTCCTGTGGATCTGTTAATGCCTATCAACTCCTTTTAGAGCCCTCTTCCTTTATTTCCTTTCCTTTTTTTTTTTTTTTTGTCTTCTTTCACTCTAAAATACATCCTAGCTTAGACAATAAATTATATGGACACTCCAACCAGAATGGAAATGGTCCTGGACCAGAAGTCAGAAGATCTTTATTTTTTTTTTAAAAGATGTATTCATTTATTTATTTGAGAGAGAGCAAGCGTGCACGTGTGCGCGCACACCTACACACACGTGATGGGGGCGACAAAGGGAGAGAGAGGGAGAGAGAGGATCTCAAGCAGACTCCCTGCTGAGCGCAGAGCCTGATGTGGGGCTCAATGAGGGGCTCGATCTCACAACCCTGAGATCATGGCCTGAACCCAAATCAAGAGTCGGATGCTTCACCGACTGAGCCACCCGGGTGCCCCAGAAGCTCTGTATTTTGATCACAAGCCAGCAGTAGTACGTGGAGCAACCAATCACCTATCGACGCCTCAGTTTCTTCATCTAGGTAGCAGGGGAGTTTTTAGATCAGGGTTTGGCAAATTGTGTTCTGATTTTCATGACCATATCTCACGGGCCCCTGCAAGGGGAGAAAGAGGAGGCCAGATGGGGGAAGACCTGACACCCCCAGAGAACCTCGACTTCTATTTGTTTCTGGTCTTGGGGTTGTACCTAACATTGTGATTGGAAGAAGCATTCTCGTCATAAGAAATAAACACACACATCCTTCTACCTTGACCCTTCTTGCGCCTCTAACACAAGCTTTCTTTCTTTGCCACAAAACCTCCTAATAAAGTCCACGCTCATCCTCGTCCAAGCACTTCTGCAGTCCAGAGCAGCTGTGGGGACCGGCGTCTTTATCCATCTTCCTCTCTTGGCATGCATAGCCTCTGTCTGTCTGTCTGTCTGTCTCCTTTTCTCTCTCTCTTGCTCTCTTCGTCTTGGTGCTATTTTCTTCTCACATCCAGCTGCTCAATCTGTTTTATAAATCAGAGTCCAGTCCTGGACAGAGATGGTTTCAACAATGGATTATTATCTTTGTTTTGTACCAGACCTCCTCATGGGCACACCAGTCAGTCTATACAGGACTGCCCTTGCCTGGTCAGTCTCTGGTCACGGTTTGGCGAAAGTCAACCTAGCATGGCTTTGTGGTGTAGCGGCTGAGGGCAAAGCAGCTTTAACTAGCAGGGAATGCTGAGCTCGATTGGTACCGTGATGCCTAAATCAAAAACCTGCCCAGTTTGCACCAAAGTATTAATGACTTCCCCAATCACTGAATCCAATGAATGCTGTCTAATTGCCACGTTACCCAAGTTCTCTGGAGTGTTTCACAGGCCCAACCACTCACTCGTTGGCACTTCTCACTTTCCCACCTTCCCTACCACGAGTTTGGTTCTCTCCTTACCACTCCTGTCAGTCTCCCTTGCTGGACTCTCTCAATTGTCCTCTCGTAGTTGTCCTGTCCCTCTTCTTCCGGGCCCTCTTCTATCCAAACACACTGCTATCAATAAGCCAGAGAGAGACCTTTAAGCCTTAAGATGAATGTTAGTCAATGTGTTTCCTCTGTAGGGTTTTCTTTTAAGCCTCATCATTTGGATGTGAAGGATGCTGTCCTCTTTTAAGGACATTGCTGTAAAAGCAAACAGTAAAGGACGTATCATTTAGAACCCAGGGGTGAGAGGGTGCGAGAGGCAGATTTGACTCCCTCTGAAATCAGATTACCAGGGGACCTATCTCTACTTCCTATTCTTTAAAACAGATTAATATCAAGTAAAGTTGGCTTTTTCTCTGTGGACAGTTCTATAAAATCCAGTACCTGTATAGATCTGTGTTACCGTCACTGCAAACAAGAAACAGTGCGGTTCCTTCTCCCCAAATGCCCTCCTGCTACCTCTCCCGCTGCCTTGCCCCTCTTCCCCCCACCCCCACACCCTAGCAGCCCCCTGTCTGTTCTCCACGGCCACAGTTGTGTCTTCCAGATAACGTCATATGAATAGAATCATGCAGGGTGCAGCCCTATATCATAGTTGTCTTATGTACAACCACATACATTGAAAACACCGTCAGACAATGCTATCGTTTTTGTTTTCAAATTACAAAAAAATTAACAACAGAAAAATAATGTATTATATTTGCCCATATATTTATCATTTCTGCTGCCTTTCTTTCTTTCTTGAGGATCCAACTTTCTTTTTGGTATCATTTCCCTTCTTTCTAAGGAATTTCCTTTCCCAGTTCTCTTGGAACATGTATGCCGGACAAAAAAAAATTGAGAATTCCTTCATCTGAGAATGTCTTTAATTCACCTTCATCCTTGAAGAATATTTTTCCTGGACTCAGAATTCTGGGCTGACAGTTCCTTTCTTTCAACACTTTTAAAATGTTATTCTCCTTTCTTCTGGCTTTCATGGTTTCTGATGAAAAAAAGTCATTCCAGGGGTTCCCCTGTATGTAATGCACTGTATTTCTCAGGTACTTTTTCTTTTTGAGATTTTCTTCTTCTTTCTTTTACTCTGTAGCATATAATAATTTTATTATGCTGTGTCTGGGTGTTCATTTCTTTGACTTGATCATGTTTGGGTTTAATGAGCCTTTTGAATTTGAAGGTTTGTGTCTTTTTGCCAAACTGAGGAAGTTTTCAGCCATTAGTATTTCAGATACTTTTTCCTCTCTGTGATCTTTCTGGAACTATCCAACCTTGATTTTTCAGTCCTTGGGCCAGAAAGTTGGTGCTCTGCAGGGACTCTGCTTACCTCCAGGACCAAAAGGCGGGAGGGCTGATGGAGATAAAAAGGGTTTCCCCACCCTCAAGACAGCAGCTCTTATCAGGGTGCAGAGTTTTATATCCTGCAGGTTCCCATCGCTGCTGCTGCTCTTGTCACAATTACTTGGGTTTGAGGCAGGCACTAGAAAATGGAAGGGAAGAAAGAATAGGCAATTTCTCCTGCTCTTTTTGACCATTGGCTGTTTTCTTCCCCACTTTCTGACCACAGGGCTTCTGGAGATCTCCTTGTCCAGCCCTGATGCCCACTCACGGGTTTCAGATTTCGATTAATTCAGGCCAGTCAGGGCACACCAGAGGGAGAAAAAATGGCCAAGTAAGGCCATTTTGGTGGCACTTTGAATCTTGGTCTTCCTTCTCAAAGCTTCTGTTAGACAATTTGCTTTTCAGAGCCCAGAGGTAGCTGATCCATGCGTTGTATCCAGTGTGCAATCGCAGCCTCCTTCACCTACTCATAAGGCTAGCTTTGACTTTGCTATTTAGCAAAGGGCTCCATCCCCCAACCTTCATCCTCCATGCCTCCCTCTATTTATTCTGTTGACGTGCACTGATCGCCTACTAAGTGCCACTTGCTGCAGGCTAGAGAAACCCATCCTTAAGGTGTTCAGAGCACAGTTCCCATGTGAGACACAGCTCCAGCCTCGCCCCCATGTCCTGCCTCCCCCTCCCACTGAGGCTCACAGATCTGTGCAAAGAGAGTGGTCTCTGTTGCTTCCTTGAAAAAACAAGTCTGCACGTGAGCCAGAAACCAGCCTCACAGGCGAGCTCTGTGGCTGAGGCTCGGGGCTTCGGAGAGAGTCGTATTTTTCAAACACAAAAGTTTGTGGTTTCTGAAAGAACAAAAAGCAGAAAGCATAACATCTTGCAGGATTACTTTCTGCTGAAGACCAATTGATGCGACATCTGAAAATAATCAAATAAGTGTCTTGTTTTCAGCCTGCAAATGACTTTGTGAAACTTCGGAAGGAAGTTCTCCACTTAAGAGAGAGGAAAAAAAAAAACAAACCGAGAAAAATGGAAATTGAGATCACGAGGAAGAACAAAGATGGGGAATTGCAAGAGTGCTTTGAATTGTTAATAGCATTTATATTTGTAAAAATGAATCTCTCTAAAAACCTGAAAGTGGCCTAATCATTTTACATCACCTTACATAGCACATGCCCCAAATCCCTGAAAACCTCCAGCTTCAATTGCTTATGATCATTTTCTTGAACATTCCAAAGACCTGAAGTTCTACACAACGTGCAGAGCTCCAGATTCAAAATCATTGAAGACTTTGATATTTTTTTTCCTTATAAGTTCTTATATTTGGAAAGAAGTTAAGGTACAGTCTAACCCCAGAGGATCACAAGATATTGAACTGTTTTTTTTTCTTTTTTTAAAAATGGTATCAGCCAAGAAAACAGAAATGGAACTGAACATTATAATGAGGAAAGTAAAGAAGGGCAGAGAAAAGGCTGAAGGCGGCATGCAGCAAAGTCGGAGAGGCTGCACCTCGGAAGGAAGAGGTCTGCTGGCCAAGGGAAGTCCCATTAAGGCAGGTTGAAGAGGATACTCGGAGGCAAATGCAATTCAACGTCATCAAAAACCCTGGACTCAGGTAAGGAGAGACTGGAGCAAAGAGAAACTTCCCCGGGGCTGCGGTGGTTAAGGGTGACTTAGGGTTCCTGTAGCATTTCGTTAATCTACAAGTCAAGTGTGGCTAATATCCAGTGTGGATGACAGACAGTTGTACATTGTGAATTTCTGGTTCTTAATGATGCATTTGGGCTTTATTTTGTACAGCTGTCCTTGTTTTAATCCCTTCCCTTTTTTCCCCTCCCCCCCCCCGGGGGGTTTAATGGTTTCTAGTTATGTATAAGCATCCTCAGCTGCATGCCGCCCATCAGGCAGCACGTGGCCTCCGAAGGTTATGGCATTTGGGTCGCCACAAGTGCTCTGGCAGGACCAGTGCCCCCCTGAACAGCACAGCGAACTCTCTCGTAGGCTTGGAACGTGGCAGTGCAGGACCGGGGCGCACGCTAGGAATCCAACCAAATGCCTTTTGCAAACAGCAGCTCGATGAGGATTCCTGCCATGAGGCAAAATGCTTGGAAAGTTACTGTGTGCTGGCATCACTGGGTTTGGGGTCAGCATGCTGAAACCGGGACTCATTATGTTCCTACCATGCCAACTTGGTGCAATTAGCCGAACACGATAATTTCCCGAAGCCATATGTTGATCTTTAGGGGAGGAAAGGCTTCGTATGCCTGATGGCTCTGAGCTCTGACTGGCATGTCCCAGCTTCGAGCACATTTCTGTAAATCAGGGTATCACACGCACACGTCTATCAAAGGTGAGGTGGGAGAGCCCGCCTGGATAGAGGCAGAAAACAGAGCAAGGCTGTGTACTTGTTGACTCTTGCAGTGAGTTGGTTTTCTTCTTCTCTTTTTTTCCCAAGGAAGGTTTCAGAGAAAGGTCAAGGGAGCACCCCTGTGTGCAAGGCTGTCCCTCCCTCCCCCCTGCAAATAAAATCAATGGAAGGACCTAGAACACAATAAGTTATGTTCCAGGGCTGCTGGCCTGTATTCCCATTGGAGACCTATCGTTGTAAACTAGCACTGTTGGGAAATCTCTTCGGCTAGGCCTGCTGATCAATACCTCAGTTCATTAGATGTCTCTGATGAATATGGGTAATGATTGGGTGCCCGAGAGTCAGGTGACTAAAAATAACTGCGACTTACTGCTGGTCGATAGATTCTCCCCCCAGTATTACTTCAGGCAATTCAATATTCGCGGCAGCCCCTCCTGAGTGCCCCCCCAATGCGATCCTCTCCGGTCTTCATTGATAGATCAGCCCTGTCCTCAGAGCAGCGTTATTAAATTAGTAGCACTTAATCTACTGTCATACTGTCAGCTGACACCGGGCAAACGAGCAGACGGCCAGCCTTCCAGTGGCTCAGGAGAGCCGCGGGCTGTGACCCAGGCGGTTTCGACCAGCTCTGTGCCGATCACTGTCTTCATGGGTGTCTCTTTGCCACAGAGGAGGATTTCCACCATTTAGTAACATTTAAAACAACTTTTTTTTTTTTAAAGAAGAGGAGCTGTTTGAGGGAGAATTCTTGCCAATTATAGATGTGTTATGACATGAAAAGATCATAATTATGGTGGATTCCCTGCAGAAGTGCATTAATACATCCGTGACATTTAATAACCACATGTGTCAACGGAGTTGTTTAAGCTTTCGTTTCTTTGCCCTTACCCCCAAACCCACCTATGGGTGCTCAGAGGAAATCATGGAGGGAGACCCCATCAAGGCTTGGTGGCTGGCACCCCTGCTGCCTGGGAGCACCCCTCAGTCCGTAGTATCTGAGGCTGGCTGGATCGTTCCTCGCTGTGGGCCTGACGACAGCCTGTCCAGCCCCTTGCTGGCCAGAGGCCTAAGGCCGGGGGTGCTGTAGAGTCGGGGTTGCTCATTTCCCTGGGGATGGGCCAGACGAGCTTGGTGCAGTGGGTGGAACAGGTCGGGGAGATGGGCAAATACAGCGCTAGGGATGGAGAACACAAAAATGCCAACTTGGAGAGAAGACTCCAGGAAAAGTTAGTCACCCATTTTTAGCTAAGATGGGTGTGAGAGGTGGGCGTAGACAGTATGCAACACCGAGTCAACAGCACCATCTATGTGCTTCTTCCCATTGTCCCTCAAGCAGGATGACAGGAGGAGGAAATGTCACTGATTAGGACATCTGTCCTTCTGCTAGTTTTATTTCTAGATTATAACAAGCACAATCTGCAGAAAACCACTGCCCAGGGAATATAAACTGAAACACAAGCATTTAGTCTGAAAAAAATATATAGTCATCATCCTGTTGGCTGCTGTCCACGAATTTCAAAGGGCGGGAGAGGGAAGACAATGTGTTTGTAGAAAGCTAAGTGGCAAAGACACCTAAGTTCTTCCTTTGGTCTTTCTTTCCTTAAAAGAGCTTGGGTAAAGGGCTTTGGGGGAACAGGAATTCTGGAGAGACACAGAAATTCATCCCTCGAAGGATGGCTTTGGTGGGGAAGACTCTGGGTGATGTTTGCTGGGCTCTGTCGGGACTGGCTGGAATCTTCATAGCCCTGACTCAGCTTCGCCATCTGAGCAAGAGACGGGTTTGATCTTCCTAAGAAGAGTATTCAATAATACCAGGATGCAGTCCAAACAGGAGATTGACTCTGAGTTATACAACAAGCGTGCTTCAATAGGGTGAATTACCATGTGAGTTGAAGTGTTACTAAGTGTATTTTGTAAAGGTCTATTGGAGTTTGTTGAGGTTTCTTCAAATCAAGAAGGTAAGAAGAGGTCAGTGACTGATAAATCTTTAATATAAAAATTGTACAAGAATTCTGATACAAATTACAAGAGGTATTTGGACAAAATATGAATAAAATTCCATTTACATACCCAAACCCTTATGCATTTTATGCAAAAGACATACTGTAGACAGTTATAGTACAGAAAATACAACAAAGGAAATAGCAAATAAAAAACTTTTAATTCCCTTAGACTACTAATCAAAACAAACCAAAAAGCAAAACAAAACAAAACAGAAACAAAACCCTTGATCAAGGTACATACAGTATTTCTGAAGCAACCGACGTCACGAGTATTACATTGGGGTGGGGGTGGGGATGCAAGTCGTCCCCATCCCTTGGTGCCGCTACTGTGGGGAGAACAGACTTTGGCTCTGTGACAGGCTCTAGCAGAAGAGACTGGTTTGATGCAGATGAGAACAACATAAACAAAAAAAGCATAGACCCCCAAACTCTGGGGGAGGGAGAGGACCTATCTTGGTGAAAATTCCTTTTCCTCAAGATATTTCAATTCCCTTTGGCCACTTTTGCTGTCAAATATGCGGGTCGAGTCAAATGTTTTTGTTATCGAGACACACAGGTGGGCTTGGGGTGAATTAGAAAGTTATGCGTTCTCCCAACTGTGTGAGGGATCTTGCTAGTTCTAGAAGGACTAGCCCATGATTCACAGGGGAGAACAGAGAGCTTTCCTTCCCAGAGCCTCAACTTGCCGTCAGCTTTGAGGAAGGGCCCAGGTGGCCTCAGACCAAAGTCTTCCCTCTGGTTCCTTGACCTTCCTTGACCCTCTGACCTCCATGTACCCACATTTAACTCGCCTGCACTTTTTTTTTTTTTTTTTACTGGCACTGGCAGGAAAATGGTAAGATTTCTCTGCAGGGCAGCTGAACCAAAGTTTGCACAGGAAAGCGAGTGCACCATATATTATAAATCTTCGATAGTCGTATCAGGTTAATACATAATACTAGAACATCTCATTCACTTAATTCATGTTATGTAAACCCGGGACAGGGCAGAGCACACACATGTTTCCAAAGTGATCAAAATCAGAATGAAGGAGGCAGTGTTCTACCTTCTTGCTCCAGAAAAGTTCTTTTTTTAAGGGGGTAGGTGAGATCAGAAGGAGAGCAAAGGGCAGGAGTGGAAAGATAATGGAAAAGTCAGGAGAGA
The DNA here is from genome assembly GCF_002007445.2 of Ailuropoda melanoleuca. Classification (NCBI taxonomy): domain Eukaryota; kingdom Metazoa; phylum Chordata; class Mammalia; order Carnivora; family Ursidae; genus Ailuropoda; species Ailuropoda melanoleuca. Next base: position 9,612,527 of record NC_048224.1, read on the forward strand.
TTAAGATAGGCAATGAGAGGAATGGATTACTCTGTACAGAGACATGCAAAAACGCTCCAAATTGAGTACTAGATGAAAAAAAAGTAAACAATCAACCTTGGTGTACACATCTCAAGTGAACTATTAACTCAGCACATTGGGAGTTCAGGAGCATCGTGCCTGTGAATCAATGCCGCTCGCGCTACCGCGCTGATTCTCAGCCGGGGCGGGCATGCTCCGTCTCCCAGCGTGGAGAAGGCAGGCAGCGGGGCTCCCACTGAGCCCGCGCAGGCTCAGCTCCCCTTGCACGGGGACTACCAAGAGGCCTGGGGTTTTCTCCCCCTCTTTTGGAAAGCACTTGCAGGGCCAGGTGAGAGCCCTGGATATGTGGGCTCACATATCCAGGGGCTCCCCAGGGTCACCTCTCAATCCTCGCGTTCCGCAACGGGAAGTAGGCAGAGCCGGTTAATAATGGATTGATTCGCCATCTTCGTTGTGCGTTATTTCAACATCACATTTGGCAACAGGAAGCCTTATAAAGTCTCGGTATAGCACTTAGATACTCTCTCTGTTCAAGAAATATATTTTTATACTATCTACTTCTCTCCATTTTTGTTAAAATACCTTTTTCTGCTCTTCCTTCCCTTCAAAGATTCTTTTTTTCAAAAATGAAACTTAAAAAAACAAAAAGCATTAAAAGAAAAAACATTAGAAATGTCCTCAAGCATCCCTGTTATTTCAAGGGGGAAAGCTAATACTAGTTAGCAGATTCTGTGCAATTTTGGCAACTGAGTTTTTAATTCATCTAAGATTCTATTAAGATGTTCGATAAATGATTGTAATATATACGTACTGGGGGAACTTAAACAACATCAAGCTAACTGCTTTTTCTCTGACCCCAAGAATCCTTGCTCAAAGTGCTTTTCTTCCCAGTCCTCAGACTGGTGAATGAAATTATTTCACACGAATTTGTCAACAAAGACCTGTTAAGCTTTCTACCTCTAAGTCTCTTGCTTTTCTCTCTCCGAAAGTTCACATCAAAGAGGACACCTGCACGCATCTCATTCGGTTGACAAATATATTTGCCATGTGACTGTTCGCAGCCCCCCGGGGTCAACAACTTCTGTCAGACCTGCTGCCAGAGGGCTGGGAGGAGGCATGGAGTCCCCTGGTTCCGTAAAGAGGTCGTACAAATTGATCTCGCGCTTCCCTTAGTCACTAACTAGCCCCTTTCCAGCCATCATTTAGCAGCTCACAACAGTTCACTATACGATAGCAGCCACTACGTCCACGGAATTTGGGCTCAAGGTATTTTCGTGTGTTCCTCCTTTGAACCTTTTGTCCCCTTGTCACTTGATTCTGTAAAGCTCACTGTACTTGTTACCAAAATTCTCCCAAAGTGGAGAATTTAGCTTTTACATATAGTGTAGTTCCTGTTTTAGAGATTAAAGTAAAAAGTCCAATCTCCACCCCCAATCCCCCCACCCTGCTTTTTTTAGATTGTCAGTCCAGTTTCACAAAATGAAGGTTAAGCTGTCCTGTTAAGCTATGGATTCAGAGGCGGTCATCTCAAGGTACGTGTGTATCTTTACACCTACGGTTGTCTGCCAAAGCTAAAACAACGACAGCAACTTTGACCACCGTGCATAAAATGTCTCCAACATATGCACTTTTTGAAGAGAAAGAAAAATATTATAATGCTCTCCTTCCAGAATATGGGGTAATCTAATTCTGCTCTGCCACTGAACTTGTGGGAAATTTTGCTCCAGTTTTTGGGGGCCACATCTAGTACTCCTCAAAGGAGTGGGCATGCAATTCCAATACTAAGTTTCTCAAGATGCAAAGAATACGGTCACAGCGTCTCTCCACCGACCCTTTATTTAAGAAGTCATCTTGTTACTGTCCACTTAATAGCTGGAGAGGGCATCGGAGAGGCAGCCCGGGGGCACCAAAGATGCAGCTCAGTAGTGGTGTGTGTGTGTGTGTGTGTGTGTGCGTGTGCACTTGTATGTTGGGAGAGGAGAGAACCAAGAAGGAAGAGGAAGAGGAGGGGAGGGAGAGGGAGAGAGAGGGAAAGGGAAAGAGAGAGAGGGAGAATTGTGAATGTGTGTGTACATCAGGGAACTTGGTGAGAAAGCCGAGCCCTTGTACTCCATTTCCCCCTTCACAAGGGATAAACAGGCAATTACGCATCCTTTTATATTTGATGGCCAAGTGCTGAACTGGAAAGCACACTATTAGTTTGTGTCCCTTCAGGGCCAGGGCAATAAGTAGCCAGGAGAGCTGGGGCTGAAGCAGAGAGGGTGTTGTCTGCTGTTAGTGTGACAGTCTTGTCAGCAGCATTCACATTACTGGAAGGTAATAAAGTGACAAGTAAGTTATTAGAAAGATATGAGGTGAAATTGAACTGAAGCGTCTCACTGCTCAGCCCCAGCTTTTCCCTTCCCCTTTTGTAATGGTCCACTATTTATTACAAACGGAGCCTTGTCTTGGTACTCTATATAAAAAAGATTTTTTTTTTTTTTGCAGTAAAGGTCAAATGAATTTACAATAACACTTTAGAAAAGAATAAGGATAGTTTTATAACAACTATAGAATGTTGCTTCAAAAATATATATAGCATTATAAGGAACAATAATCCTGATCAATTTGATGTACTTGTAAAAATGCTCATTTAAAAAAAAAACCCGTTATTAGGCATTTGGAATTTTCAACAAATGCCAAAAGACAGTATTTGATGTCCAGTTATTGCTGCGTGACCACAAGCCTCATCTTGGGCAAGATGTGGAAAGAAAGGGGATGATGGAAGGACACGAGAAAGGATGGGTGTTTGGGCCAGAGTAACGTAGACTAATTCGCATGTCAGTTTTACGGTTGGATTCATAAACACTAGTCGAAAGTTACCATTTATGGGGAGCAAGTCTTCAACTACAGGAATAGGGAAATGAGTTTGAGACACATGAGATATGGTCTTAATTCTAACATGAGGAAAACTGCCACATGGTTTAGCTTTGAGGGAAAACAAGAAAACAGAAAAGTTACTTTTATGCTTCACAGGAAGGTAAATGAGCTCACATTTTGATCAAGAAGTCTTTAGCCAAATGGCATTACAATCATGGCTACAGGGGCAAGCAAAATCATCATGGAGAAAATACATTTAAGAGCTCAGTTTGACCACCAGCCTTTTCTATAACCTAGGTGACCCATCACATCTCTTTGCTTCCCTAAGGGACTCCAGCATCACTTCCCACCTACAAAACAAAACCAAAAACAAAGAAAAAAGAAAAAAAAAAAAACCCCACAGCTGCGCTTGTTGGCCCTTCTGACACATAAAGAACCTGTTATTCCATGCAGTTGTCTTTGCTTTCCCCTCTTCCTCAGACTGGGGTGCCGTGCTGCACCCGCTCATAGGGAGCTCTGTGGGGCGGGGCCTCAATATGCTGTCACCCACTGCTAGGCACAATGGTACCAGACCATTCTTTTGCACAAACACTTCCGGTGCATTCACTATTTTCTTTTCTAGCTACCCCAAACCAGGGCAGGGACCAATTCCTTACTTAGTATCCCTTAGTCTGCTTTTGGAAAAACTCATTCCGTCCCGTCTTTTTGGCACCTGCCTTTAATGGCCCTCCTTACACACTTAGACCCTTCTCATTAAAAAACAAAGAATGGGAAGGAGAAGCAAGATCCCTTAATTTAAATATTCCAAGTTTTTAGAGAATGAAATTTTTTGTAATTGTTTAAAAGTTAAGGAGTGTGCCCTGGGAATGAAAGAAAGTTTCTTCTGGATGATTTGTTCCTTTATGATAGCAGACGTAGTGTGTCTTATTACAGCTAAGTTTTATTTACTCTGTAAGTCCATCTAATCCAACACTAACAGACCAAATACAAGTTAGGATTGCTCAGGTCAACAGTTAGCAGTTAGCAGCATGTCCAGCCCACTCTGGTTACCGGCCTCTTTACGTTTTAATTGCCAGTGGCCCCCATTCTCATTTGCTTGGTACACATCTGGGGTGTGTACATAGGAAGGGGAACAAAAGGTCACTTTTTATTTGGTGGGAAACTAGTGCTTGGTTTCTCCTGAATAAAATGGGGAGAATGCCTCTGGAACAACAGCCTATTCTTAGTATATTCAATGATTTTTTTTTTTTTTTTAAGAGCACTGTACACACTAACAGGGCTGCTAACCAGTTAAGGGTCTTTCTCCTCTTACTGGAAGGGCCTGGAAATTCATGACCAAAGAAATCACACTACAAGGACAGTGGCACCATTGTGCTAAAAACATTTTCAAAAAAGGTGTTTGTCACGTTGAGAAGGAAAACATTAGTACCCTCAAACCTTTAAAAGGCATCAGGCTGAATTGGACAGCTAGACTAAGATCTGAGATGCGTTACATTGCCTTGACTTATCTCAATACAATTAATAGCAGAACAAAGAATGTCAAGCTTTTTAATCACATTTTTAAAACCAAATTGCTTATCATCTATCCTTTCTCTTGCTCTTTGTCATCCCCCTCCACAGCATGCAAATATTCCCTAAAGCAGACTAAGCCTTTCTGATATGTACAAAAACATAGTTTAAAATGATCAAAACAGTAAGTTTCAACATCAGCTAGTGAACGTGCACATTAATAATACTGCCTCATTTTCTACCTGTGACAAAACTGTGGTTAAAATCAATCAAATGGGAAAAAGCTGCTTGGATGAAAATCTGCATCACTGTTAATTTTCAGCCAGCACAGAACGGATGCAACTAGAGAGAAACTATTTCACAAAAGAAAACTCCTATGAAAAAACAAACGAGTAGAAATGGACAAAGAGGAAGGGCCCAATGATTAAAGCACTGATCTCTTTTTCGTTCCCGTTTGCAAATAAGCCTTGGGATCACCATCCTAACTAGATTTACAGTTAAGTCAAAACATTGCACTCAGGCACACACCCAAGAACAAGCAACACTTTGGGACGGGAAGCACTGCACATTTCATAATGTTATATTTTACGTACCGCTTCCAGACACTCCCCCGGTCCCTTTTTAAGCAAATAGGCTTTATACTGGAAAGTGTTATTCACCCATTTAGAAGGCCACCATAACATTTGGGCACTTGAGGCACAAAAGTAGTAGCAAATAGGGGAGACGCTTAAAAATAAGAGCCAGCTGTCCAGGACTCATTGCCATTTCTCTGACAAATGTCAGGTGAACACATTCATGTTTCCAAGTAAGGGAAATTCTACTTTGAGAGTCTTATTACTTCTGGACAGTTCTAACTGGCTATTCACATTAGCCCAGTTTGTGGCAAGTAACAAACATTTGTTCTAAGCCTGGTTCATTTGCTGATGTGACCTGCTGACAGCTATGAAATTCACTCACTAGGGCTATTTGACCTTTTAGCTGACATTAAATTAAACAGACTAAACATTGATTCTGTACAAGATGAGTTCTAATATCTCAACCAAGAGTGTAACTTTTAAATATCACTGAAATAAAAATGTGTTATTTTCATAAAATTAGGTGTAATTCAGTCTATCACAATCCAAAAGCTAGTGTTTCCCTAATCTTTTGTTGGGATACTGAAAAATATTTTTTCCACCCTTTTTGACTCGAATCATTTGGTAGTGGGGCAACAGCGCAACACAGAGCACGCTAAGAGGACCAAAATGTTTGCAAACAAACTTTCATTATTCTAATTCAATTTTTCACAAACATACTGTACATAGTCTTATATGGTATAAAACAAAGGAAAACATCTCTGTCTATTCAATTTAACACAACACCAAAATAAAGCAATTAAGACTTTGGGGAATTCAAAGGTACAAGAAAACAAAAAATCGTTATTACTAATTCCTCAGCTTTTTACCGTAAACATTTGTCATTTAACAGACATAGTGTTTGATATGGTTTCTTTTGTACTGTGAATACTTTTGGTCTTTCCTCACTGGAGAACAAATGAATTAAACGAACCCCATAGCATCCTCTGAAGGAGATGAAAAGATGAAGCTTCTAGACAAGTCTAGCTTATCTTTAAGAATCTATTGTTTCTGAAATTTTTACAAATAAAAATACTGAATCCTCAACTAATGATGCTTATTTTTGGAAACAATAAATACTGTGAGGTACAATAAATCCTACAGGAAAAATAACAACAACAGAAATACATTAACAGTTTCCTTTGGCAAATTTAACGGAAGTGAATGCTGATGTGAACATAGAAAAAATAATTACAAAACATATGAAAAATGGAAACAACATGCAAAGTTCAAACAAAGGGGGTATTTCTAACTTTGAGACCGATGAGAGAAATGTTTGAGGCCATTAAATGCAGAAAAGAAATACATTCTCTTTAAATTATTGTGTACTGTTAGACAAAATATTCCTTGTTTATCTGTCTTCCCCCTCCACTTAAAAAAAAAAAAGAAAAAGAAAAGACAACAAAACACAGTCTGCAATGCACGTCCTAATGGTTTTGGCTGCAGACTGAACTTGAGTAAATATCATCATTTAGTCAGTATGTTGTGGTCGCTGAGGGCTGCCCATGTGGTTAACCAGCTCAGGCAACATGTGTAAACATCGGAAACAAAACAAAACAAAACAAAAAAGGTTTGGAGAATCGTCTCCCCCTCTTTCTCACTCTCAATTGCTTGGTTTCAGGCTTGCTTTCATTTCTCTCTGACAAATCATGTGGGGAAACACAAAACACTCAACAGTGAGAGATCCTATTTTAAACCCCCCTTCGTCTGGCTTTTCAGAAAGGAGTGTTGCTCAATTCAAGTTCAGCACATGTTTTCAAAGCTTCCAAGTACTGCCGCTGTGAAATGTCTTTTGATTTTGTCTATCAAACAGGCCTGAACTACTGCAAAACTTGCAACAAATTAGACAGCCATACAACAGACCAACCCAGTTCAGACTTACTTCTTTCTTTTTAAAGGAGAAGGGTTAGGTCCTTGGAAAAGAGTGTTGAACACTTTTACTATATTCAGCTTCGTTCCATAGTGAGTAATTTGGGCTTTTGTATCCTGAAATATTATCCTGCCTCTGAAGGATAAATGCCTTGGCTGTTTCACACCACATAATTTTGTTTTCCTTTTATGTAACTTAACATATAAGCAAGAAGGATGCAATGTTGATTCTAATAACATTCGGCACTTGAAAGAATCACCAAGTGTTTTTTTTTTAAAGCGGTTTTCTGGTGGCCGACAAATTGGCCTGTGGTTATGTTGAGTGACTAATTGTATTTTCTTTTCTGGAAACTTGTGCAAAGTTGGCAGTTTTGTGTTAACACTAATACTTTTGTTTGGCATTTGTGCCCTATACTGACCAGACCATTTTTATACAAGTGAATTTTTTAAAAAAGACACTTACTTGAAGTATGGCAATAGTTTAAGGATAAAAAAGAAGCATGGATATTACACATCCCCTTGTAGTGTATGAAAAAAAGTGCATGACTGGATTTATGTACTAGTACAGGACAGTTTAAAAAATCAGATCTGTGCTGTAAAGCATGCCAGCACCTCTTTACCACTATATCTAGCAGGTAGTAAAAACAAGACCATGGTTTTTTTTTTTTTTTTAAATGTGCATTAATGCTAACATAAATGAATAGAGCTAGCCAGCAAACTATTTTTCTCCTGCATATCTAACAGCTGGATGTAACTGCAAAAATTAAACGAAAGACTTAACAACCATCAGTACAATTGCTTTACATCATTGGCCTCTCAAGGCTAAATATTTACAGGTGAATCTGCCATGCTTTAATTGAAGATTCTCTCAAAACCTTAAAGTTCACAAAAGACAACTATAAGAAGTTCCTTTTTTGTTTCTTTTTTCTTTTTTTTCCCTTTTATTTATTTATTTTTTTTTGCAGGCAACAGTCATGGGTACAACAAATTGTCCCTCTGGAGAGGACAAAGAATTCTTATTCTGTCAGAATTTGGGCTAGTTGCACACTTTATGTGTGTGTGTGTGTGTGTGTGTGTGTGTACATGTGTTTTAAGGGTACTTTGTTTTCACCCCCAAATTAAAGTTCCCACCCCTTTCCCAAAACTATAAAGGAAAAAGCAAACAATTTCAAAAGCACCTAGTGTTTATCTTTTTATATCTAAAGAAAAGAGATGTGTGTGTATATATATGTAGACACAGAGGCGTACATGTGTATACACACACACACACACACACATACATACACCCAAGTACAGAAGCACACACTGACTACGGCAGTTCAAATATGTAGGCCATCTGGTGAGAGCTGGCATTTGTAGTGTCCGTTCTGAGACTAATCTACTGAAGTGAAGGGAATGTTTTTGTGGAGATTCGGGTTCTGACTGTGCCGGTTTCGGCTTCGCACAGAGGAAAACATCATATTGCAACCAGGGACTTTGCACTTGTGCATTTCTCGCAAATGCACAGTTTTGTAGTGCACTCTCAGAGTCCCCTTGTTGCTATACATTTTGTGGCAAATGTTGCACATGATCCCACCATTGCTCCCGGACAAGCTGTTGAACATCAGAGATCCTGGAACTTCAGCTCCTAGACTGCCAGGGAGGGCAGGGGCCTCGGCCTTGTGTGCTGACTCCCCACTGTCACTCGCCCCGTCAATGTCGTCGAGAAGAATCCCCTCGTCGCTGCCTGCGTCGGACTCTCGGGAGGAATGGATGCTGCTGCTGGACTGCAGGCTGGAGGTGGTGCTCAGGTCAAGGACCATGTAGTCCTCCGCCATGCCTCTCCCGTACCCATTCAGGTGGGAGTCTTCAGTCCCTGCGGGAGAGGAGGCGTCTTCCCCGACATCGAGCCCCAAGGGGTGCTGGGCACCATAGATCTTCAACAAAAATTCATCCCGGAGGTCCTTGCTAAGGGAGGGCTGTGCTGAGTCCAGGCCCATGTCATCGAGTTCTTTGGTCAACAGTTTGCGATGCAGGTTTATGTTGGCACTGTGTCTAGGAAAACAAGAGGGAAGGGGGGGGGAGTGTACAGGGAGTGGGGAGGGGGGAGAAAAAGGAGAACATTTTAAAATTGATTCAGCTTCCACCAGGCATCAAATAAGCACATTCATTGCTAATTACACCATTATAAAAGCAAACATTTCCCTACATCCTCAGGATTTGGGAATAAGTGGTGGTGGGGAGTGCAATAAGGGGAGCTTTTCATTAACATAATTTTTATAAGAGTAAAATTCTTCAACAGTAGGATGAATGCAAACCCATGCACCGTTTTCTCAATGATACTGTTAGCTTTACTAGGTAGCAGCATCAGCTGCAGAGAATCTCACAGCAGAGATTTCAGAATATATATTTAATAGGAAACAGAATATATATTAAATGGAAACTTGCTGCTTGTCTAAACTGAATAATTTGAATTTATACCTAAAAAAAAACCACACACACAAAAAAACAAGCCCTTTTTTGCCTACAGCACTTCATTTAGAGGTATAAAAAAGATAAGTGTTTAAAAAAGTAAATGGTCTAGGTAATTTCAATTTAACTTTAAAACATAATGACATCTTCCCCCTCACCTTTCTATATTTCACATTTCAGGAAGGAAAAAATTTAGTTTTATACATTAGCAATTTGAAATAGGGTTACAGACTATATCCTAAATCCCTTTCCTCAGAATAATTTGGGATCTCAACTAATCTACTAGTAAACTACGTTGCATTTTCAGAAGCGGCTGCAGTTTAGAGTTGAAAATGCTTTCACTGAGTAATTCAACTTTTAAAATTTAATCCTTTAAAACAAAGCCTGAAAAACAGAAACTGTTTTTTTAAATAAAACCCACCCACCCTTTAAAAAATCACGCTAAACAACAGAAAAAACCCAAAGGGACAAAAAAGAAAAGAAAACACACAATAAATACCCCCCAAATCAAGCACAATTATACGGTCCCCTTATTTTAACGACTGGAATCTGTACTTCTTAGACAAGCAAAACTTTTACTCTACTAAGAGCTTTGCTTGTATATATTAAAAAAAAAAAAAGATAGGATTTGTCCCACAGCATCCATAGGGATGTCATGATTTACAAAGCCTGATATTATCTATCTGAAAACATTGCCTTTGTATTTACATCCCCCATTTATTTTTAAAGTGCCCTTGGGCATATACCTCTCTCCACCTGCAAGGCTCACATGTTTGACAAGTACCTAAATTGAAGGCTACCTTTCCAAAAAATAAACCAATAAATAAATACACAGATACATAAAAGCTTCTCGATAATGGCAGAAGCTCTACATCTTGAAGAAGTAATTGTGATCACAGAAATGACCTAGAATGGCCAGTATAACATTCAACAGACCTCCTGATTATAATTAAAACGTGTGGAAGACCAAAATGAGTCACTCCATTTGGTGACAAGCATGGCTAATTTCTCAGAGATGGTTGAGAGGTATGTGCCTCAGAGACAAGAAAGGTAGGAAAGACTTCTCCACCTTTCCACACAAGACAATATATAGCACTCCGGGTGTTGAGGGGCAGAGGGGAGCAGCCCTCTCCACACTGCACTTAGGAAGGCTGAGCTTACCTTGTGATAATAAGATCAGCTTTCTAATCTTTTGCTAAATCGATCACAAAAGAAAGCAAGAATGAGAGACAGAGAGAGAGAAAGAGAGAGAAAGAGAGAGAGAGAGAGAGAAAACAAATTCACATTCTAGACATCCGGTTTAAAAAAAAACTTAAACAATAAAATAGGGATTTAAAATGTTCTGATCACAAAATCATTTTCTGTCATAAGCGATCATCTCATATGCTGTCTTGATGATTTTCAGATCAGCTGTATAATCCAAAAATCATAAATCGAATTAAGATAAACCAAATTCACAGCATCATTATCATCCATAAATGAGTTCTACACAGATGCATGCAGGGTGCAAGTATGTGAGTGATAAACAGAAGCGGTCCCCACAGTCCCTGCTCTGACACTGTTGCTCCCTGTTTCCTTGGTGTCAGATGGCAGATGACTCCAAGTGCAGGTTGCTAAGCAGACTGCAGGAAATGCCTACTGCGCGGTCTCTACCCTGACACGTGGGTGTGACGCCCCCAGAGTTATTATAAAGATGTGGAAACAGAGTTACATTGCGTACTACTACTCTATTGATAAAACAATCTGCCGACCGTAAGTAGCCCCACGAAATCCTACCCCTCTGTTTATTATTTTTAACACCCTCCCCACTTTCTTAATTTCACAAGCACACATTTTGTGATGACTGTAATCTAGAACTCTGTTGCTTCTCACACATCTGCAGTTACCACTTCCTAGATTCACTGCTGAGAAAACAGCAGCCAGACACACAGCAGTCCCATCAAGACACACTGAATAAGGGAGAATAAATTAACATTGACAAAAGGACACACTGATCACCCAGACGGACACCTCTTTCCTAAGATGACTTGTGAAATTACACATCTCTACTGATATGTTACCAGGAAGAGATGTTTCTCTTCATTTCTCACTTACAGCAATAGAAATCTGTAATCTAATTAGATGATGTACCAGCCCTCAATATCTGTCAACCAAACGATGTGCAGAAATGTGTAGACCAGCTCTGGCACTCTGTTCAACAGTGTCCCTTTTCCGCTGTCAGCAGTACTGTTGGCCTCTGCTAATATAATTACATTGACTTTTATTCAATTAAGTGCCATCCCTTGCTTAAAAAAAAGGCTATTTTATCAATTGATTCAGGTGTAATGCAATAATAAAGATGAACTCATGGCAGTGCATTAGCTCTGCTGTTCATAACTTCAGTACAAGGGTTCATTCATGGTAGTCGATTTCCATTATGCAACCACAGTTCAAGAGAATTGATTCTTTTATGCTCATTTCTTAATCTATTTCATTTTTGTTTAATAATCCTCCTAAATACCATATGCAAAACACTTGAAGTGAGGATGGGAAGAATAGGCTGTGGAAAGTCGGCTCATTCACCCTCATGGTAGCTGGTTTGGGAGATATTCTAACAAAGTCACACAGTAAGACTGGGGTGGTAAGAGGAAAAGTGAGAGAAGGAGAGAAAGAAGACAGACAAATTCTTGAGAGAGTACTAATCCTGTTCCTCAAGAGGTTAGGTTCAGCCTCCACAGAGGAGACAGAAGGCAGCACTTGATCTTAACAAAGACCTATTGTTGGACTCTGGGATCAGCTGATCCAGACCATTAATTGTCATAAAACACTGTCCTCATGAGAAGATACAAAGACCTAGGGTTAACAGCAATTTATAAGTTTATTTGGATCAGCAGAATTAAAGAGCTAAAAAGAAAGGGAAGATGGAAGAGACACAGAAAGAACTCATGCTTATTGACTATCAGATGAAGAAAAGAGGACCCTAAAATGGGAGGAAGGCCAGAGAGTGCTGGAAATAGGAGAAAGACCCCTAACAGAGGAAGCAGTGTGCAGATGTATGTAGTAAGTGGAAGGAAGAATCTATGAAGGAACCCAATTTTGAGTTCTCCAGAGACAGAGGTGGTTTTTCTAGAAATGGATTTACTGTAAGGATCTCCAGAAAGACAGAGAGAGAAATAATCATTAGCAAAAATCTAAATTATATTCAAACTTATTATATCATACAAGACAGATCATAAACAGTACGAAAGCTCATTCTACTTGCTTTGATTAGGTAGGAAATGCCGATACGCAGACGTAAATTCCTCTTGTGGAAAAAAAAAATGACTGGGATGGAGAGAGAACATGAGTTCCTAGGTAGAAAGGGTAAGTATCTGGGCTTAATAGGGATCTGGAGTTAATGAGTACAGACAGTACTACTCACTAAGAGAGGAGTCCAAAATGTAGCCCCAAGAGGGCCACTTTCAAGAATACAAACTAAACCTCATTCAACCTCCAGTCTCCTGCAGTAGAGTACTTAGCACATAGGAAATGCTGGAAAGTACTTTTATTTGCCTTCAATCAGTAAAATGCACGAGTCTTAAAGAAGCTTTTCCCAAAATACACTGAAGAAGAGAAAACAATGATCCCAAGACTAGAAGCACATCACAGAATATTTAAGAAAGGCACTGGTAAGACAGCGAAGGGTAATTCTGACCCTATTAATACCCCAGTGAAGTACACAGAAATGCTATATAATTAGGGCATGACACAGACCTATAACTTGGGCTTGCCTGGAATTATAACCGCTTCCTCTGAACCTCTGTACTCTTTCCTACTCCCTCCACAATGTGAGTTTACCAAATGCCTTTTGAAAACTAAGATTATCCTTAAGAGCAAAAAGTAATGAAGCCTTGGGTTGGGGAGGTCATAAAACCAAACTTAACACTTTGAAATGCTGAGTGGAAGTACTCTAACTGGACTAAAGTGGACCACCATTCTTTTTGTTTCTTTAATAAAAATTTTACTTATGTCAATTATATCCCAATTTAAAAAAAAGAAAACTTTCCTATGCAACCCCACAAGACACCAAATTCATCAAATACAGTTAAGTAAATGCATAAATACAAGTGAGAGAAAGTAAGAGAGAGAAAGCAAATCTTGCTAGGCATTTCTTTCCTCATGTCTCTCTTGTTCTCACGCCCAGTTAATACTTAATACAATGTCTGACTCATAAAAATTAAAGTTAAAAACATTAAAAAGAAAAAGTGTTTTGAGGTTTTAACTTGGACTTTGATATATGGGGAAGGAACTTTTTTTTTTAAAGAAAAAGTTCCATGTCCAAATTAGAAAATCAGAATGTAGTAGTCAAAATTGAATAGTGAATCAGACCTTGCGTTACATGAGAAGTTGAACATCTGAATCTTAATTCTTCATCAGTTTCGAACCATTCTAAACTTAGTGAGACAAAATACTTGATAAATAATTATAATATCTCAGGCAAAATAGAATTGAGGCTACATATTGGATTTTTATCTTTATTTTCTTGCTTACCTGTGTCACTCAACACACACACACGCCCCCCTCAAATTACACTGTCCAGATGATCAGTGATGTATACATAACAGATACCATATATATGGGGTGGGTGTGTGGTGTGTGTATATATACACACATATGCATATATGAGGATAGAGAAATGAATTTATAACCACTCTGGAAAAATCTAGATGCCATATTTGAGTGTACTGTGGGATACTGAACAATACTCCTGAACAGAAATGTACATCATCTATCCAAATCCACAGAAATGAAAAATTAAAACCTCTGCCCCTCATTAATTCTCTTCTTATCTGGATTGCTCTGACATTATCTGTTGTATTTAACTCCTCAAAATTTTTGTATTAATGGTAGGAGACTTACAGCTCTGTGAGTTAAATGACATTTTTGATAATTGGCAAAACTAGTAGTTGTTCTAAAGGCTATTATTTAAGACCCTCTCCAGAAGAGCTGAAAACCATCTTCTAGCTAACACACACACACAAAAACTGAATGTACAATTCTAGTGAATGCTCAAACAAAAACCACCCCAAAAGAAGCACATATTAAATGCAAGAAATAAAAGCTAAGCAAATTCCTGCAAATTAAAACTATGAAATTCAGTCACTTCAATCTCTTTCAATATAAAACAAATCATCCATACTGGTCACGCAGACAGTTCCCTCTACATTCAAATTATTCACTTGAAGATAAGCTCCCACCAAACTCTTTAGGGGTTTAGCTAATTTACTGCACAGATACGGCATGTCTGTTGTAATAACAGGTAGGATGTATTGGGGTCGACCATTTATCAGAATTAGACTTCTTTTCTCAATTCACAGTGAATTATGCTGCCTACATGACTCCCCTCTCTCAGAGCCTGCCATCCCCTCACAGCCCCTAATGTGGCAGGCAAACAAAATTGACAGTCTCATCTTGTCAACAAGGGGCGATTCTCCTGAGAAGCCATTTAACTTTGCCGAGGAAGCAATGTATTAATGTGCATGTCCCAGCAATGTTAATCATCTTCAAGCTTCCGACCTAACTTTGACGTGAACGAAATCACCAAATTTGTTTACTAAATGAATCGTAATATGCTAATAAGAAAGCATGACATATATGGAAAAGCCAAACAGATGGTTTGTTTACTCCACTTTGCAACTTTATAAATGTTGTAACTCTGAAGATGTTAGTGAGAATTATTGGTTTGTTGGCAGAGGCAAACGTGTCTTTCGCATACTAAATCTGGCGCTACAGTTAGAAAACAATTTGTCATCGCCGCGGAATGCATAAAAAATGTTAATGTAGTAATGGCATTTGGGAAGGCAAATTGGTGGACGGAAAATGTGTATGCCGGATGCTCAGGTTAAGTGTAGAGTTGATACCCACCAGCCCAGCTCCCTAACCATTTCACTTTTGAGTTGTATCTGACACATGAAGGCTTCTCCAGGGTGCTGATTGAATTCAAGAGGTATCTGTTGCATTGTAACGTGAGAGGAGTGCTACACTGTGAAGACGGTTATGTTTTCACAGCATTCGGAAATTTTCTCAATCAGGCAGCTCATATGGTGTTCAGTTGACTACTATTGGTGGGTAAGAAAAAGGCCATGAACACTGGCATCTTTTAAGTAATGAATCTGAGCTCTAATTTTGAGTTTTATATATATATTTTTTACCCTGGATGGACTAACCCTCAAATCTTCCAACTCTTGTGTTATTGTCTGACTTTAATAAAGAGCTTAGAAGACCGAGGTCTAAAATAATAGGAATGCATTTTTCTCTTGAATATTTTCTGCCATTTAAAAAATAAGCATCTTTTTTAATACGTACAACGTGAAACCTCAATTTCTTTTTGAGATCTTTTTCAAAGGAAATAGTTCCTAAAACTAAATATTCAAAATGTTTTACATCATTAAAATGGTTAATTTAAGATCTTTTAAAAAGGTAAGATTAGGAATGTCTGAGTTCCCCAAGGGAAGAGACAGAATTCTGTAAACCCTCAGTATTATGATTTAGCTATGGCCTTATCTGGAATTCTATATTAAAAATGAAACTACTTAAGGTACATGAACAAAAAGAATGCACAAAATCTAATTTATGTTTTTGGTTAAATGATGTCAAATGTACTAATGAAAACTTCAGTTAACTAAGCAAGGTACCTATGCTACTAAATATCTCAATTTTTAGAAACATTCAATTTTTGTGAAACTATTTTTACTTTTTATTCACACGAGCATAGGGAAAGCAGAATTTTATATTAAAAAGCTGCTGATTTCTCTCAGTATTATGGACCATTTCCCCCAACTTCTTAAGTCCTCCGTATCGAGACTACCACTAGTCCTGTGCGATTTCCTTATGGGATTTCCATATAGTGCTGAAATTTTTACCCATCTGCAAAAGAGAAATGAGAGAACAAAGTGATCTAAAGAAACCACTGCAGTTCGTCTTGCTGCCCAAGGATCACTTTGGAGCAAGAAACATTAGCGGCTATCCCAGCCTGGCGCTTATATCTCATTTGAAATATCTCCTCATTCCTGACCAACAAAGAAAATTTCAATAAAGTACTTTTACTGGTTTAACAACAGTGAGCTCCTGGGATTGTCAAAGTGCTAAGCCTTTTCCAAGGAGAGAAAAAATCAGCAGCTCAAATATAATTAACCTTCTATTCTCAATGCAAACTGCCACGCACAGGAGCTCTGCAGTCTATTAGCAAAGTTATAATGGCCAACAGGCAGAAGCAAAATTGGTCAAAAAGTTGGCTGCTGCTGTCATATTTTTGGAATTATGATTAATGGCACTAATAATGTGGATGATTACTGATATGTGTATCTCCAGCAGTTTATCATATTGCTCTGGCTGCCTACGTCCACAATAAACAGGATGCTATCATTTACCTCTTTATTGAAGGCAATCCTTCTCTTGAAGGAGCATATTCTAATTACTTCGTAATGTTTTATGTCTTAAACATTTTGCAGCTCTGGACCTTGCCAACTGCTTCATGTCTACCATTGATTAATTACTGAATGTTTAATCAAAATTTAGAATCTAATGTAGTCATTTATGAGCACACTGCAGTGCCAAAGTAGTTAGGCTTTGCTCCCAAGTTTGGAGAGTGTTGGGTTCAAAATCAAATCCCAGCTATGTATGAGGATCCAAGAATTTCACCTTGGGTGCTCTGAGGTTGCCAATTCTATCTGTGCTGATGAATGGAAGGTAATCTAACTACAGGGTAAACACCATCTTTACCTACCCTCTCCCTACCAATTTTCCTAACCTCCCTCCCCAATTCCCCAATCAACAGAGTAGCACCACTGGCTGCTTCTGAGAACAAGAAGGTCCTCGTGAACACCCATCACGAGAACATAGTTTTGAAGTGGTTAAACAAGTGAAAAATAATTTGCTGGGACAAATACATGAGTTTTTTTTAATGTGGATTTTTTATGGTACTGTCATACAACCATTCACCGTTGAAGTTAAGTGTTTTTTTAATACCATTACTGAACTGCTGAAATGGATGCTAATATAGCTTGGAGTGCTAATGTCAAGTCCCGGTAATAAAAAAGACAGACTGCTGAATGAAATAATTTCAAGTAAAAAATAGAACAAAAGTGCTCTCTCTCTTGCTCTCCACTTTTATTGAATTGGGACTGACTGAGCCAATTGCTTTAGAAGTCTGTAAAACACAATTACTAGTGAGCGAACTGACCCACCAGTGCCCCCTCAGTGACAGAGCAGGCTAAAAAGGCAGCAGAGTCAGAGAGGCCCCCCTCAGCTGGCCATCAGACCGAAGAGGCTTCCTTCTGAATGTCTGTTGTGCTCATTGTCCAAATCTGTCTCCTTTTACTTGCAAAATCTGGTTATTTCCCATCAATGTGATAAAGTAACTTCATATGTTACTTTCTGAGATGAAGATGTCTGTTCTGGCAAAAAAGGATGATCTGTCTTTTGATATTCTTATTTATGTGGATGTTTATGTATAAACACACATACATTACGTGGATGCATTTAGATTAGGACGTTAGCATATTTTTTGAATAGCTGGTAATAATTCAGATTGATATATGCTCTAGTGAAACTGAAGTATCACTTATATATGTTCAGCTAGAAAGACTTGGCTTTTTTTTTTTTTTCCCAAGGTAAAGTCAAAATAATTAGAGCAAGCAAGAAAAAGAATTGAAATAGAAGTGGGTAACATTTTTCCCCCTAGTTAATAAAAGAAGTAATAAACTCCAAAAAGTACTAGAGTTAAGATCACTAACACTTCAGGCATAACAGCTTTTTACCAGGAATTTACAACTCCTGTTTTAATTCAAGCAGCTTGCATTGGGACATAAAATCTAGGTATTTTTTAAAAGTGTAGTTTTATGTTAAGTAACTGAAGAAAAATTGTCCTCTCCTACAAAGTATTCTTTCCTCTTTATTCACAGCCTCCTTCTTTCTCACACATGCGTGTACACACACACACACACACACACACACACCTTGGCACTCAAGAACTGAAGTTACTAAATCCCTTTTTTATGACATTGTAATTTTTTGGCAAGTGTAAACTCCTTTCATATTCTGCCACATTCATTTATTTGAAGCTTGTGGGAGTCTTACAGCAAAAACCTTAAATTATTTCTGAGGCTTTAAAAAAAAAGAAAAAGAAATGCTCTCTAGCCCGACCTTCACTAAGAAATTTCAAGAGAGAGAGGAGAGACTCCCTTCCTCTTAGCACAACAACAAATGATCGCTCACAGCAAGAGAGAGCTGGTAAGGAGCCTTTCACCTAAGAGAGAGCCACTCTCGACAGGATGGATATAATCGACTGCTAATGTTCATGTGCGGTCTTACAGCCCACTCTCAGTGCGAATGGCCTACATTTTTTAAAAAGGAAAAATGATCACAATCAGAAACAAGTATCTTAAATAATTATGTAGAAGGATAATTATGACCAACAAGGTCAATCAGGGTGTCAGGTAGATGGTGGCAGACCCCTGGGAGGTGGAAATGAGGAAGATGACCCTTTCAGAGTGTTGCCATCGTGAAACATACTGCCCGTGCACTCAGTATGTACATTCGGTTCTAAGTGCAATTTTTGCCTGAATTTTCAAGATAATGCTGGCAAGAGTAACAGCTTGTTCCTTTCAAGGGAAGGTAAGAATAAGCATGTTTGTGCAATGGAAGGTATGTATCGATAAGATATTTAATGTAACTCTCATCAATAGAAATGTGTAAGAATCTCTTTGTCATTCATCTACCATTAAGCTGTGTTGTCTATTTGGTACTCAGTCTGGAAGACGGTGGAAGTGACTGGTGTAGTTCTTGGAGTGGAGGAGTGAAAGGTCAGCAGAGGCTTAAATGAGCTTGTCTTACACCCAGCTGGGCCAGCAGGAGATCATTAGGAAGATCCGAGGCTCACTTTAGGCTTGTCAGAGTCTCTCCCCATGATACAAGGAGACCGTTTTGCTCATTGCTCTTCTCCCACTATATAAAAAGAACCCCAGAGACAGGAATGACACCAAAGTTTATCTTACTACCAAAGTTTCGCTTGAGGAGGGCACAACTAGCAATTACTCAGAAGGGGGATTTATTTTGTTTGTTTGCCTTTGATGGAAAGTAATGGAGATAAGTACAAAAGACCTATTGATCTGCTGGCTTCTATTGTGAAGCCAAATAGAGTAAAGGAGGTGAAATCTCTTCCTTAACATTTAAGTGTCAGAGGACCTGCACAACTTCACTTTATAAAAGATTTTTGGAAAAGCAGAGTTTCAATTTGATTTGCAAACATACAGGAAGTGAAATGCCTTAAAATGTTCTCTTCTTGTACTTGAAAAAATTAACACAGTGTATTTGACAGCTAATTATATGAAGGCAAATATACTAATAGTTATCTCGAACTGGTGCTAAGTGCCTCATTTCTTGAAGGTAGTGAAATCATGTGCATTTATTGAAAATCTCTCTTTAGAAAAGTTCTAAGTTTCCAAACATAGAGAATGATGGAAAAAATGGATGTTGCTGCTGAAAAGGTGATAACAGGAGGCAGGTAGCATGTTTTCGCATCTTCACCTCTGTTGTTAATGTATGCGGTGGCTCATCAGAGGTCGCTCATGTTAATTTATTCCTGCACACCTGTACAGGGCTGGAAGTCAGGTAATCAGACAGGCAAAAACTATACATCTCTGCTTTTTAGATACAGCTACCCAGAGGCCTATATAGGAACAAATTTAGTTCTGGAGACATCAGCAGGTTTTAATAAACCAAATACAGATGTCTTCCTCCATACAAATCAAGAAGTTTACATGTTTAAATCTGGACTGATTTAACTAGCAATCAAAGAGAAGGTTCACACTTGGCATCAATGGTTGCCTCATATTTATTTCTAAATCACTCTAAGCAAATATTATTTTGTTTTTAAATTTATTCATGGGGCTGAATCATCTTTCCTACACCTTGAAGATTAAGCATACATGCTTACCTTTCTAATACAATTTAAGACAAACTCTGGCAATCAGCAGCCACTATTCTCAGAAGGAAGGAACAAAGATGGTGAAGATTATGTGAGATGCAAAAAAAAAGGGATACATAGTTCTTTCTAGGCAGATTACCTCGTTTCTGTGTGCAAAGTCTTCATTTTAGTTGAGGGAGTTTTAAAATTGCCAATCACTAAAACAGATATAAATAGATTTTAACGTATCAGCAAATGATAAGAAATTCTAGGGAAGAGGACTGAAGGGCATTTATTTGTTGTTGTTGTTTTAATAAAAACCAAGTGTAATTTATAAACGGGCTTCCCTTATACACAGGTGATCCATGGCCATTCAGCCCAGGGATCAAAATTCAAGACAGATGATGAGAAATGACCAAAGGTAAACCAGGCCCAGCTAATTCTGACTATGACATGTCTCCAAGAAAAGTTCCTTTATAAAGATTAGGTTCTAAGCCAGTTATAATTTCTTCTTTCCTGGGAGTTTTTCATGTGCATACTTCAAAACAAAACGGAGGGTCAGCTTCCTGATCTTCGAAAGAACAGTATCTTAGTAGCTGAAAAGTTAAGAGATAAACAAGCAGGAAGGAAGGGTGTTTAGGGGAGTGTCAGGTCTAACACTATACCACATTATCAGTTTATACTTAAACACTTCAGTAATCACCTTATTGTGCCATAGTTCTTCACAGAGAAAATAATTTACATTTCATTTCTATAACTCAGAATAAAAATTATTCCTAAAGCCACCTAGTGACTGGATGAACTGATCTTTGTGTATACCATTCTCTGTCATTAGTGTGGAATGGTCCTCTTTGCTTTTGAATTTATTACACTCACACTCAGTCACAACTGTATAAAAAAAGGACACTTTCAACACTGTGCTTAGAACCCTCAGCCCTAACAAACCATGCACGTTATCACCCCCCGCCCAGAGCGCTTCTCCCTTTGTAGGATTTTAGACAAATGATGTTCTTGCTTATCAAAATCTTCAACTTGATCTTATAAAATCTAGAAAGACCATAAGCAAAGACCTGGAAATCTCTAACTGCCAAATATAAAACACAGTATTTAACATCTTTCTCCTCGTATCTTACTAACATGCCTATTTGGAGACCAAAAACGCAATTCCCTTGTGTACAGCCATTTTGGAAAAAGCCCAAGAAGCCCTGGGTATCACTCCTGTAAGGTGTGTGTGTAAGACTGAAGACAGGAGGGCTGCTTTTATAAACAGAAGGAAGAGGGTTATTCTGTTAGTTTTATCGCTACACATCCTGTAGCCCTGCACACTTCAGCCCCCACTCAGAATCCCCTCTAATGCTTTATTTGCACAAGGAAGACATTGTGGAGTCAAGGATGGATGAATCAAGACTCTGGGGAAAGGAGAGAAATAGGCCTGAGGACAGCAGGATTAAAGCAAAGAAGGGTTTCTGTTTGGGAAGGTCTGTTGGCTCAGAGAAAGGTAAGAAAATTTGCCTTAGCTTCATCATGAATTGAAGAAAAAAAAAGCAGGACCCAAATTCCTGGGGTTCTCGTGACTAATACGGCAAAAGTGAAGACAAAGGGGAAAGGTAAGTCCAAGTGATAGATCAGAGACGTAGTCCAAGAGGCTCTGTTAAACAGGAGATTAAGTTACAAGTCAACATTAGTGGAAGAAGTGATAAGAACTGGCTGAAACGGGAGTACGCTTATGTCTGAGTTCACACTGTGGAGATGCAAGAAGAAGCAGGTACCCTGACGGCATCACTGTTTCTGGTTACGCGGTGGTAGCTATGCTTGCAACATATGTTAATTCGAGTCATAGACTCAACAAGGATGAACACTTGTTTTAAGGAAAAAAATGTCAAAAAGTATCATAGTTTTTGTGAAGTTTTTAACTTGGGATAAAAAAATGTGAGTATTCTTGAAAAGCAAAACTTCAAGCGAGAATCAAAAAACTTTCTTTGCACAATATGTTCTTTCAATTTGCTTTTCTTCATTTATCATGTGTTACACAACTCCAGAATTATAAAGATTAGCTGTGATGTGAGATTTCACCCAAATGAAACGTATCACCTGTCTTCTGAGGTTTGCAGTCTCCTGTATGGCTGAACACACATGGGAGAGCATCTGTACTCTGCTTCCCTAGAATATCCCAGGTATTCTAGACACTTATTCTAAATTTCCATATGGCTAGTCATCCACCAAACTCCTAATCCTTAGAATAAAAATGGAGATTGAAATATTCTCCTGCTATTAATAAATGTTTTTCCTTAGACAAACCATCCTTTCAACAGCACCTACTTATGCATTTGGACATAAAAACACAAGTGCTTGTGTTTTCTACTGGTCTGACATAAATGAAATCACCACGCTTCGGGTGTTGTAGCCTTTTGGTCCCAGAGCCATTTATGCCAGTGTTATGACTTGCAGTATTTTCAGCAAACCAACTAAAACTGTGATAGGAATTCATGCAAATAAGCTTAAATTTTGGCTTGTCTTCAAACACTCCATTTCCATAAATATTTTATGCAGGTTTTCATGAGTCTTTTATTTTTGTTAAAAAAAATCCAATGCATTAACCTCATTATCACAAGTGCACTATTTCAAATATAAAAGAATGAACATTACTCACAAACTTGGGGGTAGGAGGTTGTGTAAAGTATTATATTTTATTATTCAAATTGTAGCTATCTTATCTACTGTATTCTGGTACTGTCAACGATAACGATAACCTGAAAAGGACTTTGTGATTGTAAACCATTTTTACAGAACAAGGTAAATGGACGTAGGGGAGAGGGGTGGGGAAGGGGAAATCTTAAAGAGCATAGATTCTCTTCAAAGCATGTTTTGAGTTGCATAAAGAGAGCCACTTATTTTTCTCAGAAACTTTGCTTTTAATGGATTGGGCCCCTTGGATTTCAGTACTATGGAAAATATTTAACTTTTATTTTTAAAAAGATGTATCTTTTAAATACGAAGACAAAACCGAGTATTATAGAAGCAGGTCACTACTTTTCAGTGGTACTTTTATGTTACTTTGTCAAAGAATTCTACCCAATTGATAAGCGTGAGAATTTGGGGGGTGGCTATTTGGAAACGTTCCAGTTAATTTTGTATCTTCCACTATATTGATTTCTACCATGTAATGAAATTTTGTCTAAAAATATTTTTAAAAGACAGCATAAAACCAAAAAGCCACAGTGGATGTAAGAGGAAGAATTAACTGGTGTGTGACTCTGGGTTGGGGTGGTGTATTATGTAAATGATCTGCTTGCAAGCTTATCTCCTCAAGTGTAGTATGACTGTGTTACTTTACCACTGACCACCTTGACACATTCCATTTATGTTACATTTTCTTTAGGACTGAAAAAGAACATTGGAGGTTTAAGAGCAGCTGCTTCTGTTTAAACCCAACTGTTTCAGAGCTGTAGCCACATAGCTAAGGTCTGATGTCATCTCAAGGCTGGACATAATATATTCTAACTGATCCTAAAAGTATATGCATGCCTCCCCCTCCGTGCATAATTCCCACGACAGACTGTATTTCAGAGATGTGCTCAAAGACACTGTGAAGTTAAAATACAGAAACCCATACCACCATACCATTTCCCCACATTAAATAATTATTTTAGTCCCATTTTCTTCTGATATTTTCATGACTCTTAAAAGAATTCAAGGACACACTGAATACTCATGTAAGAATGATAACATTTCTGGTTATACCTACGGAGATGCAGGCTGTCTCGATGTCCTGGACCTATGGTTCTTTCCATCCGTAAATTTCTGTTTCTATATTGGATAAATATGTGTGTATGAAGATAATATATTGATTTAATTAAAAAGCCACAAGGCAAAGCAGAAATATATAAAACAGAAGCTGCGGCTTCTAAGTGAAGCTTCATGAGGAAGCAGGGAACTGTGTACATAGTTAACTTATTCACACCTAGATGCATGGGAAAACACACATACACACATACACAGAGCACAGAGAAAAATGGCGTGCATTACAGGGTAAGATGGCGTATGATTCTGCATGCTTAATCATAACAAGCACCAACTGCAACAATCCTTCATGAGCATGGCAGCTTGGTTATCTCATGGTCACTGTGGACAATCTTTACAGTGCATCAAAAACATCTAAGTTGGATTTTTTTAATGCTGAGTCCAACATGACTGGCACCCTCCACCCCCAGCAGGAGCAGCCAATGGAGATTTACTGACCTGTCTCTGCTTCGGCGAGAGGGGAAGGCAGCATTGCAGCCAGCCACCGTGCAGACATGCATCTCTTTTAAGTGAACATTCCTGTAGTGGAGTTTCACACTGTAGGAGCTTTTGAAACTCTTCTTGCACACGTAACAGATTTTGGGGTCTGGGCTAGAACACAGGTCACCTTCTGGGGAGAACTTTTGAGGGCTGCCATAATTCAGAGACGATGTAAAACTTTCATGCAGGGCTGCCATGCTGGCCCCCCCACCATTGTACAGTCCATACTGGCTCATGTAAAACATGTCGTAAGTGGGATCTGTGAATTCTTCCTTCACCTTGATGACATCCTGGTGAGAGGGCTCACTGTGGTTCTCATCAGGCCTCTCACTGCTCATCAGGACTTTTTCACTCACTTCACTGTGAATGTGCTCATCCCCTTCCATGGACTCCTCGCCTAGTTTGGGCTCTGAAGACTCAGACTCATTCTCATAGTCCCGCTCAGGTTCTTGGTCCTCGGAAGTCATGCTGTCAGCCCTTCTTATTTCAGTCCTTGAAATGCACCGGGTCCTGCTATGTTTAGAAAAGTCCTTCACAGACATGCCTGGACTCATCTCCTCTTGGGAGTGGCAATGATTGTCATGGCTCACATCGTTGACCACAGCTCCACCATCGTTGGGGTCATCATCTTCATCATCAAACTCATCAGCGGTATCAATGATTTCCTTCTCAATCTTCACAGGCATGCTGGACTTCCTGGGCTTCTTCTTGGGTGCCAGGTCGGCACTGGGCTCATGAGTGGCCATCATCACTACTGGTGCTGTAGGCTCAGAGGGTGGTGGGGGGTGCTGCTCTATGGTACCACTGGCTGGAATGATGGGACTGGTTGGGAGGGAGGTTGGAGGACTCACCATTTCCCCCGGAGTGAGTAAACTTCTATAAAATGGAGGAACTGGCTGTACAGTCTTTAGCCCAGAAAACACCAGCTGGCTAGGCAGAGGATTCTGTAAGACAGGGTCTAGTGGGGGAGTGGTAAAACCCATTGGGGGCCGGCCAGGGCTTGTGAGTGTGAGATTTGATTTTGTACTTGCTATGACAGGGGTGGCAGCTCCTGATGTGGCCCGAATTAAATCTTTGTCTCGGTTATTTCGTAGCATGGGCATGTGAAGGCGAGGATTAGGGTTTGCACTGTGGCGATTCCGGCTTCGGAGGGAGCTAAAGACCATGTTGCAACCTTCAATGGTGCATCGGTGTTTGATCTTCAGGTGGACAGCATTATAATGAATTTTGAGAGTACCTTTGTCATAGAACGTCTTCCCACATGCGTTACAGAACACTCTTCCTTTCCTAGAGGCTGACCCCATCCTTCTCATCCGGTGAATCCGGAATGAGCTTTTTGGGTGTTCAGTTTTGGTCAGATCACTGACTGGGGCAGAATTCTGAATGGGGGATATGCAGGCTGGCTCGGTTTTGGGCTCCACATTAGTAATGCTGGTCAGGGCATTTCTATTGGGCGTCTGATCGTTCTTATAAGGTGTGGGAGATACTTCAGATTCACTGCTCTCATTGTATTCATTCTGGGTTGAAAGGCTTGGTTCCCGCAGCCTCAGTCCTGGTTGCTCTAACAGTAACCCGTTTGGAGGCAATCCTAGCAGTGGGGCTGAGACTGGGTTTATGTACTGGAATGGAAGCAGAAATGCAAGGCTGTTGGGGATGTTTTCGAAGTGATGAATGCTGGAAGGGTTGCTGTTCTCTAGGTGAGCAAGAAGGCTGGGACTCCTGGTGCGATTATTGCTCTCAATGAAAGTCCTTATGTCTGAGTCTGTCTTTGAAGATGGTACAGCTACGGCCTGCCCTTCTTTCTCCTGAATTGCCATCAGCTCCACGATGGACTTGGTTTCTCCAAACCGCAGAAACTGCTGAAGGGTGATGATTTCCTCTTCTCGAGACATGATGGCCCAGCGGTCCAGTACCTTGCCGGCAGCATCCTAGAGGCCACATCAAAGAAACAACAAAGATAAACACAAAAACTTATTGATTGTGCATAATTATTCAATGCAACTGAAGGTGCTCTGCCTGATCATGAAATAGAGAGTGACAGCAGAAAACACGCAAGCACTGTTCATAAAAGTCAACCCACAAAGCAAACTTTTCTGCCATGCAATTGCAGTAATTAGAGTCACAGTTAGAGAAACAGATTTGAGTTTAATGTCATAGCAAACAAAATGTAGACCACTGGGGCTCTGTGATCTAACATGCCTTCGCTACTGCTATTTTAACAACAATGGTCTATATAGAATGCAACTATTTAGCACATATTAGTATAAGACGTGAACTCTCGCTGTGCAACCCAGGAAAAATGCAAAAAAATGGTACCTGAATCTGTATTAAATAGTGACACCACAGGAAGGGATTAAGTACATTTTGTGAAATTTACCTCTTTGACACAAGCAGACACGATACTGGCTTCAATGACGAAAATTCCTTTAAATAGGAGCTATTATATAACTTTCTGAATCAAAATGATGAAAAAAGGAGCTTTGCAGTCTGTGGCCCCATTACTGAACTGTATTTTTCTCTCTTTAATGGCTGTATTTTAGTGTCATTTACTAATAGACAATCTCATAAGGTAGAGTTAAGGAAAAACAGTGATTGTTGTTTTTCTGAAAATTGATTGTAATCCTATGATTCAAAGTCTGAGTTAGACTTTAAGTATTTGACTTTTTATGATCTTGTTATAAGTGACAGTTATAGATATTTAGAAAGTAAACATGTGATGGATTTAGATAGAATTAATGTGTAAAATACTGTCTCTTAACATCCTCCTCTGATAGCAAAGGGAGCCCACAGAGAATACACATCAGTAATCACCAGACTATGTGTTGTTAAATATACATTAAAAAGCATTTCACACTTTCATTTTTGCTAGTAACTATGAGATTTGCCTGGAGGTAGGACTTAAAAATCCTGCAGTGTAATGTCAGGCAATCCATTTCAGCATGGGCTGGGAGAAATGTATTCAAAATCATGACTCCATCATTTTCTAGGGCACATTCTTCCTAACCAGGACAGGACACTTCCACAACCTCTGTGAATAATACTTGCCCCAACCTGCCTATCAATTTAAGAAAACATAAAAATCTTCTTAAAAAACAAAATTAGATACTTATTAATTACAAAGAGAAAAACCATAACGTTATAATGGAGAAATCTAGCAGACACCACCTTAACCAAGTAACCAAAGCCAACATCACCCATGTTAAGTATCATTGTGTGCCTCCTAATATATACTGAGAAGGGCACATCATCTTTTTCTTGCCAAAAAATGTATAACCTCAACCTAAATCATGAGAAGACATCAGATAAACCAAAATTGAAGGGCATTCTACAAAACAGTGGCTAGTACTCTTCAAAGTGTAAACATCAGTAAAGATTTTTAAAGAAGGACCAAAGAATGATTACAGTTTGGAGGGGACCAAGAAAACAGGACAGATAAATGTAATGTAAAATTCTAGAGATACCATCCCAGAAAAAGACCCTTAGTGGGAAGACTAGCAAAATTTTAATAAAGTCTCTAGACCAGTTAATAGTATGGTGCCAACCTTAATTTCTTAGTTTCATCAACTGTGCTGTGTTTACAAAGAACGCATCATGAGGGGAAGCAGGATAAAGGGAACTATGCTACTTTTGCGATGGAAAATTCTGTCTCATAGACTGTTCCATTCAGCCTGGTGATATAAAATTCTCTCTGGAACACAACTGTATGGTCTGAACCATGACAACTAGTTTGACTCTAAGGAGATACTTATCATTTATTTAAATTACTTTACAAAAAAGAAGCTCTAATAGTTACGTGCCATTCCTCCTAAGGCTCACTCCAGAATTCTATCGTTTTACACAAAGTGTACGTGTGGTATATGCATGTGGGTGTCCATTCCTCTTTCATCTTGTAGATAACATGAGCCTTCAGATCAAACATCCTCATGCAGCTATCTGCTCAAAATACTTACATAATGATATGTATATATGGAGACTCTGGGTAATCCTGGAGTCCTGCAACAGCCAGTTTTTAAAAAGAATCACTCAAAGCAATCGGTATCCCTTACATCCTTTTTTTTTTTTTTTTTTTTTTGGAATAGGGCAAAGCTAGGGGGAGTGTTGGTGTTGTAGGTAAATAGAGAAATAAATTGTGATTTTGTATAGATTATCTCATTTGAACCTCATAATAGCTTCCAGAGCTCAGCAAATGTGTAACAGATGAGGGGCCAGGAGTGAAGGACAGGGGGATGGTTGGCTGAGGTTGCCAAGATGCTAACTTGGGGTCTCAGACTCGAATTCAAAAATTTTGACTCTAAGTTCGTGGAGTGTAACGGCTGTCATCCATAATGCCATTTCCCAGGTGGGCACGTTGAGTCTGTGACAATAAGGAATAGGACTTCTCCTGAATAAGGCTGGTCTCTGGAGCCCTGCAATGTCCTTCTTTACACTGTTTTTCTTTTACCATCAAATCCACTCTCTTAATTGTTCTTTTATGGAAGCTTTTACTGTGGATCGTTTCTCAGGCTGCAACGCGACCTGAGCAGCACACAGTCATTCCTTCCCAGGTAGCCTGCACCTAAGTCTGCATGTCAATAATGTACTTACACAGCTGGTGGCCTCTGGTATTAAAACAGCCCTCAGAAACCATAGCAACTGATCAAACCCACCTGAGGCATCTCCTTTCCATCCCCCTCCTATCTTGTCTCCCCCAACAGAACACAGCAGTCCCATATGGTTTCTCTTTTCTCCTGGCCCGCCACAGCGCCTGCCGCTCTTTCTAAAACCACTGCCTTTCAGACCTCTTTTAGTCTTGAGTAGCTGTCTCCACTAAAATGGAACTGTTATGTTAAACCACTTACTTCTGGTGGAAGAGGTCTAGGTAAGCAAGATTTAGAACTTTGCTGGTAGCCTGAATCATAAAAGAGAAGCTTCATTTATAGTGGTAACGGAAACAGCGATTTATAGTTACATAGAAGGACAATGTAACATCTTTGCAAAGAGATGTGCTTGGGAACAGGACAAACATCCACATTACCCACTCAGAATGGGGTTCCCCTGACAGGGCACCTTCTGCATCCGGGTAATATTAAGCATCACAGAGTTATTTCCAAGAAGCCACCATTCATATTTGATCAAGGGTATCTAGTATCATCATACTCATAAACATAGCAACTGCAGAAAGAAAGAAGTTGACTTTCTTCTATAACATCTCCGGTCTGCAAGCACAATGCTAGGAATGGCTATCGGTTTTAGCACATCCTTGGATGAACTGGCTCAATGGGATTTGGAAGTCACCAAAGGGGAAAAAGGAAGGCCCGGGGTTCTTTTTTCTGAAGATCTCAGTGACAGAGATAAGCATGCTCTGGTGCAGTGATTCTCAAAACAGTGGCTTGGGACTCCTGTGGTAAGGCAAGAATTTCCATGAGTGGTGGTATACATGCTATTGAAAAAGGACCAGTGTCAAATTTTTTTTTTTAAACCAGTCTGCAAATAATTGAGAACAATCATTTAAAAGACTTCGAGACAATGTGACAACTGCTGCAGCAACAAAAAGTGTGATGATTTCTTTTTTATTAATTTCCTTTTATTTTATTTAAGTATTGGCTCAAAACTGATGGGGGGTGGGGGAGGGGGAACTGGTCCTTCCTCACAGATAATTCGAGAAGTACAGATCTAAAATCTCGGCCCCCATGCCATGTCAAATAAACTGTACCAGAGTGAGTAAAAGCTGTAAAAAGAGTTAGGCATTTTCACAGAATAAACATTAGTAAAACAAAAATTCAGTCTGGTAGACCAGTATGAATGTCCTGACTGTTGACCAACCCATACTGGGACATGGGTCTTGTGTAGGAATAATAAATCACAGCAGAGTGTGTGACTGGACTCTGGTCCTTCCCATTCCATTTTGCAGTCTGTAAGTCAGTTCCTTGAGGCCTTCCCATTTGTAACCAGAATTCAGTGACCTTTAAACCTTTACATTGGGAATTGTTATTTACAAAATGAGGATAATAAGATTTACTCTGTTAAGTGAAATGTAAGGTATTATTATAAGTATTGATTTCTTGTGAAATAACCAGCTATACTATAAATTAAAAGATGAGTAAGCCCAAATAATCCTAACTTATAAACCAGTTTTACTGGGTTCAGAAAAAGTATAAAACACTTAAAATATTTACATGTAAGTATTTTAAATGAACAGACTTCCTTTTATTATTTTGCTGGAACTGGTGATTATCACTCAGTAGAAATCTGGTACCTGGTTCTATATGGCTCCGCAGACTGCTTTTTAAAAATCTTTTTTGTAGTAGAATCAACTGTCATGGTTTCAATGGTTTTATTTAAGCCCTTTCTTCACGTTAAAACACAGTATATGACTCATAGTTTAAGATCAAAGTGAGGTTGGTTGGTTTTTCTTACTTAAGGGAAAGGGACAGTAGAGAAGGAAAGGATGTAAAGAGATAGAGACCAGATAAGACACTCTGGGATAATGAGATTGTCAGGTGGCCTCAGCCACACACCCCTTAGTCCAAGAAGGAACCCATCTGTGTTCATGGCAGGCCCCACCATGCCACAGCATAGAGGGAAAACAATACCTTTCTTTCTGTCCATGAATGTAAATGACAGAGGAACAGCGAACAGAGCAGAGATCTAGGATTTATTTGCTGTAGCATTATTCAAATTATTAAGAAATAAGCAAATAGTTTAACTCTAAAAAAGAGAGGCAGAGAATAGTTTAATTTTCTGTCCTTATTACGTGGACTTCTTGTCAGTCAAATTTAAGGCATATACTTTTAAAGACCCTAAAATGATTAGCTAAAAATACTTCCTCTTTGATATAATTTAAAAACTTTTAATTAAATGATACTGAGCTATAGAGAAGGCTGACCACCTAAAACAAAATCAGAGGTTCATAAGATGTACTTTTTGATTTCATGTCTAGACTTGAAGTGCGCTATCTTAAATTATTCCAACGTAACCATGTTGGGAACTCATTTTCATGACCAGTTTCCCATTGGAATTTTCTATTTTTTATCCTTCAGGATTAATTCAAATATCAGGGCAAGAAGAATAGGGTTGGGTAGAAGGTAGAGAATTGTCAAATTTCAAGACTATGTAGGCTTGGTACTCTATCAGGTAAAATTTAACAATAATTGTAGAGTTAACAATTGATGAAACAATGCTATGAATCATAAATTTTACCTGGTTTTCTATATGTTTAAGTCTTAAGGATAAACAAAGAACGGGAGAGCTATGTGATAGAATACCACTGAGCACTTAAAAGGAATAAACTAGTGATACACAGTAAAAAACACGGAGGACTCTCAAAAGCACTAATGTTAAAAATGAAAGAAATCAGACTCAAAAGACTACCTGTTACAATTCCCATCATGGAAATTCTGGCAAAGGTAAGACTATAGAAACAGAAGGGAGATCAGTGGATGCCAGGGGATGAGGGTAGGGGAGAGGGGCTGACTACAACTGGGGAACTTTTTGGGGTGATGGAAATGTTGTATATCATGACATGGTATAGATGCTTAGATGATATAGATACATGACATGTATCAATGTTTACATGAATATATACACTTAAAATTGGTACATTTCATTGTATGCAAAAATATACCTCAATGAAGTTGACTTAAACCATTAAATCATGCAAATTGCATGAAGTTGCACTCAGAACTCAACATTCATAAATTCCCTACTTAGAGACCGTCTTACTTCTTGTTTCCTGCATTGTTTTGTGACCAGAATAACAAACACACGTCTCTCCCATCAGTAGGGTATGTAGCATAATCCACTGTGACATAGGGAGTAAACAAAAAATTTCCTTTTTCTTTTTTTTAGCTAAAAGATGATTTTTTGCTTATGTTTTATATGTGGCTTTACAGTAATATGTTACTAATTTAGAAACAGCTTTACATATATTAGGGTACAGGCTCATACATTTTTACTAATGGGGTGTGTAGTCATAAAAACCAGAGACTGCTTCTCTACCCAGTTAATACTGACGTGAAGCAGACATGCACTATGTGCACGCACCTTCACGAACACTTTGGATGGTGTTGATGAGGAGTGGTCCGCTAATTCACCTTAGCTTGCCTCTGTCTGACTTTGTGCTGGACGCTTGGTTAGGTGGACATGTGTCAGGATGTGACCCAGAAATTAGGAAATATATAATCTAACTGCTGGGTCACCTCAGGAGCAAGCGATAGGCTCAGACCATTATCTCAGATGATATGACCAGGGGCATTCCATCAACTTAATAGATGGGG
The DNA here is from genome assembly GCF_002007445.2 of Ailuropoda melanoleuca. Classification (NCBI taxonomy): domain Eukaryota; kingdom Metazoa; phylum Chordata; class Mammalia; order Carnivora; family Ursidae; genus Ailuropoda; species Ailuropoda melanoleuca. The sequence continues at coordinate 9,645,310 of NC_048224.1, forward strand.
TCTGGGAATGGAGAGATCATGGGTGCCACTTGTCGGTGCAGAGGGCAGGCTCTGAGGACTGAAGTAGCAGGAGTTTGAGGGAGATACTCTGTGGAAGGGAACCCTTTGAATATTACATGTGATTCAAGAAAGAATTATAGAAGTCATAAAACCTTCAGTCCTCTTTTATCTTTCTTCCTCACTAGTTACCTGTTTTAGAACTCAGATGGGCCCATATGTAACATGCAGATATTTCCCTTTAAATTGTCTTTCTAAAGTCAAGCCACTCTTAAAACTTTTCTCTTCAACCAAAAAGTTTAACTGGTCTGAGTGCTCTCCGCTTACATCACAGCCAATTTCCTCTCCCCCCTTTTTGTTAAATTTTATCTATCTCTATAATTTATATGACTTGGCAATTCTAACTCTGCATGGGTCAAAGTTTTGTGTGTCTATGTGCCTGTATGTGTGTGTATGTAAGCAGGCAAGAAGGGAAGAGGAATAAAAATGGTAAAAGAAAAAAATTATTGAAAGCAATAGATTCTGGGAAGTACTTAGGGAAATTTTTTAAGCAATGTTGTGATAATTTCTGAGAAACACTTGAAATTACGTGGGAAAAGAACTTGGCATGCTTATTTGTTTTAGCAAATTTACATTTAAACACATATTTCTTGGAGGGCACTGACTGAGCAAGATGCATCACTAGCATATACAGTTATATACTGGAGCAGTCTGGGTGTGTAAGTAAACAAAATTATACCATTCTTCATTCACGCAGAGCTCTTTTATGTGATTGTGCTTTTCCACTACTTTAGGCTAATGTTTCTAGGCCAGCTGAAACAACTGTAATATCTGTAGGCAGAATGAAACATACTCATTTATACCATGATTGCACCAAATGGTTCAAATTAGACCTGATAAAAAAAGAAGTCAACATTTGTTTTGGGTAATGAAAACCCTACTCAATTTCTATGATTTGGAAATTTGTATTTTGCAGAGTTTCTCAAGAGCATCGCTTTACCTTCAAAATATAAAGCTGACCAGTCATATCCTTGCTTCCTCCACTCCTCTCTAGGACAGAGGTGTTCCACGAGGAAGAATCAACAGGGTGTGGCACACACAGAAAAGAAAAACTTTTAACTAATAATAATCAAGACTGTATTTTGTTAACGTTTATCCACATGAACATCCCCTTTGCAAAGAAAACAAATATGCTTTCCTCATCAACACGAGAACATCATTGTCATGAAATGAGCGTGCAAACATTAGAACTAGGTATTGGCTTGCTGTAATTACAGAAGCTGGTGATCAATTCAGTATGTCCCGATTATAAATACCTTGACCTGAAATATCTTTCTGATTCTTCCTTTTTCTTCCCAAGGAGAAATGAATGCTACAGGACATTCTGCCATTGGTTAGTATGCTAGAGCTCTCAGAAAACTTTGCATTACAGAACTTTCAGTCAAAAGGAAAACTTTATTAGTCCTTTGTTAGTAGATATGCTAACACTGAAGTCTCCTCTCCATAAACACTATTTGCGCATAGGGACTGGCTTTAAAAAAGTTACTTATCATACACGTTTGCATGTACCGAAATATGCACATGTATATAGAGATAGGACTACCATTCTTGGCTTACTTCTTCTGTACATGAACCTCATTATAAATTAGTCTTATAACATTCAAAATGCTGGATTATGGAAAATGGTGGTACCGTGAGGTAAAGCATATCGAATTAAGTGCAAAAAAAAAAAAAAAAAAAGGACAAAGTCAATCAATGCCTTTCCTCGGATGAAACTGGAAGTTTGATGAGCATGGCCCTTGATTGGAGTTGGTAGCAGAAGGAAAAAACATAGTAATTTTCTGTAATCTTAGGTACTGGTGTTGACATTTTTCAACACCCTTTTTCTGATCCACATTTGAAAATACTTTTCACCGAAAAAGGTACCTTTTAAAAGAAAAAAATAATTCTTGAAAAATTGAACAATACATCCTCCCAAACTGATCACCTCTCTAACCAAAATAACATGATCAAAATGCCAGGGTAGTAGTTTTAAATGGTTCTTATAATTTTTAAAACATATTGTTTGACTTTTGATAAAAAATTCACTTTGCTATAGAATGTTTTTCATTATGGACCAGATAAGAATATATAATTTATAGAGAACTACCGCTTTTTTTCCCCTTAGTCACAGTCTGTATAGCATTTTTACTTTAAAAACTGTTATTATGATAGATCACTCCAGGGTTACGACACATTTAATCACAGAAGCTCCAGCTAAGCTCTATTAAAGGCCTGTCAGGATTTCTTCTTTGTACCCAGGAATTTTAGCTTGTCTAGCTTAAAACAAGCCATATGCATTTCCTCGATGGGCATTTGTTTGCAAATAAATAAAGCAGGTCCCTTGCTTTGCCATATAAAAAAAAAATCAGAGGCGTAAATTACTTTCTGTAACGTCTAGAATTGCACTTCAAAGATTCAAAAAGTATTTTTCAAATTACCTAGCTCCATTGTAAATCAAACTTGAGAAATTTCTATAGACATGATACATTTTAATGTTTAATAATAATCATTTAAGATTCAAAATAGAGAATGTTAAACCCAGCCAATACTCTAGTATACCAAACTCCCACATAAAATTACCTGTGAGTCCTTAACGTAAGCACAGAATATCTAATTCTGTACCTGTAAGCAAGAACAGAATTTGTATCCTCAAGTTTCAGATTTTTGATTTAACATAACTTATACATAGTCCAACTTAGAGGGATATAAAGAATGTAAGTGAGTAACACCTAAATTCCAGTCTTGGTTTTGACAATGACCAGCTGTGTTGGCTGTCAGATCACTAACACCCAGCTTTGGCATTCTCTTGTATAAGAAAGTCTTAGCAGACTTTCTAAGCCTTGCTACACCAAAATTCCATTATTTGACTCTCAAATTGCATCACTCGACTATCTATGCCGAGAATCTAGACACACATAAATAATTTTAATTAAAATCATTTTAAACTCTAGGCTAATATTTTTCCTTTTAACCAACTTGTGTACAAATTATTTTTAGAATATATATATTCTAGATGCTTCTCTTGAAGCTTATGTCTGGGGCAGCTTGTCAGTGACATAATTAGAGGTACTCATTTATCTAGATTAATTTTTACTCCTAGTCAATTCAGTGATCAGTTCAAATGGAAACTTTGTCTGAAAACTAGGGAAACTGCTCAAAAAGTCCCTAAGAGGCCATGGGAACCCCTCAAAATCCCATCACTTAGGGTGTGTAAGAATTCTGCAACCTGAGAATCAACCATTCCAAAATACATGTGTACCTCCGTAAAGCTGTGAGTAAATATCTGTGGTCTTCCAGCAACCTTTGTAGTTCCGAGAAAGAGCAGTATTTGCACATAAGACTCTCCCTCCAATTAAACCCTTTAAACAGATACAAGTTATTCACTTGGGGATGATCACCACTGAGATGCTAGAGGTAAATCATTTTATTGTTCAGGACGGCAACGGAGCAGTTCAAAATCCTCAAAGACGGCACTAGAAACAGGAGGAAGGAGATGCATGGTCCCTGAAAGTGGTCTTGTTTTCTTCTCCCCTCAGACATAAAGAGAAAGCCCGAGTCCTAGGACAGCTATAAATCTGCTTGCTTTACAATAAACAGAACTTACCAGAGTCCTTTCTAACATTTTTGCTTTGAGGATGGCATTTTCACATTTACCTCTCTCTCTATAACCAAAGTTCTGCCACTGGGTTTGTAGAAAGCCTCCATGTAGATCTAGGGGTGTGTGCTGGGGCTTTATATACTTAAATAGAAGATTCTATTTCACATACTATGCTTTGAATTACTCCACAACTGGAGATGACTGAACAACCCTAAGGAACTTTAACATATTCATTAGGATATGAGGGAGCAGGGGTAGATAGGGACTGAGTGCTCACCACGCAGTATTCCATAAAACAGCAAGGACTGAGTATTCTATAAAACACATGGAGGACAGAGTGTGTGATTGAACAGAAAGATGTATTGGGAGATTTAACTTTGTTCTTCTCTGGGTATAAGAATGGCAGCAGAACACAAAGATTAATTTCCTGCTTTAGCATTCATCAGGGAACAACACATTATTACTTGTAACACATACACAAGGCTGTTGATGGATATACTTTCCTTTGATTGCTCAGATTAAATGTGTTCCTATAAAAGGCACCCCCCCACATGTGTATGTATAATTATAAATCTACGTATGCCTTAACAGTTTCTGTATATTTATAAGCAGCTATCAAAGTAGATATTACACATTTTATTTGGCCACGAAGTCGAGGTGATTTGGGGTTGGTGGCTGCCTGAACAAATACAGATCAAAAACAGAATGATCAGAGTTAATAATCAATATAGGTTACTATAACAAAAAAACTCAGAAATTCAAAATAAAGGAGGATAAGATAAGGAAGCATGCATTATAGAGCAAGGTAATAACTGCGTCTGCATGCCTTAATACCCTCTTGTCCCAGCAGTCCTGACTTTCTAAGCAGCCCACTTCTCCACATTAACGGTAGTCATTTGGAGAGCAGCAAACGTGCCATTAGAAGCACTTTTACAAGTGTATATTCATCCACCAATTAGCTTAATGTGGCCGCTTTCTGCATATTTTCTATCCAGGCTTGCACAAATCTTATTAATATTTCCCCCTAGCGCTTTGACAGATTACCTTGTCATTACGCATCCTGGAGCCTTTTAAACAATATGGGTAAACTACTGTTTGTGAGGTTAATGACAATTATCCCCTAATTACTGCATAAGTCACTCAGTCCACTTTATCTCATAGGCAGGGTTCTGCTCTGTGTATCTGCCGTTGTGTCACTGTAAATGAATCTTGTATTGCTATGTTTATCTGCCACTGCCTTGTAAATTATACTGACAGAAGAATGAACAAATTACTGCATGTCATCACTTAAATACCGTTTCTGAAATTAAAAAAAAAAAGCTCCGACAGAGAACTTCAATTGTGATTTTAGCAGATCACAATTAGTAAAAACATATTTAATGTTTTAGGTTATATTTCAAGGCTGATGGCGTGGAATTCAGTGGTGGCATCACAACAATGGCACTGAGGGTGAATGAAAGGGGAAGAGAGAGAAGGGTGCACACTGGACTACCAACACCAGCTCAACCTCCTGAAGGCACTTCCTAGTATTTCACAGCTGATAGGGCATTCTTGAAGTACTTCTTACGATCTACCAATTCTAAAACAAATCCAGTGGGTTAGGAATAAGCCATACTCCTCAGCTGGGATCATTGTTTATTTACTTATTTATTTATTTAGGTTACTTAGAACCAGTCCACACATAAAACACAGAATCTATGTAATTGAGAACAGATAATGCAATAAAGGCCATAGGCTAAGCCAATTTCACTGATGCATTTTTAAACATTATTAAACAGGTTCAGAACACTGTTTCCAAAGCTGCATTTGAAATTATTTAACAATGTTTAAATCAATGAAATTAGTTTAGTCCATTGCTCTATCAGGGTGACTACATCTGCTCTGATACAATTTACAGGGAACACCGGACCATACGAGCATCTTTAAAAAAAAAAAAAAAAAAAAGACTGCGTCAATTGCAAATACTCTGGAAATCTATGATTCTGCAGATTATTGGGTAAATAAACATTTGCGTGAGAACAGGCAGAAACATCTGGCTTCCTGAGATGCCTGTCATTTAATGAGCACACTAAAACATTTCGAAATGGGAAACATTCAAAATGTCTCCATTTAAATGACACCAAGGTGGTTGATAACTGGCAAGCAGAAGTAACTGGGCCACACCAATCTGCAGGACAGCTTTCAACGCTTAGTGAGTTGGGCGTGGAGAAAGCTTGCATCAAACCCCCCATGACAGCCATGAGTTTGTAAGGGAGGGCTCACAGCACTGATGATAAGCTATCCAGTGGAAGCACACACGCACACATGCACGCACGTACAGTACCTCTTGGTGTGCTTGCTGAACAGGCTGGAAGAAAAAGCTGCAGCAAAAAGAAAGGAAAAAATGAAAGCCAGAGTTGACAAGACTCATGGATTCTAAGCACAATCCCTAGGGCTCCCTTGGATCCCCAAAGACTGATTTTAGTGTCTGTCCCTCATTCAGTCAATACAGCTTCAACCAACAAGTGCTCAGGCAAAAATGAAAGTGCTCTACAATGTTCTTTTCTTTTTATGTGTTAGACCAAAGAGATCCCAGTTAGGACTGACATCACTGTGACAACCACTAAGGGGTTAAAATTTTTCCTGTTTTTCATTTTTAACTGTTTGGGCTATCTATGGAGACAGAACTAAGAAAAGTGACTTTTTAAGCTATTGACTTTCTTTTAATATTGGGTTTTGTTGCCTCCCCCCCCTTTTTTAAAAACTTGCTAATGGTATTGTCCATGTGGTTGGGCATGGGGGGGAGATAATATGCATTTAGGGGAGATAAGCTCTTGTTGTCACCTCAAAGAAAAGGAGCACAAATAGTATTTTCTTGAGTTTGTGAAGTTAGTGCTGTTTATAGGAAGGGACACAATCGTGAAGGATCAATACAAATGCCAAGAGGTACCTGGGTATAAGTTAACTGATGAAGACAGTCATTAAGAAAACAAATAGAGAGTTTCCCCAATCACCACTCTTTATGCATTTTCATCAGATTTCTGAAAACTGAGACTAGGAATATTTCACTTCTCCTCCTAGCAACCTTGCACTGGTTCCCTACTATGCACAGAATAAATAATAAATTCCCATAATTGGCATTTGAAGTCCCCTCAATATAAACCCAACCTACCTTTCCAACATCATCTGCAAAGACCTCTAAAGCTCCAGCTACAAAGAGCTACTTGCCATAAATGATCCTGAGTATGGAAAAATCTTACCTGATTCTGAACCGCTCTCCATTCTGCCTCTGTCATTCTCTTCCTTCAATGCCCAACTTAAATGAAGCTCTCTATGAAATGTTTCCTGCACCCTCTTTCTCCCTTCTCCCCATTCCCAGCAAGAATTACCTGCTCCTTCAGTGACTTGCTCATACTTCTCTGTCGTGTAGGTCTCTTTATCACAGGATTACTGTACTTTATATTCCCACTGCCCAGATGAATCAGTAGTGAATTAATTCATTAATACTATGAATGTAGGAGTTGGGGAAAAATTTAGACATCATCTAGTGCTACCTTTATTACCGTACAGATGAAAAATCTAACAAAGAAGTATCTTACCCAAAGTCAAGAGGCTAAAGTATGTGGCTGACTTGGGACAAGCCACTGAGCTCTCCTGACCCGGTCTAGTACTTTTCTCCCAATACTATCTTTTTCTCCTGGCAAACGATTTTTGACTTAGGAAACAGAACACCTTGGGTAGATGAGTAGATTCCAATCAACTGGCACTCTAGTCAACCCCATACCAGCCCTACCTGGAAAACATTTTTCCTTGAATTGAACTCCCCTCCTAACCATCAAGAAGGTGTCCAACAGAAACACAGAATCTTTCCCCAAGACCACTCAGGCAGGGGAAGCAGCTGCATTATTAGCATGCTGGAGGTGAGAAAAAGTTGAGAATGATGGTTTTAGCAAAATACATCTATTTAAAATTTGGTCCTCACCGTTTTTTTTTTCTTTGCAAATATCAGAAAATTATCTGTTATTCTTGGAAAGTGCTTTTGGCAATGGTGTTGCATTTATTTATGCTGGACATCTTCTTGATCAAAATTAAATCCTATTGTACAGAGAACTAGAAAGGAAAATGCAACAGTCTACCTTGGTTGGTGTTCTGCATATGGAGTGAACAAATTAATTAAATCAGTCAGTTTAATATTGGACACAGGAATAATAAACCACTACAATTATAAATACGTGTGTATGTATATCCTTTCTCCCTTCACTTTAGCTTCTGCAAATAACTCTATACTTATCAACTCCTGAATCCTCATCTGGTCTTCCCATCAATCTTGTGATTTCTCATTTCTGTCTTGCATTTGCTCCATCTCTGTCTACGAGGAAAACTTCAACTCTGAGATTTCTGTAGGGATTCCACCTATAGACCAAAGTAACTAGCCAGTTGCTCAAAAAATTATCTGAATTCTGAAAACAAAACAAAACAACTAAAAACCTGAAACACACAAAGGCACAGAGGCCTATTTTTTACTGAAATTCCATTTTCAAGCTAAATGATTGCTTTAAATAACATAGTCTCTGTGTTTCCTCATATATTAAAGAGGATGAAAATAGCTACCTGCAAGACCTCTGAGAATTAAACAAAATAATAATGCCTACAGTTTGCACTGAGCCAAGGAAGACTCTAGGTAATACATATGTATTATGCCCATCTACACTTAAATGGGGTTTGAGGTATTATTATCAAACCCACTTTTATAGATGGGAAAATTGAGGTGCATCAAAGTTGGGTAATTTGCCTGAGGTCACAAAACTAGTAATGTTTGGAGACAGGATTCAAACCAGGATTCTGAGTCTAGAATTGTATTGAAATGCTCGCACAGAAGGCATTCCTAGCCTATCCGTTCATCTCCACCTGAGCCTTCATCAGTGTGGCCTCTCCTGCTTTCTCTTTTCCTACTATTCTCTCTCAAATCCAGGTGTGAAAAGATAAGTTCCTTTGACCAATTCCTTGGTTAACTCAGCTGCCCAATCACATACCTGTCTCTTCAAACCTATCCTCACAAGCTTAGTGATGGGCCCACATTCCTTCCTAAGTGGATTGCTGTAATTGTTCCTTGTTCGTCCATCTCCTCCTCCCTACTCCCCACTCACATTCTGATGCCAGGCTGCTTTTCCTACAGTATACCTCTTGATCACATTTCAATCCTTACCTCCAAACTAGACTTGAATAGCTCCCCTTTGCTAAATGATTTAACCATAAATTCTTCATGCTGGCATTCACAAATTGCCCAGATGTAGCTTCCAAGTCTTACTTCGCGTATACACACTCTCACCTTGTTGCTGAACATGACAACTTACCTTTCAGCGAAGGCACTACACTTTGTCGAGACACTGCATTTTTGCTTACACTGTCCCTTTCGCTTGGAATGCTCTCATCAATTTTCTGGGGCCCCACTGTCGTCCAAGACCCACCTCTCAAATATCACCCCGACCATAAATCCTGTGATCTATTCAGAATCCCCATCTGTTTTTTGTGGGATCTTTTTTTCTTTAACTGTATTCCATTTTATATAGGTCACATGCAATCTGGGATAACCCCTTACAGTATAACCAGACCCTTGAGTACATGCAGATCTCATTTTATTGCACTTTGCAGATATTGCATTTTTACAGATTGAAGGTTTGTGGCAACCCTGTGTTGAGCACGGCTGTCAGCGCTATTTTCCCAACAGCACTGCTCACTTCAAGTCTGTGTCACATTTTGGTAATTCTCGCAACATTTCACCCTTTGTTGTTATTACTGCATTTGTTATGGAGATCTGTGATCAATTTTCATTGATGTTACTATTGTCATTGTTTTAGGATCCTATAAAAGACACCCACAGAACATGGCAAACTTAATCGACAAACGTTGTGCATGTTCTGACTGCTCCACCGGCCAGCTGTTCCCCATCTCTCTCCTTCGCCCCTGGCCTCCCTATTTCCCAAGACACGATAATATTGAAATGAGGCCAATAATAACCCTACAATGGCCTCTAAGTGTTTAAGTTAAAGGAAGAGTCACACGTCTCTCACTTTAAATCAAAAGCTAGAAACGATGAAGCTTAGTGAGGAAGGCATGTTGAAAGCTGAGATAGGCTGGAAGCTAGGCCTCTTGTGCCAAACAGTTAGCCAAGTTGTGAATGCAAAGGAGAAGTTCTTGAAGGGAATTAAAAGTGCTACTCCAATGAACACATGAATGATACGGAAGCAAAACAGCCTTACTGTTGATATGAAGAAAGTTTAAGTGGTCCAGATAGAAGATCAAACCCACTGCAACATTCCCTTGTGCCAAAGCCTAATCCAGAGCAAGGCCTTAACTCTCTCCAATTCTATGAAGGCTGAGAGAGGTGAGAAAGCTGCAGAAGAAAAACCTGAAGCTAGGAGAGGCTGGTTCATGAGGTTTAAGGAGAGAAGCCCTCTCCACGACACATAAGTGCAAGGTGAAGCAGCACGTGCTGTCGTAGAAACTGCAGCAAGTTCTCCAGAAGACCTCGCCAAATAATTACTGAAGGTGGCTACGCTGAACAACAGATTTTCAATATAGACAAAACAGCCTTACATTGCAAGAAGATGCCATTAGGACTTTTACAACTGGAGAGGAGAAGTCAATGCCTGGCTTCCAGGCTGACTTTCTTTTTAGGGGCTAATGAAGCTAGAGACTTTAAGTTGAAGCCAATGCTCATTTACCACTCAGAAAATCCTAGTGCCTTTAAGAATTGTGCTAAATTTACTTTGCCTGTACTCTATAAATGGAACGACAAAGTTTTGATGATAGCATATCTGTTTACAATGTGGTTTACTATTTTAAGCCTATTATTGAGACCTACTGCTCAGAAAAAAAAAAAAATTCCTCTCAACATATTACTGCTCACTGACAATGTACCTGGTCACCCAAGAGCTCTGACAGAAATATACAATGAGTTGAATGTTTTCATGCCTGCTAACACAACGTCTATTCTGCGGCCCATGGATCGAAGAGTAATTGGACCAAGTCTTATCATTTACAAAATAATAAGGCTGTAGCTGCCATAGATAGTGATTCTTCTGATGGATTTGGGACAGTAAATTAAAAGCTTCTGGAAAGGATTTGGCATTCTAGATGCCATTAAGAACATTCATGATTCGTGGAAAGGAGTCAAAATACCAACATAACAGTAGTTTGGAAGAAGTTGATACCAATCCTCAGTGAAACCACTTTGAGGGATTTAAACTTCAGGGGAGGAAGTACCTTCTTCTCAGGGATGAGCAAAGAAGTGGTTTCTTGAGATGGAATCTATTCCAGGTGAAGATGCTGTGATGATTGTTGAAATGATAACAAAAGATGCAGAATATTACATAACTTAGTTGATTAAGCATCAGCAGGGTTTGAGAGGACTGACTTCAATTTTGAAAGAAATTCTACTGTGGGTATAAAGTGCTGTCACATGGCATCACATGCTATAGAGAAATCTCTCAGGAAAGGAAGGGTCAATCGATGTGGCAAACTCCACTGTTGTCTCAGTTTAAGAAACTGCCACAGCCACCCCAGTGGTCACCAACCACCACCCTGATCAGTCAGCAGCCATCAACATTGAGGCAAGACCCCCCACCAGCAAAAAGATTGCAGCTTGCCAAAAGCCCAGATGGTAGGTAGCAATTTTTTTTTTAGCAATATTTTTAAATTAAGGTATGTACAGTGTTTTTTAAAGATATAATGCTGTCATACACTTAAGAGACTACAGGGTGAAGGTAATATTTATATGCACCGGAAAACCAAAAAATTCATTTGCCTCACTTTACTGCAATGGTCTGGAACCAAACCCGCAGTATCTCTGAGGCATGCCTGTATAGAGGCTCCAAAACACTCATCCTTAAACCCTGACAGCAACTAGGATGGAGCCTCACACACATTTTTAAGAAGTTATGCTGTTTTCATACCTAATTCATTTCTGTTGACAAACGACCACTTGTCATTCCCGTAAACCCAACTATCTTCTGTATACAGATGCTTACTAGATTTCTCAAAACAGCCAGTGTGCATCCAAAACATAGGTTGTCCAATGTCTGGTTCAACAGTCACATATGCAAATGTAGATACTGAAAAGTTTTTCTTATGTACTTAAAAAATAAAAATATGAATATTTTCTGATGTAAGTAAGAATTCATTTTTCTCTGAATATTTTAAGATCTTGGTTAGGCCTATGCTTCCGAGTTCATTTTATTACAGAACTGCTTACAGGTGTAGGTGCAGAAACTAAAAGTTTCTAAAATGAAAAAGTAAATGACAATAAAAAAAAAGAGTGGCTGTCAGAGGAAAACAAGCTAGGAGGAAAAAGAAACTTAAGGAAGAGGAACGAAGAATTGGAAAGGAAGCTAAAAAATGCAGATATGGGATCCAAATATAGTACCTTTAAAATCTGACAGCTTAGAAACAATTTCCACTTGTGGCCAACAGTGAATTGCTCAGTGTTAACACTGAATATTAGAACATTTGGAATAACTTAATTGAAACAATCAGTAGTTGAGTCCTGGCAGGAGGTGTATCAGCAGACAGGGCAGAAGGAGGAGAAGTAGAGAAATCTCTTTGATAGGTTTGGTAAAACTAAGCCGGCAGAGAAAAAATAAAGACATAGGTGTAGGAAAATAGAGACCAGAGTTGTCAATTTTGAATATAGCAACTGAATTCTTAATATGGAGCCCTGATTGTATACAAAAAATAAAATACACAGAATGGGGAGAAAAAAAGCACAGAAAACAGATGTTGCTGAATGAATATGAAATGTACTGAAAAAGAAATATTACAGAAGACCTTTCAGCCAGTTGAAGTTATAAATATAAAAGGCTTTCACTTATTTTACTTTTCAACCTATTATCATTTGTTACTTATAAATAGTGGCTATAGCGGTTCCATAGAGTATAAGATGAATGACTTGCTTGTCTTAAAAACATACTTTTATAATTAGTGAAGTGCTGCTCTCAATGAACCACCATGCAAAAAACAGTTCAAGCCACCTTTGAAGAAAATCAACTACTTGTTGACTTTCTAAATTACCAGGAAGATTTTTTTCTTTACTATGTTTATGTGAGGAAGGAAAGGTAATATTAAATAAAAATTATCAAGGAACTAAGTCATTTTAATTAAAAAAATCAAAATTTCATTAACGGAATAAATATAAACAACATTTCATTTTTTACTTTTTACGGAATTACCTACCCAAGGCAGGAGACAAAATTCTTGTCATCCCAACTGTCTTTTTTTCTGGTGTCTATTTTCATCAAGTCTAAAATAGACATTGTCTATAAATTTACATGCTCTATTTGCTCTGTGTTCAAGTGTCTCTGAAGTAAGGCATAAAGGTTATCCTACCAGAGCAAAAAGGCAAAGTGTATGTAAGCTCTTGCAAACAAATGAGAACACTACCAGGCCAACGGCAGCAGACGGGTCAATGATTGCCAGTGTAGCCACTCCTGAACTCAGTTTCTGTCTCATACTTTCTCCCACAAATGCTCTCCTGGATGGTATTTCTCAGCAGCACTACTGTTTATTTCTTTTCCCAATAAGGAGGGAAGTAGAGTCCTTTCAAGTGGAAACAGACATTAAAAACTTTGAAAACTTCTCTGTTGTGTAGTATGGAAAGGCATCATTCAATACAAACATTCAGGAAGTGGACTAAGGTATAACACCAAAAAACCCACAAATACCCTCCAAGGTAAGGCAGCTTTTGTCATTTTATTTTCCTAACTCATAAAACATTCTCCAAATGAGAGTCAATTGCCCCTGTATTCTATCAAGGAGAAGAATTCTAGTTGGTACTGATTTCCAATTATTAGAATACCAGGTAATGGGGGAAGTGTGTGTGTGTGTGTGTGTGTGTGTGTCTAAGAGTGAGAGAGAGAAAACACATCGTGTTAAATCTCTCTGACCTTTATGCCTCAGTTCCGATGAGAATGGAGGAGAAGGAATGAATTCACATCGATACCTGAATGTTGCACAAGTGCCCATCCAATTACACTATATTCTAAACCTATTTATTAAACTCAACATCAAAATGAAGCAGTGCTTAGGAAGAAAACAATACAAAATGGGGGGATCCAGAAGGCAAATTTCCAGGCACTTCAGACTTTCTGCCTTTTCTTTTTATATGGAATCCTACACAAGTTAGGTTTTAACTGTTGTGTTGAGGGTCCCTAAGACCAGCCCCAGATCAGTGAGACCCACAGGACTCAGCTTACAGTCATTCTCACAGCTAAGATTTACTACAGTGAAAGTAAAATCATAAGCAAAATCAGCAAAGGGAAAAGGAGCAAGTGTAAAGTCCAGAAGAAACCAAAAACATCCTTCCAAGAGTTCTCTCCCCAAGGAGCCATGTAGGATGCACTTAATTGCTCCAGCATCAACTTGTGACAGTACGTATGAAGTGCTGTCTATAAGGGAAGTTCATTAGCAAATCAGTGTCCATGGTTTTTGTTCGAGGTTTGTCACATGGGTACTCTTTGCCTAGCATATACCCAAACCCTAAATTCCAGACTCCCAGAAGTAAAGCAAGTGGTCAGCACAAATGACAGTATTTCCACAAACACAGTTTAGAATACTGACATACTCATCAGTTGGGGAATGGAAGAACACTCCCCAAATCCAACTTCCTTGATGCCAGCCAACAGCCAACTTCGTAAGTAAGCCTTTCTAAAGACGACCACCTCAGGGCTGCTCTGTTAACACCTTTCTGCACAACCACCCATCACTGATCTGTACCCCTACCATTATCCCATACAAAAATGGGTTCTGTAATTTGTGGTTCTAGATGGCCACAAGCTCAGCTCTGATACTTGATCCAGAATGGGAGGACAGGCAGGAGACAGGAAGATGTCTGTCTTTACTTGAGCAGAGGAAGGTGTGATTTATTAGTGCCCTCTATGGTGTCAAGTTAGGTGGAATTGAAAAACATTACTGAAAACTCAGTCTGAACCTAAGGGGGGAAAATACCTACCATTATAAATTGCACAACAATAGATTCATGAGATTAAAACTCATTGAAGCCAAGGGACTATGCTAGCTTCATATTCTTTAGATAACATCCATGCAAATGAGTATTTAATATCTCAAATATTATTTATTAGAAGATGCAAGTAATGGTTCCCCAAAAGAGGCCTCTCATCCAGTAGAGGCTGGAAAAGCAGCTTTTGTGGTCCCTTTCAACATTCACTTCTAATAACGAAAATCAATACAGGGATGCTTACAAATCTCTTGGCTTTGATAAATAGGATAGAAAGTTTTCATTGTTGTCTGAAACTGGCTTGTTAGTTCTTAGTCTACAAATATGACATCCAACTTATTCACAGCAATTAGCTAGAAACATAAAATAATTCAGGGAAAAAGAAATCAATATAGCATTTTGTTTTCAACCCAATTCACCAACTGTATGCAAAAGTACAAAAAAATAAAATTCTTATTTTAAAGCCCTGACGTTCTCAGCAAGGTAGAAACTGACCTTCAGATCTAAAAAAAAGGCTATTATAAATCTGCAATAAAGAGAGAGGAGCAATGTGACTTTGGGTCCAATGAAAAGTAACACCTACTATTCACTAAGCACTCACTATGTGCCAAGCACTAAGGGAAAAAGCGCTTCACACGCATTACCTCACTTAATTACTCCACCACTGAGTGCACACATGAAGGCTACAAACTGCATTTCAGCTGAAGTCCAGAGTGAGGGGAAACAAGGAGCAAATACATGCACTGTCCTTCTGTTTCGTTTCCTGGTTTTATAGTAAGAGCACCCCAGCTGAATAAGGATATGGCAAAAGAAAACACATTCCTTCCACTTCACACGGGCGAGGCAAGTGCAGAAAACTCTGCAATCTCTGTGAATAACACCACTAATGAAGACAGAAGTCCTTATTTAAGTTAAAAAAAAAAAAAAGAAAAAAGAAATTAGAGAGTTAAATGGAAGCCAAAGTACACCCGTATGCGTGTTTCTTCCTTCCCTCAGGATATTAGTCAGAATTCGGTGTCGTGAATTAGCATTTGTCCTGACATGTGTGATCATGTTCTATAACATGACCTTCCTCCCTCTCTCTACATAAAGGTCTGATGCTCACAAGTAGCTAGAAAAGAAACAGGAGACACAGAAACTCCTATGAGTCCCAACTAGGAGTGTGCTTCATAAACAACATTCTGGGAGTTTCCAGGCCTTTGTAAGTAATGCTCTCAGGCCACAGGTGTTGGATTTGTTTTCTGTGGCTTTAGGGTAAAGCTCTCTGCAATGGATTTTACCGAAGATGGGAAGCGGGGGGCAGGATTCGAGGCTCTGGGCTAAATGAAACATGGTGGTCTTTGATCACTTCAAGCCAACAAGGAAGAACACACCTATTTGTAAAAGTCCCTGATCCAAGAACATTACCATTCTCCACAGAAACACAGGCAATGCACGGCAGGAGAAGGGGGACTCAGGACCTGGGCCTGAGGCACCCACACACGTAGCAACAAAGAAAACAGCATGCACACAGCAGCTGCACTGACATTCAGTGCAGACAGAGGCTGGTGTTTAGATCTTGCATTGAAGAGAACAAAGACATCCCAATTAATCACAAATAAGACAAGTGGAAAGTTGGAGCTTCTGCACCAGCAACAAATAAAAAGAAAAAATTCGTGGCAAATGCATATAATTTTGGCATATATTTTTCATATATATAATAATATAATATAATATAATATAATATAATATAATATAATATAATATAATATACACACACACCACAGACTGCACAGACTTCCTATGGCCACAGCTGCCTGTTCCATTATCCCTTTCTGCAAGGGCTTTGAGAAGGAAAATGAAAGGAAATGGGGTAAAAATATTTCCATTATATATATAGCAGACTGTTGCCAGACATATTTTTTAGCCTTAAAGAAAGTTTTAATATGGATTTCTGGCAAAATTTTTAATCATCTAATAAATATTTTATTAAAGTTGATAACGTGTATCAAGAGGCCAACTCCGAGTTCTATCATAGAAGTCATACTTAAAAAGGCAGCAGCCTAATAGGAGCAATAGCTTACAACTGAAAGAAAATTCAGCAAAAGAGCATAAAAGACCATTGACTATCAGGGAAAAAAGGATAAGCTCTGGTTCTAACAATCTTAAGATACCCACTTTGTGGAAGTAAGGGGAGGCAGAATGAAATGGAAAATCAAATCAAACGAAATGAAATCAAAACAAAATAAAATACAGTATGGGTTGTGAAGTCTGAGACCTGTGCTCCAACACCAAGTCTTTTACTTACTAGCTCCATGACCACTCTGGCCTCAGTTTCCCAGCTATGAAACAACAACAGTAATACCTGACTTTAGGGATACTATCAGGAGTATGGGTTATTATTAGGATTGAATTAAATGAAGTATAAATACTCATAAAAACTCTTGCTGAATTTCTAGGCACATGGCAGGCACTCAGTAAATGGTTGTTCATATAAGTAGTTGTAGCTTAAGCATACATCCAAGGACTAACCGAAATCTTGATCTTGCATCTAGAAATCCAATTGTACAATGTGATCTGATACGCATATAAAATAGTAAACAAACAGTAAGTGACACAGGACACTTTTAAAAGCAAGTTGCAATTGTAAAAAATTCTATGAGTAGTCTAATTACTGGAAAAAGTATACTTTGATCAGTTTAAGATTTTTTCGGTTGTAGGTGCTGTGTAAAACATGCAGAGATAAGATTCTTACAATAAAAGGATGAACTGTTGGAACGCTTCANATTCTATGAGTAGTCTAATTACTGGAAAAAGTATACTTTGATCAGTTTAAGATTTTTTCAGTTGTAGGTGCTGTGTAAAACATGCAGAGATAAGATTCTTACAATAAAAGGATGAACTGTTGGAACGCTTCACATGTGAATGCCATTCACTGAATTCAATGAGCAGTCTTTTTAAAAATGATCATTTTATTCTTCTGTTTATTGGTTTGTTGGGTGTTGGCTCTGTGTGCATGCATGCGTGTGTGTGTGTGTGTGTGTGTGTGTGCANCATGCATGCGTGTGTGTGTGTGTGTGTGTGTGCAAGAAAGAGAGAACATGCGTGTGCAAAGAAACCAGGCTCTTTTTTTGTTTTTAATAAAAGTACGGAACTTCTTTCACAGAAGAGAGAAGCCACTTGGAATGAAGATTTATGATGTGATTAGAGCTAAATATCTAAAAATGAAGCAATCATATAGCTTATTTTGTAAATATTTTATTAATCCTCTAAGAGCCTCCTAAGTGAGGTCTCACAGATACTTACTTATATTATTAGTCTGCTATGAATAAATGCTTCGATCCAGCACCTGCGTTCCAATGACCCAGGACTAAACAGTGGAGTGTAAGGTTTCAGGTGTCATGGGTGCAAAACTCTCTGTCAAGACACAAGACACAGGACCCAGTGACACATTCCCTCCACCAGGGACAGCTCGCTTCAGTGATTCAAGGAGGTTACAAAAGGGCAACAGGCCTTCATTTTGGCTACACGGTTTTACATACCTACTACATCAGGGGCTCTCAACCTTCTTGGGAATTCACTCAGATGTAGGACTACTTTTCTAACATCTTCTATCTGCCACTGACGTGGAAGGCCACTCTCTTCTGTGCTTTCCAGTTCACAAATACTGGTAGCGTTCTCTACAAGGTAGGTCAAGCAAACAGAATCCTGCTTCTATTTCCTAACAAATAACGTCTTTAATGCCTTCCCTTGATTTCATTTGCATACCTCCAGCTGTAGACACACCGTTATAAGATAAATTCAGCATCGCTGCCGTTATAAGATAAATTCAGCATCGCCTGCCTTTCGTCACATGCAGTTGCTATTAACATTTAATGAGTGTCCATCGGCAAGTCTATGGGTTGCTTTTCCACTCCGGCTCTCTCAGAAATCTTCCTGCTGTCTCCAAGCTAACCCAGGATTTCTTCACCCACATTATTTATTTTCTAACTCAAAATCATCTCCATTCATCAGTCAAAGAAAAAAGTTATTCATGCCAGTTGAAACATAACATACCGATGTAAATTAAATTGAGCATTATCAGAAGAATTAATAAATTTATCCATCTAAAATAGCTCAGGAGCAATCTCCTGAGGTTTCTGCTTCCAACTTGTATACTGAGATAGAGGCAACCTAAACCTACGTCTTCAATACCTTCTCCAAGTTTGAATTAAATTTTTGCCTTTAAGGACAAACTGGTATAGAGTGGGAACCAAGACCAAATCTTATGCCTCATGTTTGGCAAGACGATTAACACAATGAGTCAAAAAAGACTAAATTTGGGGGAAAGTAAGAAAAAAACCTCACCTAATATCTGATAAAATCCCACCTAACAGAAAGTGATAACTTCTCCCACAAAGCACTTTAGTTGTAATGACAGTAAGAGTCAAGCTGTCTTCTGGCTACATTATTCCTGCCTATTTAACAATGGAAGTGGGGAGGACAGAGAGAACACACGTCATCAATCTGTGATGGCAATTCAAAGTAAAGGTCATTAGCTCCATTCCCCCTTGTTCCTGGTTTCCATGGGCACTTCTTTTGTTCTTTGTTTCCATTTGTACTATTCCAGTTATTTAACGTTATCCTTCTCTTGTGCTTCAGATACCCAAAGGCCCTCACCTAAAGTTTCTTCCCTTCCACTCTTGTCTGATTTCCTGGTTTTACTCCCAAATTTCCTTCTTCTCCTGAACCGACTGAAATCCCCAGTTCAGAGCTCACAGATTTCTCCTGTTCTTCGTACAACTCCACTGGCCTCTCTCTTTCCATTTTCCCTTCTGAAAGCAACTTTTCTTTCCTTTGTCACGCATTCCATTTTGGTTCAGAGAAAGGAAGGTGGCTATGAAAGGTGTTCAGTCACGCTGATCGAAGCAAAGTGCGTTCTACCAGGAAACATCGGCAACCTCACGGAATGTGAGAGCAAGCTAATGTCCAAGAGATTAAATGAGGGTGAATGAGAAGATGTTCTGAGATCATTTTGGAAAGTAGAGAAAAATGACTACATTGAAAATTTGCCATTGTGAGCATACAAGTGCCTTCTAAATCCCTTGACTGATCTACCCAAATGGAAGGTGTTCTCAGTGTCATTTCACTGCACTGACAAAATGAGAATTAAATTCCCATTTGTTGCAAATGAGGTTTACATATCAACACTGACAGGAGATTATTTCCTAATTCCTCCTCTGAGTACAGAATTCATAACTCAAGAAGACAAAGATAAATGGTTTAAAAATGGGGAGGGGACATACAGTAGAGGCTAATTATAGCTAACAAATCTTTGAGACCCTCAAAATATATATATATTTCCTTATTTATTCCGACCCCCCAAAGTTCATGTTCAGCTGATGCCTACTAGGCTGGTATGGGACATGGGCCAGTGTCCGGGCATCTGTTCTTACTGTACAGTGTCTGTACCATTCATGTTAGTAAAATTATTTAAATATTATGCCTGTATTCTTTTCAACATATTTACTTTTCCTTTCTCCTCTGTATATATTTTTTTAAAGACTTGAGAGAGAGAGAGAGCATGATTCTAATCATTTCACTCCCTTGCCCCAAATCCTCCAAAGGCTCCCCATCTCTGAGAACGGTGGTCAACAGACTAATGACCAGTGAAGAGAGAGGAATATATGACTCAAAACTGATATACTGGGGCACCTGGGTGGCTCAGTCGTTAAGCCTCTGCCTTCGGCTCAGGGCGTGATCCCGGCGTTATGGGATCGAGCCCCACATCAGGCTCCTCTGCTGGAAGCCTGCTTCTTCCTCTCCCACTCCACCTGCTTGTGTTCCCTCTCTCACTGGCTGTCTCTGTCGAATAAATAAAAATAAATCTTTAAAAACAACAACAACAAAAAAAACCCTCAAAAAACCTGATATACTTAAAGGAATTATCTTAAAACTTTTAAATAACTGGTAGACCTAGGCAACAATCACTCTGAACGGATGCCATAACCAAATCAGAAAAACACCAGCCATGAAAATAATTATTAGTTACTGGCTGAGTACATGTTCAGACTCTTTGCATTTACTACTGTACTAATGTATAATGCCTTAAAATGTATTATATGCCTGGTATGAATTTTGTAAGGCAAAAATAAATTAAAAAAATAAATAGAAATTTAACATGATCTTGTTTCTCAATATTTAAACCATAAGTACCCCATTTAGAAGATGAGCAACACAGAGTATAATCTTAGAATGTCTTTTTCTGGACAAGGCTCTTCAAGATCTGGCCCCTGGCTACCGATTCAGGCTTATCTTCTTTGAATTTTTTTATGCTCCAGCAATACGGACTCACAGATTTTTCGAACACGCCATGGCTCCTCACAATGGATGCTGTTCTGTTCACTCAGACAGACCACTCTGTTCCCGAGAACATCCTACTGTCATCTTTTTTAAGCATCACTTCAACTGCTACCTACCTCTTTTGTGAAATCTTCTCTGATTGCCCAGGACACACTGAGAGGGTCCTTTCCCTCTTATTGCTGCAGTAACAACAGCTGGCTAACATTTTTGAGCACTGGCTTTCTACCAAGTATTCTGCTAGGTACTGTTCAAGCACTATCTTGAATAACTTCCCAACAATCACCACACAGTGGGTACTATTATCATCTCTAAGCCGAGGCTTAGAAGAGCTAAAAATCTTACTCAAATGACACAAGAAGGTAAGGAAGGTATTTAGGCCCAAGCCTGGCATCACAGCATACACTCCTATACCTCTGTTTGTCCACACCTCTAATAACAGAGTATTACATAGAATTGCAAACGTTGGTTTGTATGACGACAAACCTTTGTCCACAGACCTAGCACTTTTTGCCTTTGTATTCAAAGCACTTAGTACACAGCAAGCTAATGTAAAATGTTGCTGAATGAATATGCATCTAGCTAATAATCTTGTGTTTTTAAATTATGAGCTATTGTCTATGTGCTATGGAATATTTTATTTTACATCTGTGTGTGCTTTTTATATTTCAAATATTGCTAAGAAACTAGGTAGTGCACATGACCAAAATTTAGCTTATCAGGAGTAAATCTTGCATTCACCTTATATGAACAAGGAGCTCTGAAAGACAGGATGCTCAAGTTTTATTGATGATTCTCTCTTACAAGGATAAATTCTAAAGGCCCTACAGACACTACAGTGCCTTGCACTGACACAAAGGGAAAGTATGGGTATGTAATCTCAACCCTTTTCTATCTTTCTTCTCTTTCCCCTCTCACTCCCTAGAGGGAGAGAGGAAAGGAGGGTGGAGGGAAGAAGAGAAGGATGGGGGTGGAAGAAAGGGAGGGAAGGAGAGGAGAAAGGGGGGTAGAGAAAGAGAGTGAAAGCATGGAAGAGAGGAGGGGTGAGGGAGGCAGAGCAGGGAGAGGAGGAGAGAGGTAGGTAGGTGAGTGAAGTGAGGCAGAGGTATGTGGAGGGAAAAGGCAGAAACAGCTCATGAGAGATGCTGCCCTGCATTTGTCTGACAGAGAGAGAAGGATGGAAACCAGGAAAAACAGAACTTTCTAAACATGTTCTGATTGCTTTACCCTCACCTAGATTCTTGCCTATATCTACTCTGTTTTACTCAACTGTGTGCTCTTTGAGGATAAAAATTCAAACAAGTACACATGGTTCAGTCACCTTCCACCTCCTTCCAGACTGGGTCCCTCATTCCCTCAATCCTAAACTGGTCTCCAGCCGGCAAACATAGTGAAATTTCTGAAATACAAGTAGGGTATGATCCACATCTTATATTTCTTCTTCTGTTTAAGTCTCTTGAGGTAAAGACTATGTTTCATCAAACTTTAGAACTGCCAGGAGGCACACCATACCACCCAGCCTTTGGAGGCTCTACTGTGAAAATGAAAGGCCAGTGCGGGAAGTCATGAGAAGGAACAACTTAGGGAAGGGGGTAAAATATAGAGTATAAATAATTTAGTTGTGGTTACGTTGATATAGATTTACTGATAGTGCCACTCGGCATCAAAAGTCAGTGGACTTTTGAAAATGTGGAATTGTGGTACATAAGGAAGCTTGGGAGTCGGGTATGGGTCCATCTACCCAAAGGTGGCAGCTGTAGCTATGGAAGATTTTCAAGGCAGATCTAGTGAGAAAGGAGACCACAATGTTGGAGGCCGGGCATCTAGGAGATGACGTTGGAGTTGGGCAAGATACTAGATGGACAAGTCAGATGGCTCCTAACTCTTCCTAGGAGTGCTCCAGTGTGCGGTGAGACAGAATGGCACTTGTCACTGGGAACACTATAGACCTGCAGAAGAGGGCAGCCATCCTGGCAGCAGTATGTGATAGAATGCTGTGGACCAAGAGTTAGAAAAATTTAGATTGTTATGATAGACCATGTTTCATATTTCTCTCTCTTTTTTAAAGATTTTATTTATTTATTTGACAGAGAGAGCGAGAGAGCATGAGTGAGCACACAAGCAGGGGGAACTGTAGAGAGAGAAAGGGAGAAGCAGGCTTCCTGCTAGCAGGGAACCCGACGCGGGACTTGATCCCAAGACTCTGGGATCATGATCTGGGCTGAAGGCAGATGCTCGACTGACTAAGCCACCCAGGTGCCGCTGTATTTCTTATCTTCAGAAGGGTACCTTCACTTTTTCCCTTAGGGACAAACCTGAAAGTGCTCTGAAAAGGTAAGATTGCCACACATGTATGCCACACAGATACGAATTCTTTAAGGAGCTGAAGTTAACTCTTCTGAATTAAAAGGCTAAGTGAAAGTATATTTAACACATAAAAATAAAAAGGCAACTATTTCTAGAGTTGATCCTTGTTTAACCACTGTCAAAGCAACCTTGGGCAGTCACTTTACCTCTCCTTGCCCCAATTTAAAGTGATTTAAATTTCATTCCTGACTATCTCATTAGGGTATTATGATGATTAAGTACTTAAAATGTCTTAAGATCCAGTGAGTAATGTCTTAACATTTGGGGGAGCAGTCATGTGATATTACAGCTTGTCTGAATAACTCTAAAAGCTGTGTGATGTTTCTCCAAATTCCCTGGGTCTTTGACACCAAAGATAAACAGACGACATGTCCAACACTCGACTGCAGTTGCATTTGCTTTCAAGTTCTAAGAGAACAGTACTTTGTAACTGCACAAGCGGAATGCACAGTGATCAGCTGTAAAATTTAAGAGTGCTTACCCTTGATTATCCTCTTGAATAAGAGTTAGGATTATGCATCCGAACTTAAAAAAATACCTCTTAGGAAACAATAAACTTGGCATATACAACATTATATGTTGCTTTCTTAAATATCACTTATAATATAGCAGGAAGAGGAACATTTAGGAACGTTATCATGAACACAGGAAAGACAATGAGGGCATGCGTTGAGTTCCAGGGGTGGAGAGGAAGGGATGGGTTCAAGGGCTATTTAGAAGACTAAAGCAACAGCACTTGGGGGAAGGGTAAGTGGATAGAGGAGGTAAGAAAGAAGAAAGCATCAGAGATGGACATATACTGATTAAGTGAAAGTTTGGGGGAGAAATAGAAGTCATCAAGCCCTATACATATTGAGAACAAAGTTTCTCTTTAATACTACTGTTTCGAAAATTCCTTTATCAACTTCCTAGAGTATTTTCATACAGTGTAATAACAGAAAAACCGAAAGAGTTTTAGTTACACTTGAAGATTTCTCTGAAAAATTTTAAGACTTTTCAATGTTTAAAAGAATACTCAATATTCCTCTACTCGAAGAAGAAATATTTACATACCATATTAATTCTAGTCTCCCAGTCACTAAGAACACCCATGATGAAACCACATGGTGAGCTTATCTCGGGAGCACAAAGCACTCTACCAAACTAGACCTGAAATGGCATTAAAGCAAACGAATCTCAACTAAACTTCTCTGTTCCAGCTTCAACATAGAAATAGAACTATTTAGGGCTGGACAGTTAGAAAATGTCATGCATTTCAGAACAGAATAAAGAAAGGAAATATTAAAAGGCCTTTCATCCCTCTAGGTATAATGCTATACATGTAGATCTGATTTTATACCATGGTGAATTCCAGCAAAGATTTAGTCTCATGAAAACAGCAGAGAATCTATTAAATTTGTGAAGATAAGGGCATTGGGTTGCATTTTTCAAAGACAATGTTAGGCAGGGTTAATATGTCTAGACTAACAAAAGAACATCACTGGACATACAGCGCTGTGAGCACATCTGTGTTCACACATGCACGTTATGTACATGCCCCTCAGCCTGAACACGGCAAGGCTTTAAAAAATATGTCAGAAGTTATTTCAGAACTCACAGTATGTTGCTATGGTGCATGCTGCTGCAAAGAAAAAGCTAATGGGCTCTCTACTTAATGTGATTACAGCCATTATTGACATAATGCCAGGAAGATGCAAAACCATTAGCATTACACTACAGCTCACTTTAGTATCCACTCAGATTTAGTATTTGATCCACAATTTTAATTTTGTTCTGCTCTATTCAGAGCTGCATTACACAAAATGCATAATTAAAAGCTGCTGTGATTCTACTTCTCAAATTAAAAACATAGCAAACATTTGTAGTTCTAATCCACTAGAAATTAATAAATCAAATAGTGTCTTTTATCCTCTTTCCTCCGTGCAATTCAGATTGCAGGTTGGGAATACTTTTGCCTGCAACAGAGTAGGCTGCAGACAGCGTGGCTGCTCAAAGGAAGGAAAAGTCCCCTAACTGCCTACTGCAAAGGCAAGGGAGGACCTGGAGGGCCTAGAAGCACTGATAGCCTTATAATTCCAAGCGGTAAGCCGGAAGGGTTTTCTGCAAAGAAAAATTTTAATCAATTCGCCATAAATCCTTTTGATGCATTTTCCTTCATTAGCTCACTTTGTCAAGCACACACATGCTCCTAATTTAATTTAATCAAATTCACCATGTCTTTCTGTCAACAGTGAAGCAATGCCCATGTCCAAAAGATTGCCTATCAACTCCCTACCAGGGGCAGCCTGGAGGAGAAGCCGATGAGCAACAGGAGTTTTACTTTACCCACCATGAAAAACTCAGAGGGCTTCCCACTAAAGATCTGCCATAAAGAGGTGAGACCCCGACACCCCTGAAATAATAGAGCATTATGGTTCATCACAATAAAAACAGCATATTCTCTCTTGTGATAATCCTAAGAAAGTCCTGGAAGGACCACAAAAACTTGCAGCAGAGTAGAGAAGGCAAGTGTGTGTTCAGGGTAGGCCCTGCACCGCTCTTGAGTCTCTTCATTCCATACCGGGGATGCTCCAGTTAGGTCTCCACTGCTAGTTCTCTCAGGAGGCCTCGCATCCTCCTGCCTGTAACCCCACCAGAGCCCACGTCCCTCAAGAACTGCAACTCATCCTTCAGATCTGTGCTCAAAACTCACTTTATCAAGGAAACAATTCCAGGAGTCCCCTAGAGCATTTGCTTTTTAAAGCCCTCTGTGTGTATGTGTGTGTGTTTAAAGGATCTATGACACTTTACACGTATATGCTCATGCAGTCAGTTCCATGGGGGCAGGAACCACATCTACCTTGCTCCCCATTTTAACTTCGAGAACCTAGCAGCTCTGCCTGGCACCCAGTAGGAATTCAACAAATATTGGTTAAATGCTGAATTAACTCACCATTGTCTCCTGAGAGTCTCCCTACACACACCAAGTTCTATCAGTTTTCTTAGCTCTTTCATCTTATAAGGTGATTGTTCCTAAGATCATATTTTAAATAAGTACAAATGATGCAAGGTTTTAAAATGTACAAAAACTTCCCAATTTGTGGGTTTTTTCATGTGTCTGCAGTGGGAAATGAAATGGGTAAAACTGCTGGATATAATGTAGGATTCAGAAGAAAGAAAAAGTAGCAGAAGCCCTCAAGAGGGCCCTTCATCCTCAACTGGAGCTGAAATACATGAGTGTCCCCCATAGTGGTCCAGAGAGAGAGGGGAGTGAAAAGCAGAAGCAAGACAGAGAGGGGCGCCTGGGTGGCACAGTGGTTAAGCGTCTGCCTTCGGCTCAGGGTGTGGTCCCGGCGTTATGGGATCGAGCCCCACATCAGGCTCCTCCGCTATGAGCCTGCTTCTTCCTCTCCCACTCCCCCTGCTTGTGTTCCCTCTCTCGCTGGCTGTCTCTATCTCTGTCAAATAAATAAATAAAATCTTTAAAAAAAAAAAAAAGAAGCAAGACAGAGAAAGACCACACCTTGAAGAATGGTCCAAGTGACATTCAGCTTTGGAACATGCTCTGATTACCTTTAGTTTCTGGTATTTGCTTCTAAAGACAATCATTCCTTGAGAAAAATGTGACAAGGAAACAATAAGCAATAAATAACAACAACAAAAAAACTCTCCTTAATTTTCTTATCAAACCAAGACATCAAAACTTAGAAGCAGCAGCCAAAGCCATCATCCCACCATGACAGCCATCTGCTTAAAAATGTCAGCCTTAGACATTTTTCCAAAAAGAGAGCGTTATTCTTATATTATTCTCTTGATCTGTTATGGAAGCATCTTATCATTGAATTTTTAATTGTTTGTGCTTTCCTCCTCAGCACAAAGAAATAAAAATTGTGCATTATTTGCTTGTAGTTCCAAACATACTGAAAAAACTAAGGCCTTCACTGGAAGATAGGGAATACAACTAGATTATTTCCTATGACCCTAAACAAATTAATGGATGGGGAAAAGATAAATACTATATAATTATACTTTCATTTCAGCTTTAACATTATAGAATTTTCTTTTTTTAATCAAAAAACTAATGTATCTATTTCTTTGTATCAGAATCCTGACTTAAGATGCGTTTTCTCTTGAGCACTTCCAAAGGACAGACATCCCCAGAGCAGACCTGAGAAGAAACTTCTCTTAGTTTCTACCATACAACGGACTCTTAGAACAAAGAAGATACGCTACTTTTGGGGAGGCACCTGGCCAGCTATTTGAACTTCTTGCCATGTCTTTCTGGAGGTGCTTATTAGGAAGATCATTCTCTTTAGGAAAGGGCTTGGGTGGGCCCCTGCATCCTGCCATCTCCTGCAAATGGATGACAGGAGAAGTCAGGCAGAGAAAACCCCAGCTGCATCTGGCTCATTGTATGATGAGGCGGCTCGTTTCATTGTTTCATGGTTCTAACTGCTGCACTTCTTTCCTTCCACTGAGCTGAAGTCTGCCTTCCTATAAATTTCAGTCCTCTGAGGCCTTAACAGAATCAGTCGGCTTCCTGGTCCATGTGGAAGCCCTTACAGATCGGGAGGAGATTCCACTCTGGCAGGCTTTCGTCCAGACCCAACTTGGGCAGAGTCTCCGGCGGACGCCCTCAAAACCCATGGTTTGTCTTCAGATCCTCCACACCCCGGTCACTGATGATCACACTTGGATTGCTCAACACTCCTCCCTACGACATGATATCCAGAACCAAATGCAAGATTCAAGATGCGGTCTGAGTAGCACAGAGAAGGGGACACTTTACAACCACCATGACTCTATAGTTAATAAGAAAATGCAATGTATCTTAAAAAGACATAACAAAAAAGATACAGAATATGCACATTTTCAACTTATTCTGTACAGTTATAAAATTCTGCCTTTTTCTAGGTGGTATCCATAACCCAATTTCTAATCTTACTCTTCAATGAACAGTGTTAGAGTAAAACAGAATATTCATCTTAAAAACATCTTTTAACACAAATTACAAGATGAAAGGACTGTTAGATGTAATAAGTATAGATCATCTAAAGTACAGATGCTTATTAGCCTCAGAATATGTTAGCTCTATGTTAACCACAGAACTCCTGGCAAACTCTTCTAGGTCACAAAAAAATGTCATTGTGTAAGAGTGGCATAATGGAAATAACTACCTTGGGGTACCCTGTCTTTTTGGCTCCTCCTCAAAGATCTTCCTTCCAGCTCTGACTAAAGAAAGGAAGCATGACACTGATATTAAGCAGATGACCAAAATGTAAATGATCAATTCACAAAAAACCCAAAGACTCAAAAAAAAAAAAAAAAAGAAAGAAAAGAAAAAGAAAAAAAAAGAAAAAGAAAAAGAAAAAAGAAAGAAAAAGAAAAAAAAAGTTGGTGGTAAGAAAATATATCCCCAAGTGAGACTGAAATGGGATTTCAGAGGGTGTGTTCCTATGTGAATTTGACACCATCATGACTGCCATTTATCATACCAGAGAACACAGGGTCTAGGAAAGGTTTTGAAGCTTCAGAGAGGTTTTTTTTTTTCCTTTCAGTGAGTGAGAGGCAATGTTCTAAGTCTCTTCCTACCAATATTTCATTATTAAAAACTTTTTTTTTTTTTTTAAAGATTTTACTTATTTGAGAGAGAGAGACTGAGTGAGAAAAAGTACAAACACGGCCAGGGAAAGGGAGAAGCAGGCTTCCCACTGAGCAGGGAGCCTGACACGGGACTCGATCTCAGGACCCCAGGATCATGACCTGAGCCAAGGTAGATGCTTAACTGACTGAGCCACCCAGGTGCCTCTCATTATTAAAATTTTCGACTATACAGAAAAGTTGAAAGAACTGTACAGTGAGCATCTATGTATCTACCATCTAAATTCCACAATTATCATTTTATTATATTTGCCTGTAAGGGTCTTCTTTATGTATCATTGATCAGCATGAGACAACAAGCAGATAATTTACAATTTCAGGGGGAAAAATTCTTGATATCACCAGGTCAGCACTCATTTTTAAAGTACAGATATAAACATTTCAGATGCTTAATTTAGACTAATATAATCTTACTTCCATTTGAGTTCTAAATTCTTGATGCACTCTAGGAAGAATATCTGCTACGTTATTTATCTGTTTATTTTAACAGCTCAGCACAAAGATAGTAAAACGTTATCTGTAATAGCTTAACCTTTGGAAGAATACTTACCTTTGACAGTCTCCAAATGTTTCTGAAAATTTGAAAATTACTTGCAAGCCTCGTATGTCGGTTTAAGTTATTATCACAATAACAGCCACAAAATAATTATAGCAGCTAATTCTCATACAGTATTTACTATACGGCAGGTATCAGTCTAAGTACTTCGCATATTTTAGCTCACTCAATACATGTAATATCTTCATAAAATAGGTACTATTAATATTCTCACCACCATTTTAAAGATATAAAACATGAAGCACAAAGAATCAAAACAGTGCTCATAAGGGGCAGAGGTGGGATTCAAATTCCAGCAACCTCCACAGCCAACTTTTCCACCAACCAGTACACTGCCCTGCCTCTCTAGCCAACAAAAAGAACTCTATACCCGAGGAAAACTGAGTATGTTACATCTTTACCATCACTGATGTTATTGCAAACTTATGACCTGACTAGTTAATTTAATTGGGGAAACTGAGCCAATGCTCCATTTCAATGAATCTTTTTAAAAATCAATAGATTATTTGTTTCTGAGTGAAAAACACATGTACAAGGTACATTATGGTTATAATCTATTTGGAACACAAAATAAGTATGCATGCTGAATATGGAATCAATGCCCATACACACGGTCCAGGATACAAAGATGTGCGGTTTTGAACAAGTTGGTTTACTTCTTTGCACCTGTGTCCTCATTGACAAAACAGAGGTAATAATACAATAGTAATATCAACCTTATGGGATCATTATGAAAATTATGTAAGATAATCAAAGTTCCAAAATGCCAGTGATATAATAATATAATAAACACTCAATAAACACAGGAAAAGATTTAGCACTGTATATGGTGCTTTGTAGGTACCAAGTGTTGTCAGTAATAATAATGATAATAATATAAGATCGATGTGTATCAATACAAATTACTATTTACTGATACCATGAAGGGATCCATAATTTTGTTTTAATGTTGCTAAAAGCATAATTTTAATCTGGGCCAAACACAGCCTTCCAGGAGATGGCATCATAAAGAATACTTCTGATTAATTCAAGGTGACCAAACAGCACTACAGAATTACCAGCATCATTTAACCTAAAAATAAATCAAACTGGTATCAACACAAGGTCCTGGTGGCTATTATATCTCGACTACATCAATCCATTGGTGTTGGCAAACAGTTAAAAATTAAATATTCAGCTAAAGAAACTCAAACCTAAAGGAGAAAAAAATCTCCTCTTAAACTGAATGATACACAAGAAAGAATTAAGGTCTCCATTTCAATAGCTCAAACTTCAAGTTGGCACTGAGGAAGGGGACTGTAAAAACTGACACTGAGACTCTCAATTTTTGGAAGAAGGATGATGAGACATGAAATCTTCCTGGTTTCCCAACTTGACGGCCTGCAGATAATTTATGAAACCTCTTACCTCTTTCTGATCCTGATGTTATCAGGTAAAACCAGATCCCAAGAATCAAGAAAAGAAACCCTCCCTTCTGGGTTTCCAATTTAAATGAACACATTCAGAGGAGTCAATCACTACAGCATTAAAAACCCAGGGCACGTGGGGCTAGACTGAGTCTCAAAGAACACTGATGGATTCACTGGGCCCCCACATGGCTTTAAGTGAAAAGTCACGCGAAGGTCCAGTGGCTTCCCTTGGCTGGCCCATCAGTTCATTCAGGTGTTACTAAAACCCTGACAATCCAACTGACTGGACCATTTAGTCCTTGCAGGTACAAATGGCAATTTGCTGTACGTTTTCGATTACATGTGTATTTTTTTCTCCATCATGCCTAACCCTATGTAAAACAAAAAAGTGCCATTTTGTACACACAAAGGCACTTTTCAAGGCTCAGTGGCT
This sequence comes from Ailuropoda melanoleuca, assembly GCF_002007445.2. Taxonomy (NCBI): domain Eukaryota; kingdom Metazoa; phylum Chordata; class Mammalia; order Carnivora; family Ursidae; genus Ailuropoda; species Ailuropoda melanoleuca. Next base: position 9,676,660 of record NC_048224.1, read on the forward strand.
TTCAACACCATGCACTTTCAAAAGGATTGATGATGGCGCGATGGGAATGAGACAGGAAATGGACATCTATGTTTTCCCCTGTTAAGAGCATAATGCAACTTTATTGCTAAAAAGAAAGAAAAAAAGATGTTCTCAACCACCTCGAGCCACTGAAAAAGACACTTGCTGCTAGAAGCCAAGAGAGACTTTTGTCTGGACATAAGGAACTGAACATATTTCACTTCTTTAGGCCATTCTATTCCCTTCCCTACATTTCCATTATTTTACTGCTCTCAAATTACATGTATCTATGTGGTTTCCTCAGATATACGACTCCAGTACTATAAAATTATGTGTTTTTGGCTGGAAGCAGGCAATCCAGTTCTTACACAGATGCTTAACAAGACTATATCTGGCTTCCTAAAATTTCAATAGAACATATTTAACAATAATTAGTGACAGTTACGTGGTATATACAGTATATACCATGAAATATGGTATATAAATCCCCAGAGATGAAAATACAGACTTCATAACCATAGTAGGTATAGCAAAGTCTATTGCTGCTGTAGGGTCAAGAACTTTAATAAGTGTTTGCTTTAACCCAAATTCCAGCAAATACATATGCATGTATGTATCCCTATTTTGAGGTATACCTATTTCTACAACAACAAAAAAGAAAAGTGAGATAAAAGGGCACGGTGCCTTATATAAAATTTCTTAAAGAATGGTCCCTGAGCAAAATGACCTGAAAGCCAACCATGAAACCCTGCTGACTTTCAGACTTCTAAGTACCCATCTTTAAGCACAGCTTTATCCAAAAGCTTCTCTCTGACCCACCCACATGAACAACTATGTCAATTTCCCTGTACACAGTAGGTGCTTAATACACAGTGGGTGCTGTTCATAGTGAGTGATAAAGACAACAGGAAAAGAAAAATACACCTGAAACTCCAAATCCCCTTCCGACAATCCTAGCATCCCTCCTGGCTCTCGTAGGAGAAAAGGACTGCGATGGACTTAAAATGACACCGAGTCATCTTCTGTCTTTGCATCAAGTACCCCTTACACTCAGCCACCTCCGGTGGACTCCTAACTCTTCCTCTTGTTAAATTTTGAACAATATATGCCATTTTACACCTCAGAGCTCAGAAAAGGCAGCACAGTAGTTGGTGTATGGATGTGACAGAATGTTTTTATTCCACCCCTGAAAAAAAAGCTCCCTGTTTTTGACACACTGGAAAATGTACAGCCAGAGAGTGCTTGAGGCGAAGATGCCACCCCAGCCTTACATCTGTCTGCTTTCATTTGTCTACAACTGTGCTTATAGATAAAACAAGCTTTCCAGATGTCATCACAAGCAGGGCTCATATGCTGATTTCACTGAGACACCATTGTTGGCTGCCAGCATAACAGAGTTGTAAAACTAAAATATTTAAACTCTGAGCTACTCAACACAACTTTGAATGTCACACAGGATCTTATTTCAGGATTAATTAATGTACACCCCAATAAAATAATCATGTGTTAAAAACAGAGCTGTCTGGTGTGCAAGTGGATCTAATTTTCCTCTTTCCAGCTGTTCCAGTGCCATACAACTGCATCATGAAGAAATTTCCAAAAGAGAGCACTTATTTCTACATGTGCACACCCTATCAAGCCCTTACGTTTCAGGTGCTATGTCCCAAGGATCTATATGTTCTCATTTTTTTATAAAAGATGTGATGAATCTAAGATGAACAAAAGCAACATGCCAGGCATAGACTATAAAGACATTTCCACTGTGAGAGGGGAAGGCCAATGACAAGTGATGGGCAACGTTACATGTACCCATATGCGAAGCTTGGCTTTAGGCAACCTGATATCAGGGAGCCTGAACGTTTATTTGAGAACACACTATCCCTGTGGTTATAATTACAGCCACAATATAAAAGAGGAGTACAGTGGGTTTCATAACATCCCTTAACAAAGAACTCATTGCTCATGAGCTTCCTGAAAAATTCCTTAAATATGCACACACATATACACACACACACACAGTAGTTCTGATTTCCTTGTTCTCTGGATCTACTTGACAATTTCGTTGTCATTGAGAGAATTCCAGGGAGCTCAGCTTTGCTCTAAATGACCATTCTTAATGACATCTAATACAAGCGCTCTGATCTGCATTAGAGAAGGAAGCTGATTCACACTTGGATATGCAAGACCTGTACGTATCTCCCTCTAACTTGGGCTTTCCTCCTGCTCCAGTAAATCTTTTCTAGCCCAGTCTGCATGTTTGTAAACTTGGGTCAATAATGTTCACTAAGCATCTGTTACTCAAAAACCTGGTTTATGGGTCATTCTGGATTCAGAGGCTAAATTAATCTCAAAGCCACAAGCCTTCTGCAGTTTCTGCTTAATTTGATAAGAAACCAACTTCACATTAACCCAGTCAAGGCATCATATTGGGTCTGTCAAGACTGGTCCTACACTTCAATGGGCTCATCTCAGGTTGCTGGAGCTTACCAAAACAAACAAGCAAAAAACCATGTTTCATGCAATCCATAACTTTACTCCACCCCTGACTCCTACAAAACAGAAGAACAAAACATCTATTTGTGACAGCTTTCCAGGGAGACCATTCATTGAGGGGAGAAAGAAGTCCGTTACTTTGTTTTCCCACCATCCCGAATGTTCCCATCTTCTCTTGAGCTGATCTATTCAAACCTGAAAATAAATCACCCAAAGCACTCAAGATTTCCCTAAAGACCCCTGCAGGCTTCCTGCTCTGTGTGCTCCCACTCCTGTGCGGGGAGACTAATGTGTTTTAGGGATGTTTGTTTTAATGCAAAGAACTTCACTAAGTCAAAACAACCGGTGGTGGCGATCCATCTATCCTGGATGATCCTGGCCTCTTCCACTCCTATTTCAGCCCGAGAGGAAGAGACTTGTGCAAAAACGAAGACCTGAGTGTTAAATTTCAATCTTCTTTAAGTGTCGGGACAGCAATTATACTTCTTGAAGTAAGAATAATAATATAAATCCTGGTTTTGTAGGAATCCATGTCCTCCTTCATTTGAGGCTGGGGTAAATTTCTAGCTTGGGGAAGGAATAATCCCAGCTGAAGCCCATTCTGCACTTCATCTTAATTCCCCCACACTAAAATCAACGGATAGCCATGCTTTTACCCTCCTAGTACTACAGTTGGACAGTGTCATGTGAAAGAGTCCCTTCATTAAGTTATTTTGAGCCATGCTTACATAATCAAACCCTAATGATCATCTTTTTGGCAAAAGTACATTCCCACAAACATTTAATGATACATCGCACTCTCAACTATTTGAGCTAAAATTTATTTTCTGTTCTTTAAAGCTCGCCTTTAGGTTTCTAGGGGGAGTGCAAATTATTAAACAGCAGCAATCTGAGAGACTCACATGACATCTTCCATCTTATTTTTGCTTTTTAAATCCACCGGGGAATCCAGAAGTGACACCTTCCAGACTCTCCTTTTACAGATGAGAAGAGAGATGGGTGAGCCGGTTACTTCTTTGCCTAAGGGCAAGAAGGTGAGCCCAGAGCTGAGCTGGAGGGGCACTGGTTTACTTGAAGATCAGCGAAAGCACAGAGTTGAGGTCAATTGTCCTTTCCTGGCTACAGACCAGAGGACATAATAACAGCAATAAGTCTGTTACCTAGGATAGAGTCTGTTCTCAGGACTGAAACCTAACAGGTTACTCTCAGGTCTGTATTTGAATACAATTGCATTAAAAAATAACCCAATTTAACAATTCAGAAGTTCTGATATATGTTTTATAAAAATGTATGAGAGACCTAAAAGCCATGGAGAGCCATAACTTTGAGCTGCCTCATTTGTTTCTCTTTTATTACAGTCCTGCATGGTGGGCACAAGCCCTTCACTGAAAAGAGAACATTAAATCTTTATTCTAAACTGTTTTAGCAGAACGATATTAATAGTTGAATATTATTTTGTCTGACTGATAAAATACTATTCAAATAAGACCAAAGAGAGCACTGAACCCCAGCCAACTCCTATGAGGAAAAGGGGACGAGCTATCTTCAGAAATAATAATTTCTCGTCATTCTGAAGACTCCAGGAACATTTCTACTGCTGTATGAGCCCAGAAGCTGAATACCTGGAGTGAAGGTGGCTTTCAAAAACACACATTTCTCTGGGTCCTCCTTAGTAGGGAAAAGAGCTGTCTGAAATATTCTCTCTCCTCCTTGTATGTCTGTTTGGTCTTTCTGAATGCAGGATCAGTAAGGAACCAACGTGGACACACGAGCAAACCACGATGAAACCACTTTGTTTCCGTGGATATTTTACCATAGATGGAGAAACAGGACAAGATTCACATTTAAAAGAGAGAATTAAATACTGGAAAATATTCAGACATCAGTGTGATTCAGTTTAGCAAAAACCCCAATATGACTATTTATGGCTTTATCTTTGGCGCTTTTTGTCTCTGTACTACCAAACTACATCTCCCACTTGGTACCAAAAGGCACCATTTTCCCTTTATTTGTCTTTCTGTGTGTCATTAAAACAAGTTCAGTAAGGTTAGCCCAAAACCATACAAATGTTTTTTTCTTTGAAAGGTTTCTAATTTTCTACCAAATACACAAGGGTTTCTATTTCTTTCCCCAACCTATATCTTGATGTTCCAAATAACATAAAAAATAAAACACTAACAACCCATAAGTTAGGAAGCCTCTTCTCTGCTCAAGACACCTCTTTTTAGATAATTAAATGACAATAGGATAAGGAGGCAAACAGGGGTTTATACAGCACTAAAATGCCTACCTACACTCAAACTAACTGAAAAATTACATCGTTTGGACTCACATAACTAACTTAAGCAACTTTGTGGAGATAGTTACCGGAATTTCTATGTGAAAGCTACTCAGTCAAATGTTTTAGTAGGAAACAAAAATTTTTCTAACTGGCAAATGAATGGGTTCTATGTGGAGATATTTTCATTCACTAAAGTATTCGATTCATGGCTTAGCCAGAAATACTTAAGTGTGTTGTCTTAGATACTGTATTGACTATAAATTCCCATTTAAAAAAAATGCTGTAGTGGGAGCATTTATGAAGTATCTGAATCCTCATCTCTATTCTTCAGTTAGCCTTACCCACCAGCCAATCAAGGACAAAGATTAAAGCCAAACTAGTTTAAAACCAAAAACAATTTTAAAAGATAATGGCCTGAACAGGGATTAAATCTTTCATTTTTAGCAAAAAATGGAAAATACCGATTGACAGATTCAGTCAAAATAATAAGCAAAAAATTTTAAGAGTCACAAAATCATTTAAATCATGTTTTAGTCAGTACTAATTACCCTATTTTTCAAAATGTTTAGCACGTCCGTTCAATATAAACCTTTACACTAAAACAATGGAATTTTAAAATAACATGAGTTTTCTAAGCCAGCATCAAATAGAAATATACGACCCATGTGAGATCATTTTAAGATTTCAAGTAACAGTAAAAATGTAAAAAAAGAGGCAAAATTAGCTTCAGTTTTAATAATATATTTTACTTAAACAACATGTCCAAGAGTATTCTGTTCAACATATAAAAATTCTTAATATTTTACGATTGGTTTTTGTACTAAATCTTTAAAATCTGTTAAGCATTTTACCTTTACCACATACCTCAGTTTGGTATGGATACTGGAGATGTGCATATATAACTAAATACATCTTTTTAAAGTTTTATTTAGGTTGAATAGACACGTGGTTAGTGGCTACTGTATTAGACAGCATAGGTTCTACTAATAATCCTAACCCACCTTGCATCGAGATACTAAATTTTAACATACAGCAAAATTCCGGGATTTTTTTTTAAAGATTTTATTTATTTATTTGACAGAGATAGAGACAGCCAGAGAGAGAGGGAACACAAGCAGGGGGAGTGGGAGAGGAAGATGCAGGCTCATAGCAGAGGAGCCCGATGTGGGGCTCGATCCCATAACGCCGGGATCACGCCCTGAGCCGAAGGCAGACGCTCAACCGCTGTGCCACCCAGGCGCCCCTAGAGAAATCTTTTAAAAGACAAAATATGAAACATCGATCATTGCTGGTCTGAGGGTAGGAGGGCCGATTTGAAATGCTGTATATGCAAATATGATCCATGGTTTACATAAATGTGTTTCTGACATTTTTCATTTTCTGTGCACATGCGTGGTGATGTGTGATTTAGCATCTTAAGGAGAAAAACACATCACCCATCTTCAAAGGCTCTTGGCAGGTATTTTATGTTACCCGCCTTTCTCCTCCCCAAAGGCTAACTCCATGGCAGGTTTGAAGTGCTTTCAAAAGGAAACATTCTTGAGTGATTTGAGTGTTACAGAAGGGGGGGCTGAAAAGTTTCTTACCCTCTAAAAACTCAGATGCCTCCATATGTTCAGGTGACTCCAAGGAATGTTAACAGAATTTGAAGAGAGAGAACCTAGTGCTCGAAATGGCTGGTGGTGAAGTAAGAGCCCCGAGTGTCTGCCACTGAGGAATCATGTGAACTGGATCAAGTCATTATGTCTCTTAATGCCTACTTGAGTAACAGTACTGTTTCTCTCTCCCTTGAAAGAGATGTTTTGTAAGAAAATAAGTAAACATATCCTTCTATTCTTTTAACGACACCCATATTTAAATGTTTAATTTAATATCTAATTCCAATATTACCCCTTCCAAGTCAGAGACCTTCCTCCCTGTTATCAGAGTGAAACCTCACCTTCCCCTAAATGCCCATCTAAACAAAATTCACACCTTTGTTAGAAAAACTTTAGCATCTATGTAATTAATATGATGTGTGGGTGTGCGTGTGTGTGTATGTGTGTTTGTGTGTGTAAGGACGTTGTTATTGTTGCACTGTGAGCACCTGCAGGGTAGGGCCCATGGTCTAGTCATTCTTTTCTCTCAAATCAGGTGGTCGGGATAGGTGTGCGATAGATAGAAAGTGCTCTGGGCTCTGAAGAAGAGAAGATACGAAGAATATTTAAGAGAAGCTCCTTAGTCTCAAGAGGCTTATTCTCTAGTTGAGGAGTTAAAGACAGCTAGATACCTATCAATAAAATGCAGCACACCCAGTTTGGTGTCAGAAGTGGCAGTCTCCAACCCTCTCACCTGCTGGTGCTCACAGTCTGTTGGATTCCTTGTGAGAAAGAGTTGACAGAGATCTTTCAGAATTTGAATAAGCTGAGATGCTACAGGCCAGATGGCTCCCAATAAGCAGAGGCATGGAGATGGAGTACAAGTCTGGAGGACAGAGGAATGGGCAGTCATGTGGTTGCGGCAAGTTCCCACCGGGCATAAAAAAGCAGAAGCTGACATTTCAAATGAGAATGGTTCCATGTTAAGAATGGCACAGACAACTAAGACAAATATTTTTATTTTATTCTGCAGTTAGTGAAAAGCCACTGAGAATTTTGAGTAGCAAGTAAAATGATGAAAGTGGAATTTATGGAAGAAGGATCTGGCCACAACTTCAAGGATGTACACGGCTAAGTGGTAAATCAGGTCCATTTCAGTAATATACTCAGCAGGTAGTAGGGTTCTCATCAAGAGGGGGGTGGCCATTCAAACAGAGAGGAAGATGCATTTTCCAGAGATGACAAGATCTGGTAGCTGACCGGGCAGAAGAGGAACAAAGATAAGAATCAAACTTTTTTTTCTACTTACATGGAATACTTTGCAAGCAGGGGAAATGACAGTAATTTTAAGGGGGACTGGGAAATCAGAAGGCTTAAGAAAGAAGACAATGAACTTCACTTTGCCACATTTAAATAAAAGAGAGGTAGTAAAGATATACATTGCAGCTTGTGTAAGTGTGCACACACATGTGTATACGAGTGTGAAGTATATGCTACTGATGTCTTAGAACTATTTTCACTGCAGCTGAAGTCGCACCTCTTTTTAAGTTATACAGGAACAGAGAAAAGTTATTACTACATGTGCTACCAAATTTATCAAAATCATCATTCCCTCTCGATGCATACTGATCTCCATAGCATGCTCAATAAACAAAAACTATACTCTAGTATGTCACCCACCCTGTTTCTACGGAGTCAGGAAGTCAGTTGTTTGTTCTTAGACCTGATTATAAGTTTCATCTACAGATACAGTTTCATAATTTCATGAAATATCATTTTAAAAATCAATGAAATATGATTGTAAAAAAAATTCATTCTACAGAAGCTAAGTTGAATGCTTTAGTCACTTAAAAAAAAACCTACTCTCATGGGTAACTGCGAAAGAGAAGGCTCCTGCACTCAAGGCTATTCATTTGTATCCATGTTCTAGGTTCACTTTAAAGCAATGAAAGGAGAAAATCTTAGTGATACCTTATTGTAAGTGTCATTTATGTAAAAATTCAGTTTAGAACTCCAATGAGTACAGCCTCAAAAGTTTGGAGAATGAATGCACAAAGTTTAAGATGCTTAAAACATGTGATTTGGTTGTTTTGGTAAAGTCTCAGTACCTCAACTGATTAGCTAACTATTGGTTCTGCCTACAAACGATAAGAGGCATTTGCTACTACATATGGTTTCCTCAAAGCAACAAAAGCACAGACTGAGAATTACTTTAATATGTATTTACCTGGCAGGTTGTAAAGGTGTTCCTGCTGGGAGGTTATGGTCCATAGAGAAATCATACGATATACTTCTGATCATTTAGGAATACATGTCCTGCATCCCAAGACTAGCAAAAGCTACAGCCTTTGGGGATGGCCACGTCCTGCCCAATCTTTTCCCCCTAAAGCTATATGTAAGGTTAACTCAATGATGATGGGTAATAAGTATCATTATAAATCAGTCACAGAAAATTGCTGCTAAAATTTTTATTGCTATCTAAAATGGTGTGTCTTAATACAACTTAACACATAGGTAAGTTTTTTATAGGTGTTACTGAGATAACATTCTTTGTCATTAGTATAAATAACATTCACAACATTAGCTTTTATGAAAATATTTTCTGTTGATCACGTACACTATAGAGTATCAAGCAGATTTAGAATTCCCCAACTCTTATGTTATTTCATCTTTATTCAGATGTTTCATAGAGGAAATTATAGTTGAGTGATTAAGCCACTTAGTTTTTATATAAGTCCTGTTTTGAACAAAGTATGTACGCAGAGAAAGCACTTATTACCAACAACACTGATACCAGGTATGCAAAGCCACTGATTCGCGTTTCTCAGAAAACACAAACAAACTGAGGACCTTGAAAATACCCATTTGCCAGCCTGTGTATCATGAGAGATTTTTAGTGTCAGAAAGAGGTTTTCTCTGCCCTGTCTGAGGACATCTGGATTTGGTCGACAATCTGAAGCTCAAAGTTATAAATTCAGAAGAGTTCTTCAAAGTTCAATATTAAAATAAAAACATTTATAATTTAAGGTAATGGAAAAAGTAAACGGGAGTTAATGATTGGTTCATTCAGAGCTTTACTGAGCACCTATAGTAAATATAGCAACATTTTAGGTAGACGAGAAAGATGAATGAAATGCTCAGATCTACTGTAGCCTCCTTCCGTCCTTTCTTCGGTTAATAAACATTTAAGACATGTCTATCCTAAGGACTGAGAATACACTGCCAAATAAGACCTTCAAAGAGGTTGTGTGATTTAACGGAAAAGCTAGGCAAAAGGGTAGACAACAAGCAATGTAGTTGGTACTGTGCTGGGAGAGGGTATTGTCTACCAGAGGAGGGCCCAGGAAAGCTTTCTAGCAGAGGTGCCCTCTGAGCCAAGTCTGAAGGGATGAACAGGTGAGGATGAGCCAAGTAAGTAGAGGTAGCAGCAAGAAAAAAGGGACTGAAGATGTGGGAAAGTATGGTGTGTTTAGAGAAAAAGCTGGCAGATTGGAAAGATATGAATAAATAGGAGAGGAAGAAGTCAGATGAGACATGAGGATGGAGAGGCTGGCAGGGGTCAAATTCACTTCTCTGTTCATCCAACATTTACCAGCCACATGCTACAAGCTTGAGTCTGTTCCAGGCACTGGGGACCATAGTAAACAAAACACACAAATCCTTACCCTCATGGAACTTAAATCCTGGAAGAGAAAAATAACAGGCCAGCTAAATAAAATATGAACTAGATTAGATAGTAATTTTTAAGGAGGAAAAAACAAAGTAGGGATGGAGGATCTGAAATGTTTGGGGTGGGGGAAGCCTGGAATTTCAGATACCATAGGCAAGATTGAGGGGACTTCAGAGTCGAGATCTAATATCTGGGGGGAAAGTATTTTAGGGAGAGGGAACCAGTGTGGCTAAAGTCAAATGAGTGAAGGAGAGGGAAATAGAAGATGTGGTCAGAGAGGAAAGCAGGAGAGGCAGGTCACATAAGCCTGTAAGTCCTGTAGAGCTTGGCTTTTGATACAGGGCAATCATTCTGAGGTTTTTTTTTTTTTTTTTTTTTTAAGTTTACTTATTTTTTTTTTAAGTAATCTCTACACACCCAAACTCATAACCCCGAGATCAAGAGTCCCATGCTCTTCCAACTGAGCCAGCCAGGCACCCCTCTCTGAGTTTTGATCAAGATTTGGCATGCCATGTTGAGGAGTTTGGACTTTTCTTCAACCAGGAGAAATTCGCTGACGCATCATTAGCAAGTGTCGTCTTTTATGAACTGGAGGAGAAAACAGATTAGTGGCTAGAAGACCAGTTAAAGGCCGCTGCAGAGATTCCCAAGGGGGAAAAATGATTAGGGCCTGAATAAGGTGGTGATGAAACATCAACTCTTATCTGAACTATTAACAGATACTAAAAAAGGATGACTGTAGCTTAACCTACTTTGCTTTCCTGGTCTAACACGACAGAGAGCAGCAAGAGGAAAGAAATCAGCAGCAAATATTCCCAAATATTGTTTAAATTCAAGATTAAGTGAAATTGCTTTTCTGTTCCATAGAGTGGGCCCGTTCCTACACTAGAAGTCACGCCCTCAGCTCTGAGGACTTGAAGCTCGAAGGCTCAGAGACCACTGTAGATTTAAACAGACCACATACTCAAAACCACCACCACAGTGACAGGAATGTCAATAGGACAGAATGTGGTTCCCAGGGCACCAGTCAACAGTGGGTGTCTCCTGCTTAGAGATTTGGATCTAGTAAATCTGGGGGATGGAGGGTTCAATGTGTGTATTACATGAACAGGCCTGGCCAAATTGGCAGGTGGGGCTGAAGTTAGCTCAGTTCACCAGCCAAGCCATGTGCTCTGATTTGGGATGTATCTGTCCAGAAAGGGTGTTTTTTCCAATTTCCATAAAGGCTCAACATAGGCTAGAAAATCTGCATTTAATCACAGCCCCAGAAGACTGATGGGAGTCAGATTAGTCATGGTAGAAAGGGCCTGAGATTCTGGGAAGATCGCACTGCTCTGGACTGTATGAGTCCCTACTACAGAAGACTGCATTTCTTTTCTTTTGAAACATAATGATGCCACAACCCGTAATTTGTCCTTTTTTTGCTAAGTAAAGTATTCAGAGACTACATTTTCCCCTTAAGTGATTCTGTTTAGGACACATGCACAAAGAATATAGGTTTATTTCTTTAGAACTAGCATTGGACTATTAAAAATAGCATCATTATTGTGTCTACAACAAACATTCGAAAGGGCCCTAAATTGTACTTAAGCACAATTACCTTAATGTCAGTTGAGATTTTACGATACAACTGTGAGGCACTTTATTTTTAAGACAGTTTAACCTGCTTCATTCCTAAGAACAGACATTTAAGTTTTAAATCTAGGGTTCTCAATAAGATGATTAAGCTATGCTCAGCAGTTTCTTTAAATATTTAAGAGAATTTTCATCACCTAAATATTTATGGCAACAATAGAGCCAGGTGCATTTTTTTCTTCTGGTTGTCAGAAACAAGAGATCCATATCCTTCCCGAAGCTGGGGACAGGGTAGCCTCAACAACCAAAAAATCCTACCAAGCCCTTTAGAATCCTAGAAACTGCTGAGAAAACGTTATGCAAACACGTGCCCTCAGACTGGTGCTGTCATTCCCAGATAGCTAGCAAGGTGCTGCCTTGAATGGGAGTTTGCAGGGCTAAGAGCTGCAGAGGGTTTTCTTTTGAAGTGAGCATCTTCCACCTCATGGACTTCATTTCCACCATTGCATCAGCAGCGTTTCAGCAGTACTGCCATCGTCATAAGATTCATGATGATCTTTTTCTGAAGACAGTCCTGTAATCGCACAGATTAGGTGTGACCTAAATGCCCCCCATAGTCCTGCCTTGCCTGGCGGTAAGGTGAGGTGCTCAGGGGATCTGCTCCACTTTGCTGGTTGTTAGCGTGTCATTTCATGGACGGCCACTCCATGCCGGCTTTGAGGTCAGAACTGCAGTGTCAGAAAGGGGATTCCTACTCATCTCCACGTGTGAGGGAGGAATTCCCTAAGGGCCCCGTTTACGACCTAGGTCTAACTTCTAGATATTGGAAAGAGCGGTATTCAACATTGCATGTGCCCCCCAGAAAAGCTCAAAGAAATATACGGGGCAGTCACTTTTCTGTCCATTTTAGATGACAGAAGTACAGAATTGAGAATTTTAATGATGTTAACTAGTCAGCTTTATGGGCAAAAGCAGAGACCCTTTGACATATACTCTTTGACACAAACTATTACATATTTTCTAATTCATTAATTCATTTTCAAATTTATATATATTAATTGCTTATTATATGCCACACAATGGTACTGGAAGCTAAATATACCAGAAAATAAAACAGAAATCGCCTCTGCTCTCAAAGAGCTTAGAGTTTGGGGGAGATGGATATTAAATGAACAAATAGGTAAATGAACATAGGATTACAGAGTGTAGAAAACGTCATGAGAGAACTGTATAAGAGCTATGAGAAGAGAAAAACAGGAGAAAAGTCACTTAGACTGGGTGACATCTAAGCTGAGAAGTGAGCATGAATCAGCCAGGGGAGCAGTCTCGGCTGCCAGCACCTAACGTGACAAGGGACACAGTGTGCATCCTTGAAAGAAGGAGCAGAGAGGGGTTAGCCAGTCATAACTATGAACAGGTAAAGAGCTTTTAAGGAATTTCTGTTTTTTTCTGACTCCTATCTTGAATTATGATGCCTGGCATTGGAAAAGAATGCTTTTACTGATAGAATTCAATTTTAGTTCCAGCTCTACCATGGAATCCCAACTCTGGTGTCCTCTCCCCATTACTCCTCAGAGTACGTGAGCTCCTCCGTCAGAGGGCGTCAAACCATCTGCCCTGGGCTACTGACAGCAAGCGGGAAAATAATGTGAACACAACACAACACAGAACCTACCAATGCTGGACACATCTGAGATATTAATCACAGTCTTATTCATTAATAAAATTACTCTACCTGCCATAAGAGGAACACAGGCATGTTCAGTTCTTTAAAAAAACAAAACAAAACAAAACCACAATGTAAGCAATTTCAAATTTTAAAATTGGCACACCAATAATTATAGTTAAAATTTACCGCACTCTTGAGTATTTGTTGGGCATTATGCCAAGCTGTTTACATGGTATCTCATTTAATTCTTACATAAATCTTCCAAGGTATTATTTTTTTTAAGATTTATTTATTTGAGAGAGTGCACACGTGCCCACCACAGAGAGAGAGAGAGAGAGAGAGAGAAAGGTGGGGGGGAGGGGCAGAGGAGAAGAGAGAATCCCAAGCAGACTGCCCTGCTGACTGCAGAGCCCCTCGGGCTCCATGTCACGACCCTGAGCTGAAATCAAGAGTCTGAAGCTCAACCCACTGGGCCACCCAGGTGCCCGCCAAGGTGACAGTATTATTATTCTCACTATATAGATGAGAAAGCTAAGGCTCAGACAGGTTATATTACTGAGGTCATGTGGATGTTAGTGCTCAATTCTGGTCTGATTCCAGAGCCTATGTTAAGGGATTATTTTTACTAATTTCTTATTAACAAATTATTAATTTTATTACCATGGAATGACCCAGCATTTTAACCACATCACACCAAACGCCATCAGTTTTTCCTCCAACATATGTCAAGTGCATCCCTCTCTTTCTATTTGCTCTACCATCAAATGCAGCTCCTCTGTGAAACCTTAAATAGCCTTCTAATTGGTTGTTCTGCCTACGATATTTTCCATCTCTAATCCATCCTCTATCATATCCTATCATACCAATACCAACTGCTATTCTGTCCTCAGAATTCAGCGTTCTGAATGCCATTCCTTTACTTTTAAAACCTCAGGATGAGCAGACTACCTAAAACACGAAGACCACATTTTGTAGCTGGGAATTCACCAACTTAAAGTGCTTGAGCCCTGCCGCTGGCTGCCCCCAGCTCCTCTAGTCCTTCTCTCCATAGAGCAGCCTGCTGGCTGGAGTGCATCTCTGACTACATGCATGCTGACTTTATACCTGCCTTTTCACCATATTCCTTCTTTCCCTGCCCCTCCCCAAGAATACTCTCTGCCATTCAGAATCCCCCTCGTCCACCAAAACTCAACTCAAATCTCATGTGCCTCACTAAGCTTCCTCCCATCCTCAGTGACCTTGTTTGTCCCCAAATCCGGGGCATTTAATGAGCATCCAATACATCCGACTTTTCGCCACATCTTGCATTCTTGTTTAACAAGCTACCCTTTTAAATGTCTAAATGTATATAACTTGTCTCTATAGTAAGATGAAAGCTCACAGATGGCAAGAATAGCATTATTTTTCTGTAGTTTTCCAGGGTTCACACCTAAAGGAGATAATTCAAATAGTACCTAGAATGAAAAAAATCGTACACTCCAAATATGTACTTTATGTGTGACTAAACAATCGGAGTCTGTTTTGCCCTTGCCCATNATTTTCCAGGGTTCACACCTAAAGGAGATAATTCAAATAGTACCTAGAATGAAAAAATCGTACACTCCAAATATGTACTTTATGTGTGACTAAACAATCGGAGTCTGTTTTGCCCTTGCCCATCCAGTCACAAATGCAGGTCAGGTCATCTTCTGCATCTCCTTGCAAAGTGTGGCCAAAGGACTTAGTTTTGTGGGGTGCGTAGGGCAGGGGCACAGGTGAGAAAAAATAGTTTTCCTCATTTAATCATTTTAAATATAGTACTGAAAAGAGCATATCTAGATACTTGTCACTTTTGTTTAAGATCACACTAACACTTAATATCTATTTGATGCTTTATACCTAACAAAATACTTTCACAGGAATAAGACAGGCATTAATGGGTTGTCTAGTATCTTACATCAGTTAACTGACCATCAGAATGTTAATCCATTTCTATAAGGTCGTATCTCTTCCATCATCTCAGTATAAATCATCAAGGTGGCAGAAGTTAGTGGTTAATGGCATGGACTCCAGAGCTAAACCCATCTAATTCAAATCCCAGCTCTGTCACTTATTAACTGTGTGACCATGGGCAAGTTACTCAAATGATCTGTTTCCTCATCTGTGGAACAAAGTTAGCAATCATAGTACACAGAGTTATTTTGAGGATAAAATGAGCAAATATATACTTAGAATAGTATAAGTTCTCTATAAATGTTTGCTTTATCGTTCTACAATATGCCTTCCTGTGTGTGTGTGTGAGAGAGAGAGAGAGAGAAAGAGAGAAAGAAAGAGAGAGAGAGAGAGAGAGAGAGAGAGAGTGGGGGGGCAGAATCTAATTAGCTTTCTAAACATTCAGCCCAAGGAAGTCTTTATTATTCACATAAATGGGCAAAGCTTATTCCTTTCACCAAAAATCTTGTGGAACAAGGGAAATAACTTACTTCATGAGTCAGTGATGAAAACCATTCCTCAACACATCTTTTGACTGATATGATATCATGCTTTTTTATGTAATGCCCTTAAAGTTTCCAACTGTCAACACTTTTCACACATTTTACCCTCACAACCATTCAATGGAACGGATGGATAGATGGTCGGGTGTACAGATGCTGAGTAAAAGGTGACTAAAACCTTAGATTCAGAGAAGTTAAATGGCTTGATTAAGATGAAGTAAAAATTTGCTCTCACAGTGCCCAATCCCTGCTTTTAAAACTAAATCTCAATGTCCACACAAACTGACAATATTTCTCTGGAGTTCCCTTGTCCTGGGGTGCACACAAAATCTACATGAATAGGGGCCCTATACACTCTCCACAACTGGTTTGATGGAAACCTTTATCCCATCCCATTAGGAGTGGGGTAACAGATAAGTTTATGACCTTTTCTCTGTGCTGCATATAACCAACTCTCAAAGGAAGGTCAAGAGACTCAGGTCTGTGTTACTCTGATCTCTGAAGGGTGGTGAGAACTCTTGTGGACTATTGTAGATACCCACAGAAAATCACAGCTGAAATGTACTAGCTGAATTGCTTAA
Source organism: Ailuropoda melanoleuca (assembly GCF_002007445.2). Taxonomy (NCBI): domain Eukaryota; kingdom Metazoa; phylum Chordata; class Mammalia; order Carnivora; family Ursidae; genus Ailuropoda; species Ailuropoda melanoleuca. The sequence goes on from NC_048224.1 coordinate 9,692,980, forward strand.
GAACAGAGAAAAAGTGAGTAAATCTGAGGAATATTAAGAAACTTTGCCACTTTCTCGGATATTTAAATGCATTGCTTATTTGCAAGGGCATTGTTTGACTTTATATTTCCTAAAATGTACTCTATAAATTGCTAATCCCAGGAAAAAGATCTTCCTGGCAAATAAGTTTGAGAAATGTAACACATTCTATGGTTCTTTTGGAGGGGGAAGGAGGGAGAGAAGGAGATACACAATGCTTATCCTTATATTAAAAAGTTCTGAAAAATTTTTACCAAAAATTTGGGTTAATAGTTTTTGACCCAGGCTTTCTCAGACTCATCTGATCTTCTACCAATACTTAACATCCCATAGAAAAAATGCTTTGTGGAAAACCCTTGGGAATACTGGTTTAGACAAATTTTCCCAATCTTTTTCTGCTCTTATTTCTTCATTGGACTGAAGAATTCACTTGAAGAATATCATTTTGGCATTTATTTTGTGTCTACTAATATTTGGAAATAAAGTCCTCCACAGGTGTGAAGAGGTCAAAGAATCAAGCAGGAAAATGGGACAAAAACCTTAGTCAGAGTCGCATGAAACCCATACTTTCCATAAAAACACAATGCTGCTCCGTTTTATAGGATTTCTATTAGCAGTAACATCGAGAAAGGAAAGACTGTAAATTGGTATTCCAGGCTCTGAGTTGATGATAGGATGGGGTTAATCCCACAGAGGGTAAAACAAATGTGTACATATCAGAAGGTGGTTTCACATGTCCTCATGAAGCAAACCAAAGTGAGAGCTGTGGCAAACATATTCTACTTCCCTCCATACTTACAGGGCTGGGAATTTTCACTTTACCAATAAGGCTTTCCAAAAGCACAGGTGAAATTTCCTGCCATGACAGTTAAAGGGATTATTGCTTACCCCAAGATAATATTGGTATGAAGAAGTGGAATTGTGCACAGTTTCCTAGAGAGTATATGAAGGAAGAATAGAGAAGGCAAGAAATGTAAAAAAAAAAAAAAAAGAACTTAAAGTGTACCATGTATGATTTATCTCCTGTATTTTTATTACAAAACATTACAGCAAATACCTTTTTGAAGCATAACTAGTACGGTTAGGAATAAGGACATTCTGAGGGTCAAAAAAGAAAGCAAAATATTCTTCTCCCAGGGCCTTGCCTCAATACTATACCACAAATATGCTCAAGGGGAGGAATAAAGGACTCTGGGCCTCTAATATATGCTCTAGCAGATCTGTCTAAGCACTTTTGCTCCTGTTTGCTTTTCTAAGGGACCTTTTAAAATCAGAGACACAAAACATATGAGCACAAAGTTAGTGGGCCGGGGCAGGGGCAGGGAGGACAATCATGTGTCAGTCAACATCACACAATACGGCTATCTGGGAACTGTCTCAGTCAGATGGTAACATGACAAATTCAAGAGACAGGAAAGTAGGGTCAAGCAGCCTCTCATAAAAAAATCTGATTAATGATAATCTGGCAGAGTTGACTTAAATAAGGCATCTCGAATTATACCTGGCAACTTTTTACTATTACTGATATCTATAGACATGACATTATTTATTCAAGTTTTTGTCACCAGAATGTTATAAGTATATATGGATATACAAACTACAAATCAATAGCACCTTTATAAATATTTTAAGTACCATTATTTAGCAATTATGTGGGCCTCTTTGTGTGCCAACACTATACAATTTTTAACAGGCCAATAAGCCCATTAAATATATTTATGGTTATAAAGTTCAAGGGGTTTCATCCTGAAAATATAGTTCAGTAAGAAAAACAACCTCGGAGTGAATCACAAAACAAATTTACTACAGTCAAGAAATGAAGACACCCTGATCTTACAGACATATTCAGCACCTATGAGCAAGTCAAAATCCATGAGGAAAATTTGCAAGTAATCACACATCACCTGACTCTATTAGACATCATCTTGGCAACATCACTCATTTCTCTAAGTCAAAGTTTCCTCATCTGAAAAATGAAGAATCTTTGCCTATATTGTATGTGAAAATGCATACCAAGACAAATGGGCAGGTAATCGTGTACCAGAAGAAACGCAGTCATATGTGCAATTTACTGAGAATCAAACTTCTTAGAAGTTCAAGAAATAACTGCTTTAGGATTATCTGTACCATGAAACTAATGTAACACTGGGTGTCAACTATACTTCAGTTAAGGGAAGAGAAAAAAAGAAAAAAAACCACCTTTGACACTTCTTTATAGTGTAGTCAGTAAAAGAGATTATGCTAAAATCAAATATCTGGGTTCGATATCCAATTGTTTGCTACTTACAACATATGTTGGGGCAATACTCTTTAATGTTTCCGACCTTGGTTTCCTAATCGGCAAAATGGGAAGAACAGAACCTTCAAGGTATTCTAGAGACAGCTAATGGGAGGATTAAATGAGAAAGAAATGTGTAAAACCCTCAGGACAGAACTCAGATACAATTATAAAAGCACGGCCCTGCTATCCCGCCTATGAGCAGCACACCATATCCCACATCACGCCACTGCGATCTTCTAGTAACACTCAGCTCTGCTCGGGCCTTACTGCTGACATTTTTTACTCTAATCTTTATTTATAGAAGGAGTAAATAACCCAAACAAAGAACATTCCAGTATGCAGTGCTGATCGTTACATGATAAGGCAGGACCTGGCACCAACACCAGGACTGGCTATCTATTAAGGTGAAAACACATAACTCTGATAATGAAGCTGTCTCCTGATTTATGGAAGCTACACTGTCTTAACTCTTGGGAGTCAGAGCCAACCAAGATCTAGAGAAAACGGTGCCTGGAGGGGAGGGGAGCTGAGATGAATATGCAGGCAGGATTTAAAGAGAGAAGATTTTAAGCTTGAAACACTAAAGCTGTTCTGAAAGAAAACAGTGTTTTAAGTTCACAGAGACAACTTTTAAAAAGAAAATCAGAGAGCTTTAAGACCCACATCAGTAACAGTTACATTACAGACCAAAAAAAAAAATTAAACCAAAAAACTTCCATACTTCCTCCCCTAAATTCAACTCTCAAACACAATGCCAAGAACGTCAGGGAGGTCATCTGAATTCATTTCAGCATTCATAATAATCTTCACACTCTGAGCAGAAGAATCAGTCTCCTAAGCTGTGAGGCCACGGTCTCGTTTTAGCACGTTTGTAGGATGGTCACAGGTACACGCAGTCTCATTAACCACATTTACAATTTCTTGCAAAAATTCTGGAGTACTGCAACCAGAAACACTTCCCCAAATAAACAGTATAATTGTAGCTTTCTGGTAGCTCTTTTCACTTTTATTCCAAAGAGTTAGTAAGAAGTGGACTCTGAAAAGCCATTTGAAAAAAACTGGCACAGATACTGGTCCACGAAAGCTTTTAAAACCTATCACAAACTTTTCCCATTAAAACTTGGATGAAAACTGCAGAAAAATTTTACCTTTTTAATGGTCAAGTGTAAATTTAAAAAAAATTCATACTGAATTTCTTGAACTTCTTACATGCATAACAAGTTTTTGGAAAAGTCACAGAAATACTTATGTGAGAGCAACTGGAGGCCACCCACTAGGCCCTGGATGAGACCTCAAAAGACCTTCAGGAGGATAATCATCATTTATCAGGGAAAGTCCTGGACAGAACTAGCTTCTTTCCTATGACTATTCTTAATCCTGCGTTCAAGCCAAACTAACTACTTGCTGTTTCCTAGGCATGCATGCTTTTCTGTCCCTGTGCCATTTGGCAAATTGAAATCCTACCTACCCTTGCAGGACTAGATTAGAAAAAAATCCTCTATAAAGCTCTCTTGACCTTCTGAGATGGAAAAAAAACCCTTTTCCTCTTTTAAGAACTTACATAGCATTTTCTATCCAGACATCCCATACTGTAGTGAGTATTCTCTACCTAGTATTGCAGTCACTTACAGAGATATCTCTCCCACTCATCTACAAGCTTTTGAGGGCAGAGAATTTGTTTCTTTCTTGTATGCTTCTATTCAATAACTTGCTTATAGTAGGCCTACAATAAACATTTACTGGATGAATAAAAGGACCTTAATTATATAGCATTAGTATAACTACATAGACAACTGAGGATATCTTCCTATTTGCTCAGAGAGGCTTAACTAAGGAGAGATTTCCAAAGCAGAGTTACACTTCTAACGATAACGCACAGCTATGTTTCCTTATTAGAACATTGCACTATCCCTGAGAATGCAAGTTCTATGGATGTTTCTAGTCACTAAGTATCGATAACATATCAGACATTTTACTAAGCACAGAACATATGAACATAAGCAAGAAATGGTTTCTCTGTTGCTGAATAATTTAAAGTCTTCCAGCTAGTAGACAATGTTCCATTACCATACCAAAAGACTATATGGCTTCTTTGACCACAGCTCAGCATATTAAATTTTTAAATTCAGGTCCAAAATCTAACAGAAGATTTACTTCTCTTTCTGATCAGTATGCCCTTACCATTTCTGATGAAAGACATCCTGGACTTGACCATCATGGACATTTTTCCAATAGATCAGTTGATCTTAAATAGGCTTTAATATGTAGGACTCCTGCCACATACTTGGGCAACTGTAAACTAAATCACCAATATTTTGCCATGAATAGCATAAAGCGAAAAAAAGACATAGTTTTTATATCTCTTGCCACTAACAGATGGTACAAAACAACAGAATTCTTGAAGATTCTCTCACTCTAAGTCTTTTAACCTACTCTCCATTCTATTTTATTTTTGCCATTTATGCATTGGTCTGGATTACTGAATTCCTCCAACTTCTTCACACCTTAATTTATTTATTACTAATTATTACTAGAATAATTCTCTTGCTGTGAAATTTTCATCGTATCATTCTACTGCTCAAAACTCTTATCAGTTCTTTACTGCCCCAAGGGCTAAACACAAACTCTTTACATATTACACGAGCTCCCTGCATGCAAAATCACCTCTCAACCATCAGCTTTTCTTCCATCTAGGGTATTCTGCCTTTCGCTCATGAAAGAGTTTACTTCTCTGATCTGTATAAGCTTTGCACATATTATTTTATTTTTTACTTTTTTAAGGTAATCTCTATGCCCAGTGTGGGGCTCAAACTCATGACCCTAAGATCAAGAGTCGCATGCTATACCGACTGAACCAGCCAGGAGCCCCATAAGTTTGCACATCTTAAACGCCCTCACCTAGATCGTCCACCTCACCTTTCCAGATTGCTCCCTATTAGCACCTTTAGTATCAGCACAAGTCACACTGCCCCTGGGAAGCTATCTTTCAGAGGAACCCACCTGGCCTGGTATCTTTTGCTACAGGCCACCTCTACACTTAAATCCTCAAATTCTAACACATAAACATCTACTTATTGGTGTGTAAATGTTGGCAAGTGTACTACAACCATTTCACCCAGGACAGCTGCTCTGTGGACCTTGAGGATAGAGAACACATGAATGTCTCTAATCTTCAGGAGCAAGGGCCTTGCACACATGTAAGGTACTCAATAAATCCCACTGAAAACACTGGTAGGAATCCGTATCACCTCCAAAATTTTCTAAAATGGAACAAGAGACTCCTTTGTGGATATCCATCAGAGTTACTGAAAACCAGGATGACATCATAAAAGGAACAGAATTAGACTCTTAATTTAAAATGAGAATAAGTCAAAAACACTATCCTGGGTAAAGAGGTATTCTGTGGGCTGCTGTAGATTTTTTTAGGTTCTGTACTAACGCATGAGGTTCTAAAACCTATCAAATTTCTATTCAGGAAAGCAAGAAATCTGTTATCTGGCCAAAGAAAAGCAGAATTACTGGCTATTTTAAATGAACCCCAAAGTTCAAAGTTATAATACCACTTATCAACTAAAGAAGGAATATGACAGATCTTTTACACATTTCTAAGAAAGAGGCGATCTGGCTAAGTTTTTATAAGGATCAGTTGGCACTTTTAGAGTCCACATTTTGGATTCTGAATTAAAAATAAATTTGTGTATGCAGTATTCTAAAATATTCAGGGCTGTTTTCAGGCCTTAAGAGGGCTAGGCCATTTTTTTCCTCCGGTGTCTGACAAATGACTACAAAGACCTGTTTGTACCTCAGATGTTGGAGGAACTGTTCAGGAACAATTCATCCCTGCAAGGCTATGAGTCACAACACACTGCCAAGGTCAGGGAGACCTCTGCTAATCAAGGAAGCACTAGCCACACATCCACTCAGGCTGCCTTAGAGAAGCTGGCCTCGGAGCCCACTATTTTTTTATCCACAGGTCATCAATCATCTTTACAGAAGAGAAAATGTCCAACTTTCGCATTGGGTAGAGAGCCTCCTGCTAGGCCTTCATCTGGTTTCCTTTCTACCTAGCCAGTGATTTTCCTAGAGGTGTACAACCAGTACTAAAAGGGAAGACTCCTATTTGGTTATGAAAGGAAAGTGGAGAGATCCACTGTGTGATGATATTCAGAAATAAGAAGGCATGAGGCACAGCCACCAGATACTGGAACAATGTTTCCCAGACGTATCGGACCTCTGTTTCTGTATTCTCTTCTTTCACTTACTCTTAAATTTGATGTATCATGCCACAGAGCCACGGAAACTCACTGTGTCCCAACAGTGCTACACATACTGTATACATTCTCATCAGCTCTTCAAATACAAGGTCTAAAACTTGGTTAATTTCCTTTTCCCTGGCTGGAAATCAATAGGTATTTAAGCCTTCACAGATTTTTGAATCATTTCCTCCTTTTCAAACTATGCACATTACAGGCAGGGGATGATGGAGAGGAAATTCCAGGGGAATAAATTGGCCAACAGATGTTATCAAGTTTTATCAATGGGTGATGGATAAAATCTTCAGGTGATTTACTGCCAGAGGTGCTGTTTGGTGATAAACTGACAGAACTGCAAATATCAGGGAGCTAGTGAGTTTCCCTTTGTCCTTAATTTGGGTAGTGGTTGTGGGATTTTACATGAACAAAAAGTACATTTCCCTCCAGATAACCCCAAGTTTGAAGGTCTCATTAAAAGAGTTTTTCAGACCTATACCTGGGGGCTGTCAGGAAACACCCATTCGTTCCACCAAAGGCAGAGAAGGAAAGGGAAAAGCTGGAGCTAACAGCACTCTGGCTTTTATTTAATGTAAACTTTTTCTCAGAAATGCTAATGGACATCACTAAATTTACTCTTCCTCTAACTCTGGTAGCAGAAAAATCAAGTCTTTCTGCTGTTAAAGCAAACAAACATATTTCTTCCCACATTACACAAAATAACATTATTTCATTGAAAAAAAGCATAAAGGAATCACTTTAAAGTATTTGTGTACTTGTGAGTCTCTGTTAGCCAATAACCTGCTAAACCATTCATTTTAAATTCCATAAGCAGTGTTCCCTGTAAAAATCTCATTGTTTGATGCTATTCATGATACTAATGCAAATATACACAAAAGAATAAAAGATTAATGTGGACTCTACTTTTATTTAAATTAATCTATTGATCTACCTACTTACGTACCTATATACACACACATACACACACACCTAATTTCTTGAAGAAAACTTGATAAACATCATCTTCCTCAATATTTAGACATTTTTTTCCTTCCTTGAAGTGGTGGGAAAATTAAATACTTGAAAGGGTGCTTGGTCCTCAAATTGCTGATGTAACCCTTCATGCTCTCAAACAGAACTGAGCACTTTTTAAACTATCCTACTTCCACATGTGGTGAATAAAATTCTGACCAATTTAAAAAGTTGTTGTGACTAAGGACACTAAAACATCCTGAGTAATAATAATCCTCAAGCCAAAAACTCACAATCAAACTAATGAGATCCTTTTTCTGCCTCTGTTGCAAAACCTGTAAAATGGGATAATGCTGACACAGAGCAGATCTGAAGACTATTAAAGGTCAATAAAACAATAAAATAGAAGCTGGGCAACAATGTAATTAAATAAACAACCGATTGAACTAACCTGTCGCATGATGACAAAGGCACATCAAATAAAACTACTTTGTTGTTCTACTTTATACGTTACTTGCAGTGTTAGTACATGGACAATGGCATAGTTTTAAGTCAGCTATAAAACTTTGATGTTTTAAGGGACTCTATAAAAATCTATTACGGATAATTTTATATGAAAACATATTTCTTAATCAAAGAAAAAAATCATCCTAAACATTAATTAGTGAATTTATTTGTCTAGGAAGAGTAGCACTAGCAAAAATCATAATTAACTTTCTTCATAGAAGATAAACCTTTAAAAAACAAGTTGAACGAAGACATGAGGTGTTTGTACAAATAAATGGTATAGAATATTATTTGGTTGTTATTGTTTTCCCCTTAAAATTCTACAGTCTCACTAAAGGAAATAACGTTTATGGAGAGGAAGGTCTAAGATTTGAGAAAAGTTTCCGAATAATCAAGAGATTTCTCAAGTATGGTGAAACAAAGAGAACAGGGCCAGGAATAAAAGTAGCATCTTCTCTCTTCAGAGTTATATAAGAGTCAGTCACTGGAAAGGATAGCATATTGAAGACTGTTGGGCCACTCAGAAGAGAGAAGGGCAGTAATGATGGTCAGTGATTAGAACTACAGGTAAAATACTAAGGACAAAGCCCTAAGAGTTTCTGAAGGAAAACTTCCTAAGGACTTTCAGACTCAAGGTGTTTAAAATGTTAGGCTATTACTGCAACTTATATTGGCTTCTGCCGTATGAAATGACGAAGTAGTCTCTGTGAAGATCCAAAACTGATACTCTTTCAAGAATATTACCAAGGATATTACTAGCAAGGTAAACAGGAATCACTTATACATGTGGACAACTCCTGCCAGTTTCTTCCGTAACATGATAGTAGAATAGCACAGTTCTTGAGCGGAAACCTGTACCTACTAGGATGTGAGTCCCAATTATACACTTTAGTCCAAGCCTAGTTGCTTAGATAACTCCTTAAAAAAGAATAAAAAGAATAAAATATTGGTAATCAAGGAACAGTTCTTAAAAGCAGCTCTGCGTTAGGAAATCTATTATCTGTATCCTCCTTGAAATCAAATTCATAAACTTCCTTTCCTATCTTTCGGATGTTTCGTGTCAACATAATCTCACTGTCCTCCCACCAATAGGCAAGCAAGGTTGGTTGCTTTGCTTTTTAATTGTTGCAATAACATTTTTTCCTAAAGTGTCTTACTTTCTATAGTCACAGGATCTGTTAACAAATGATGCATCTTTGGACACTTCTGGAAATTAAAAAAAACACCTTTCACACTGAAAAATAAGTCAGCAGTTACCAGTCAAGCCACTTCTTTAATTTTGTTAATGGCAATCACTGGAATAGGCTTTACCATCTTGCAATTAATAATTCCCAAATACTCAACTCCAAACCCATTGCATTTATTCCTGGTTCCAGCAGCATATTCTGGTTTTTGAACCTAGCAAAACTGCCTGGGAGTTTACACTGACCCAGAACAGGAGGCAGGAAAAAGAACTCACTTTCATGCACTGCTATCAGTACTGTTGGCTATTTGCAGAATTCTTATGTCAACAGGACCAGTAAACAAGAGTTAATATTACTAGCGGAAGCAACATCCAGAGGGAATTCAGTGTAGTTAGCTGCGTGGAGCAGAGAGAGCATGGAGATCCGAGAGGGAATTGTGTTAGTTCCTGGAAGCCAGCATGCAGTCTGTGGCTGTCAGAGGTGTGGAACGGAGCTGCTTCAAAGCCAACTGGGCTGTGACCTGAACACTGCACATCCCTGCGCCCAATGAGAGAGGATCAATGACTGTGTTTGCTGGGCTCTAGTCATCCCCTTGGCTAATGAAAGCTGCGCTGAAAGGCTGCAACGGGGCCTCTGGGTAGCCTGCAGCCTGGTGTTAGCAGTGCTTGCTCTGTAGTGTGGCCGGTGAGTGCACCAGGCACCAAAGCCTCCCTGGCCCCCACCCCCTTCCCTCGTCTATCCCACCAACTCCCCTCTGGCTGTCTGTTTAGTGTCACTCAGTTGGGATGGATCCTGTTAAAGATCTGACGCTTAGTGAGGACTCGGAGGTGTCTGGAACGCCTGCCTCTAATCATAAACACCACAGCTGGCAATGATGTGGTCAAAAAAAAAAATCACCTTGATCCAGTACACATTCTCTTTGATGTCTCTGCAGCGAGTTCACTGCCCAGAGAAAAAGGTACTTTTTTTTTAGACTCTGAAAAAAAAATCAAGCTTGACATTCTCAAATCATAACCATATGACTTTCAATTCCATGCTTTAAAAAATTTCATATATATGTGTGTGTGTGTGTATATTTTACATATATATATATATATATATATATATGTATATATATATATATATATATCATCACATTTTGTTCTAAGAAACTCAGAGAAGAGGCATCTGACAATGATAACATGAAACAGGTTTGGAAGATAATGGCAGTTTGAGAGGAAAACACTTCCAAAAGGGAAAAAAAAAAGTCAGACTGCCACTACCAAAAAAGGAAGAAGCCTTCTGCCAAAGATTGCAAACTGCAGTGACCTTAAGTAAGAGACTGTAGCTGATTCAAGGGAAAATGAAAACTTTTCAAAGACAACACTGCTTGTGCTGCCCCACTGTTTATAAGTGCCTTATGCCCTCTTGCCTTTCGGGTGGCCTGGTAAACACACAGCCTCACTGTGCTTCCAGCCCCAGGCCACAGGGTTCTAATGAATATTCAGCCATATTAACATACATTTTCTTTGTGTATTTTTTTTTTTTTTTTAAATCCTACCAAGACAGCCCTGGTGTGAGCAATGTCCTTGTGATGCCACATTGGTGTCTGTACTGTGAGGCGCTTTTGCAAGTCAAATGCTTAGATGCCCCAAAGATTACAGGGAACTTAAAAAAAATTGAAACACACTAGACCTGTCCTTTAAAGAAGAGTTTACAATGAGTAATAATTATGCAAGTCTGAAGATAACTCATGTGGTCTTCCTACATAAACAGAGATAAACATTACTTATTTATCATCAATGCTCATATTACATATCTGGGCATCCCACATACCTCAGGATACAAGGGAAAAAGCAAAGATTCTTTATTTTTATCCAATAGCCAGTTCTTTCTAGTATACACAGTCTTAATGTACAAAGAAGCATACAAAAACGAGATCAATTAAGTGTGCTGCTTTTTCCTTTTTAATCTTAAAACCCAAAGTAATTTGAAAATTCTCATACTGAGACTGTATCATTCCACCTTAATAAAGAAGTGAAAAAACAAAAAAATTGTTTTCACCCAGTTTTAAAATGCAGGCTTTGTCAGGAGAAAAGGCATCTTTCAAATTTCAAATGTAGTAAAAGAGGCAGGCAATTCTAATTCTCAGTAAAGTAAATGACAACGAGATGGTTTGGGTTTCTTTGATTCTGAGGAAAAATCACAAAACTGCTTTAAACTGGTCAGCTGCACTGTGACACAACTGATGTTTAAGAAATCACTCTAGAAATGGCACCCAGGAATGCAGCGGCAACACATGTCGTAACAATATCCAGACAAAGCCAGAAAGTTTGGATACTGCTCTGTTGTTCTAAACTGACTGAGGTTTTGCAGACTAACAACATTCCCCCATAATGATGGTGGTGTCTTTAGATTGAGATAAGATTCAAATTTACTGAGGGTTATTTACTGTGGTGTATAAGGATCTGTGTGTGAAGGAGTGAAGTAGCTGGTTGGAGGAGGGCAACTTGGCTGGACTCAGAGCTGAGAAGCCTCAAGAGTTTGCATACCCCTATAAGGTAATTTCTTTCCTTTTATAATGTAGGCAAGGCAATTAAATGTTAGTCAATCTCAGCACAATGAAAGGCAAGGATATGCTAATATACACTGAAATACTGGCATTTACCGCAATATTTACCTTATTATATTAAAGTTTTGTAATATATTAAGTATAGCTCTGCCAGAAATTTTAGTCCAATTCTAATCACAAGTATGTGTTTTCAATTGTACTCCTTGCCAGAAAGAAAGGGAAAGAGAAGCGAAACAAAATCCTATATGCTAAAATTTATACTGACAAATTAATTTTAATGGTACCAAAAACCCCAGAAACCTCCACAAGACTTAAGTAAATGTAGGCACCTGACCTGATGTCCTGTGACGGAAAGCAGACTTTATTTTTATTTGTAGTAGTTTAAAGTTCATTAGTTTACTTCCTTCCTCCAAAGCTTAGAGGAGACAAAAAAAAAAAAAAAAAAGTCACTTATTTCATTTTTGAAAGAAAGTCAGTCTGGGGTGTTTATATAAACAAAGTGAAGTGTAGGCTTAATGTAATCATATAAATTTTGATCTCAAAAAGGGGATGGAGGAGTCACACAGTAAGTACTAATTTTTCTAAACTGATCAATGTAATAAATAATTGCATAATTCCCAATCTTTGACGGAGACCAATTCAAAATAGCATTTGGCATAAATACCTCATGCCAGGATTTCTACCAAATCCTTTTAAAAGCTGACTGGTCTGGAAGGAACACCAACAAACTGGTTATTATGGCCCACCAATTACTTCACAAGAGTGAACTTCGGGAAGGAAGAGCGATAGAAGAAAATAGTATATTCATTGTCGACTATATAGGCTGCTGTGTAGTTTGAATTCTTTATAAAACTATTACAATAAAAAACAGAAAACACACCTCTTATGCATAAAGGCAATGCCCCACTTTACTACTATTCATCTTATTCTCTTAAAATCTGTTACATGAGACTTAAGATAAAATAGAAAACAAGTCACATATTTTGATAAACTAGAAAACAACTGTCTCTATCACATAGCTTGATGGGTCAAACAAGAAAAACCCTGGTTGCATTACTAGCATGTCCTTATGTTAAGAAGAGAAGACATGCTTGCCAGAATTGTCAGATTAATCTTAAAGAGACACAAGCAAGAGCTCTGCCCAGTTTCTTTTAAGTAGGGATGAATGCTCCCTTTGCTGCCCTCTCTCTCAACTGTCATTAAATTGCAATAGAGAGTAGTGACTAGGGTCTCTTAGTCTTTCAGAGGTGGGACCTTCATTTGCATAATAAATCCCAGGGCATTATGTAACCAACAAGGGAAGGATAGGTATCAGGGGGGTGATTCTGAGGCAAAGCCCCAGCTGAAGCAAACAAAGGCAAGAGACAAGGACTCTGAAGATTCCAGTGTAAAGTCTCCAAAGACAGGAGCTCACCCTTTCTAGTAGGTTGGAACATTCGTTGCAAATCATCCTTGATAGCAGACTTAGGAGATAACTTCCTCTTAGGATGTAGGGATTCAAAGAAGAGAAGTGTCTCTTTGGACAGGAATGGGCAACCTTACATCTCAGAGAGTTTCTGGCTTTGGGGGCCTAATGAACTCTAATGGGAGCAGCTAGCCTCAAGAGGCACCACATTCTAGGTAGATCGGGGCTTGCTGCTACCCAAGCAAACATAAAGACAACAGACCAGAAGGCTCACCCAGGCTGCCATGGCTCTTAACAACAATGCCAACAGTGGTTACCACTTGCGGAGCTCTTACTTTGTGCTGGGCACTCAGCTATCATTAGTTTCATTTTTTTGTTTTTTGCAACCCTGTAAGATAGACATTATCATCTATATTTTACAGAAGGGAAAAGAGGTTCATTGGTGTTAAGTAATTTTGCTAAATTCATACATCTGGGAAGAGACAGAATTAGACTTGAACACGTAATACCAAAGATTGTGCCTAGTGTCCTTCCAGGTAGGAAGAGGACCGTCCTCTCAAAAGAGATCAGATGACCATATCCATGAGATAAGGGAGGGGCTGATGCTACAAATTCCTGAGACCAAAATTCGAGGAATAAATTATCTTCAAGAATCCTTCTTGAGGAAGTCTAAAGGACAGATATCCACAGACTGTGGCTATTACAATCTTCTACGGGATGAAGTCAGTTCCTTTCCCTTCCAGGTAAATCTGTTCATGTATATGAGTTTCGGGAGGCCCATGAGGAAGCATTTCCCATGCCTGAAGTCTTAATGGGATCTTGAGCCAAAAGTATAACAATCACCCTGACCATTCATCACCACCCCAAAAAATATCGCCTCTGGAAGACACTTGGGTTCTTCCATCTTGAAGCATTCCTGACATGAAGGTCACAGGAAAGGGAACACATTAAGTCTGTTTCTATGATATGAATGATTTTGAGGAAGGAGGAGAGAAGCAAGAAAAGAAAATCTTGAACAAAAGAGCAGTTGAAATTTGAAAAAGCATGAAGGGTTAAGTATAAAACTGAATAAGAAAAGAACTGGTATAAGCTCAACTTGAACTGAGAGCAAGAGATTCCCATTCTTCTGGAATATCGTATGTAGCTGAGTATAAAGGCATTTCTCACTATCGGTCTTGCTCCTGTGTTTGGACAATCATGGTTTAAAAGGCAAGAGTTTGGAAAGCAAGACATGCAACGTTATCTGAATAGCACATGAGACAGTATAGACAAAGGGAGATTCCTTTCAACCAAATAGCCTAATCTAAATAATTTATTTGAACTGATTTCATTTCTGAGTACAGAAAGCTGAATACACTATAGGTGTATGTTGTATAATTATGGGTTCCTTACACCGGGCTACTTAAACAACTTTGTATCTAAGAAGTCCTATGCTCAGTATGGTGCAGCAAAGAAAAACAGAGGCTCCACAGTAATTTTGAGAAACCTTCTCTAAGTAACACTAAATTGGGATGCTCTCTAAACATACTAATACTAGTATTTTGCCCCAGCCTCTCCCAATCTATATGGATTTACTCCAATTCCAATGTAGTTATAGGGCCCATCAGCACAGCGAGCAGCGAGACACAAGGACTAACTCTTTAAATCATTAGGAGAATCATTAAAAACAAAGTGCCAAAGGGTTAGGGTTTAAGTTTCTTGAAAGCAAAGAAAGGGCCAGGCTTCCCTGGAAATTTCTAGAAAACTCAGATATGACCCATATGGCCATATATCTGGAAGACAATGGGTAGAAGCTGCTGTTTGAAAAAAAGAGACAAAGTAGTAGGGGTTCTCTCTCTCCAGCTCACTTCCCTGGTGTCCTTCTCAGAACCTCTTAGCAACCAAATCAAAACCTCAAATCAGATTTCCACCAAGAAGTAAGGGATCTGACTTCGTAGGAACTGGGAAGTAGCTGATGATTTTGCAGTATAAGCAGTAATTTCATGACCACTTTAGTGCTTTCTGAAATAACATATTCACATGGCAGTTTCTTATACTTGCTAATGTATAAATAGGCTAATGGAAATGGCCTACATCATTAGAGTAGAAAATACAATGATTTGTGCATGTATATACATTTCTTATAACACGAAAGGGTAATGTACTTGTCTGAGGGAGGGCACTAGAATTAGAAACTTACCAACTATTCTTTTTTATGTGTGTACCTTTGTTTCTCACAATGTGTATTTTAGGTCTTTCTTGCGGAGATTCTTTATAACATGAGTTTTCTTAAAAGTGAGACTTCTTACCAACAGTAGACAACATTAAAACTCCGTATCATGTTTAAGTGGATTTTTAAATTTTCTGATCTTACCTTAAGTGGAGGAAGGGGGAGTACTGAGCCAACATTTCTAAACCACAGCAAGAAATCCATGTGATGGCTACAACTGCTTTTAAATACTCGTATTTTAGGCCTGTCTGTGACAATGCTTCTTGGAAAAAATTATAAAGTTCCCTCCCCTCCAATAACATGCTCAACGTCCTCTTTTGCCAGAGGCATTCACTCATTATATAAATCAAACAGGCACAGAGCCCTAGACAAAAAGTGACTAGTAATGCCTGGCGCATTCCTCTGCTTGAGCTAAGATGATTTTGCTGCATTGCATGCAGATGTCAGGTATTTTAATAAAGAGCTCCATTGTGCAGGCCCCACTACTCCTCCATAGCTCCCAGCACTCCCCGTAAAGGGGGGCAGGGGGAGAAGGGAGAGCGACAGCCATTCCAGCTGGAGCTGGAACCTCATCTGAGTCAGGAAAACCACAGCTCATAAGCAAAGAGGAAGCATAATGTTCTACAAGGACAAAACATTAGCAGAAATGTCACTCAGCCCCAGTTCCACATGTTGGCTGCCACGGCCTCTTCCTCTTAGCATGCCCGATTGATATAAATTCCATCTGCTCAGCAGCCAAGTGACAGAGAAGAAATACCGGCATCTGGTCTCCATTGCTGTCGGGTTTTTGTTCCATGTTAGACCTTAGCTAGAAACATATGAAGAGATGAAGGTGCTGGCAAACGACTAAAAGCCTGAACTGGCATAAAGGAGACTTTCTGATGCTTTTCACACTTCCCTCTGGATTTTTTACATGGAGGGGAAGGGTGTGACAGAGACCTGATAAACTAAACAGTGGGAGCCAACGGGCCTGAAGGTCATTTCATGTTTTTTAGGGTTTGGGATTTTTAAAAAGAGTTTTAATGTTAAAAACTATAAAGCAAGACACTATTCCTCTTTAGATCTATTAACACAACAGAAGGCAACTAAGTCACATAAGAACGTTCTGCAGCAAATATTTTTTTTCCTTTCTCTTAAACATCCACTGGTTTGGACCCACTCCACAGGCACTTTATATTCTCCTGAGGAGCAGCTGCAAAACGCCAAAACTTGAAACCACCAATTCGCTTTTAACCCCCAGCTGCCCAGAAAAGTATGAAGTCACCTATAAAGCCTAAATCCATAAGGGGAAATAAAAGTGAGTATGCCCCCTAAAGAAAGCTGGATGCCCCAACAATTCACTCCCCATCACTCTCAGTCCATCATTTAATTATTCACTGGATCAGGAGACTGAGAAAAGTAAAAAAGAAACATGAAAGCAGAGGTGGTAAGAGAAACCATGGGTACTGATTTTTCTTTTTTTCAGTGTTTAACTGCATGTTCACAAGCAGTTACAGTGAGAGTGACTCCATTCACATATACAACATGGAAAGATTTTTTTTTTAAAGATTGAGGTCAGGTCAGGTTAAAAGATAAAGTTCTTGGGAAAACAATTGTGACGACAAATCCTACCAAATCCTCTTCAAAATATGACAAAAGACAAGACATGTATAAACTTTTTAGCAAAACAGAAAAAAAATCAAGAGATCTCAACAACTGTACTATCTTTTTTTAAAAAACTTTTTATTGTGTTATGTTAGTCACCATACAATACATCATTAGTTTCTGATGTAGTGTTTCATGATTCATTCAACAACTGTACTATCTTAACAATTCTGGTGTTAGCTTCACCTAAAAACCAAAACCCCAAAAACAAAAAAAACACTACTATATGGGGTTGTAACTGTGCATTAAGCCGCTTTTTCAACCTCTTCCTTTTTTTTTTTTTTTTTTTTAAGATTTTATTTATTTATGTGACAGAGAGACAGCCAGCGAGAGAGGGAACACAAGCAGGGGGAGTGGGAGAGGAAGATGCAGGCTCCCAGCAGAGGAGCCCAATGTGGGACTCGATCCCGAAACGGGGAACGCCGGGATCACGCCCTGAGCCGAAGGCAGATGCTTAACGACTGTGCTACCCAGGCACCCCTCTTGAACCTCTTCCTTTTCTTTCTATCACTTGGTGAGCACTTGAGGTAAGAACACCATGTGCGGTAAGACAAGTGAATCATGATAAAGACAGTAATATTAAATAAAATGACAAGGAAGCCAGTAGGAACCGAGTTGGTGATAACCCCTTCAAGGCTGTCAATCTTGGGACTGATCACTACAAGTGCTAATAACTCAGGAATTCATAATGGAGTACATATGATGATCGACTGCCAGACACTCAGAAGCAGATTTACCAGACAGGTAATGAGGCTTAAGGCTCAGGTCCCTCATTTGCCCAGGACCTTAGTTTCAGGGAGTTGTCGAACGTTCTAGATGGAGAGGAGAAGCTAGGTTGCAATCAGGACTAAGATTTCTATGCACAGATTTCTGGTAAATTCCCTCAGGAGATATCAGAAGAAAAAGGCGTTAATCTCCATAACTGTAATGACTTTGGTTTTGGGGTTGATTTCTTATTCTAAATACACATTCATTACTGTACATAAAAATTATTAAAGGTTTAAATTAAATAACACATTTGATAATTAGGACTCTGCTGTTTGTATATGTAATAATCATTTGAAAATGTGTTACATGCTTTAAATAATCCAATGTCATTAAATTAACAACCCAGTGGATGAAAAAATAGCTAACCTACGATAACATACTTTCACTACCTCAAGAACTTAAAAATTCTGGCTGAACAGTTGAATTCAATAAGAGGGAAACTCACTGAATACAAATAAAACATAAAAATACTAGGAGATCACAGCAACTGTTTCAGTTGTCCTGAAAACTGGAAGATCTTTCTAAGTCCTATTTAAGAAGCAGAAGCCAAACCAAGGTTAATAAAAGCACGTGAAACCTAACACAAAAACAAAAACAAAAAACCTCAATGCAAAACCAAATGAAAAACAAAAGCAAAAGCATAGTAAAGAGCTAAAGATCCACCAGGAACAGATAAATTTGCAACATAAAGAGACTATAGGCTAATTTCCTTGGGACATAAAAAAAGTGCTAGAAATGAATAAGAAAAAGGATTTACAATGAAATTAGAAATGTATAAAGAACTTGAAAAGACATTTTGGAAAAACAGAAACAGAAATGACTGACAATCATAAAAAGATAATAAACCTTACATCATTAGGAGAGATGCAAATTAAACCAATGCAGTATTATTTACAGCCCCCACCTACGGAATGCCAAAGTTCAAAAAATTTGTTTCAACACCTAGTCTATCGGTGGTTGAGGGAATAGGCACATAAATTATGATACATCTATACAATGCGGCTGTTAAAAAAGAATGAGGTGGCTCTTTATGTGTTGATATGAAATTGTTTACAAGATATATTATTACGTGAAAAATGAAAAGTACAGAATAATGTGCTCATTGTATCCTCCCTCACCGTTTTATTAAACAAACAGAAGCATATGTGTGCTTTATATGCATAGACTATTTCCAGAACTATACCCCAATATCAAAGACTTACATTCAACTATATGATTTTTTATATAATTTATTATTTTTAACTAACAGCATCTATTTCTCTTTAAAATATGTTATTACTTTAAAAATGTATTCTCTATAGCAGAATCAGGGTCTATCGTTCTTGAACTTATAACTAAATACCTTTTTATTCATCTTAATATTTTCTGTTACTCTATCTGCCAGAGAGTAGAAGTTGTTATAGGTACAGTTGTCTTTGCCCTTATGAAAGTATATTAAAAGACTTCATTCTGGGGGCACCTGGGTGGCACAGCGGTTAAGCATCTGCCTTCGGCTCAGGGCGTGATCCCGGCGTTATGGGATCGAGCCCCACATCAGGCTCTTCCTCTATGAGCCGGCTTCTTCCTCTCCCACTCCCCCTGCTTGTGTTCCCTCTCTCACTGGCTGTCTCTATCTCTGTCGAATAAAGAAATTAAAAAATCTTTAAAAAAAAAAAAAGACTTCCTTCTGGGTTTGTTGTGTGTTTCTGAGCCTCCCTGAAAATTTAAGATTCTCACTTTTTTTGGTTTTTTCAGATTGCTATTGCTTTTAATTATAGTAAGTACATAAATAAAAAATAACATGTATATATGAGATGTGTGTGTGTGCATTTCTACACCCAAATTATATAAATGCGTATATATTATGGCATTGTTCTGGGTATTATAAATTTGATCATTTTCTATTTCATTACACTCAGTGAGATGAGAATAGCAAAGATCATTTGGAGGGTGAATCCATTTCCAAACGAAATCCTAACCGATATAATGTCTAATTGATTTACCTCCTCAGAGGATTTATTTTTATAAAATCATAGTCTGTATTCATAAATACTGGGATTACTTCTTTAAAGCTTTTTTTTTTTTTTTTTTTGCCTTGTGATACCTTACTCTCTGCCATTTCCTGAGCTGTGTCTGAAGATATCCTGTACTGCTGAGACATATTCTCAAAGAAGCATATGACATTAGTCATGCACTAAAAGGGCAATAAGCAATCAAAATGTGTTACTATCTGTACCCGTGGTACCAGCCTAGTGCATGGTAGACAGTATATGCCCACAGTTTACTGCTCGAACTCCCCCTTGATAGGACCATGATATGCCAAAGGAAAGTGAGTTCAAAAAACTCTCTTTCATTCTCTAACATTAATTTGTTGAGATTCTACAATGTATGCAGAATGTGGATTCAGCAAACAACACGAAGAACCACCCATTAAAGAACTTATAATCTGGGAGACAAAACAGACAAACAGGCAATTATTGTAAATAAGAACTGCCATGTGGGCATTTGAGGTGGTATAGCCAACACTGAATATGGAGAAGAGTAGCAATTTCTCAGAAAAATGATGGCTAAGTTGAGACCTATGGGTACGTAGGAATTAGCCTAGAGAACTATTGGAAGCAGCCCATTTCAGGCAGAGATAGTGGAGGCAAGGAATACATGTTTAAATAGAGGAACCACAAAACTGCCAAAAGACTGCTTAGGGGGCAGTTCCTGTCCTCTAGATTATAGCTCTAGCCTCTCATTCTTAAGCTCTGGCTATAGGCAAGGTGCCACACTGATGGGTCCACTAACCAGATCAAGTACACCAACCCCAAGTTTGTAAGCATCAGAGGATGAAGGTGGACGCGATAACAGCTATGTAGCAGGTAGCATCAAAGAGACAGGAATGTTGGGTGGTGAAGAAGTGCAACATTCCTGAACTTCTTCACTACCCAAGTCCCACTCCCTCACCTACACCTGTTACCCTGCTGTGGGGTCTAAGAGGGAGGTTTTATCATGTATGGCCCCAAATCCAATGCTACCTTCTTCAAATTGTATGAGGTGTTCAGTTGCTTGCCTGCAAAGGCCCAAAACCCAACTTCCCTGCAGTCAAAGGGTTCGCAACAATACAGCTGCTGGGGTGACTGAATAGCTCAAGGAGCCTACATAAGCTTCAATAGCAGGCCAGAGAACCACTCCTTGGTGAAAGACAACTGATGGGTCAAATCACCAGGGAGCTGCCAAAGAGTTATTAATGGTGACAGGTACACTACCTGGGAGACAGGTTGAGAAGGGAAAAAGATTATTTATAAGCGAATAGTTAACAGCTGTACCTACTGCTAAGCATTACATGGATGCCACAAACTGTAGAATTCAAATCCTGGGTTATTCAAGCACGAACAACTGCCTGTCACCCAAATGCAATGCATCGCTATAAATTAAAGTGGGAGAGATGAGACTTTGCAATACTGGCTTGCCTAGGAAGGCAATGTCATCCCGGAACTCAGATAAAAGGTGGAGAAAGGCTGAGATAACCATGTTGTGAATTACTGCTCTCAATAATAATGACGAATTTGCAAGAATAGCTTTATAATTTTTCCTGAGGGCTTTAGCAACAGAACAGATGCCAAATGCATCTTGTATTTTCAAGAGTAAACTGAAGTTGGGAATGAGGGAAGATTGAAGAGTTATATGAGAATGGCAAAATTAGGGGGGCGTGGAACCTTCCAATGAGAAAAAGGAACTATAGCACTTTGGTTTAGAAAATAAAATTATTGTAATAATTATTACTTGGGATCATTTTTAAATTTTGTATATGAACAGACATGACATCTGCCACTTTCATCTGAACTAATATTATTAATGCTATTCCGCCATGACTCTGGACCATAAACTAAGTGGATATTATGGAAACTACCTCATGTATTAAGAAAATCAAGAGTGTAAGTCATTCTTCTCAAGTCAGTGTTCTGAAAAGCCTAGAAGCTCAATATATATTAAGTTGAAATCTACAAGAATAAATACCCTCAACAAATTTTTATATTTTCATTTCTATAGGATCTGAAAATTCCTATGACCATATGGATTTTTCTACCACTACTAAATAGGAGCTGCCAAGAGAAGAAAAAGAAAAAATAGAAAAAGTGATATTCAGGGACCAGTCTCATTTTAGAAAACAATTAAAGTCATATATTGTTAATGGAGTATAAATTAAGACAAAGTTTTTAGAAAACACATAGGACACAGTAAATAACTGCAATAAATACAACTACTCTTACCTTCTCTCTATAACTGTGAAGTAGAAGACAAAAAGGAATGCAATGCCCAAAGTGTGTATACTGTTCATTATTTGTGTAAAGAAAGAAAAATAATATTTATATGCACACACTTATGGACTATCTCTGTAAGGATATACAACTACAAGCAACTAATAAATGGGAGTACATCTGAGGTGGGTAACTGAGTAGCTGCGTGGCAGGGAGTATCTATGTGTTTATATTACCTACTCAAGCTATTAATTGTTTTAGAAGTACCTACTTATTGACCTGACAATTCTATCTCACATATTTATTCCATGAACACTCTAATGCATGCAGTAATACATACATATAAGAATATTCTATAAAACAATGTTTGTAAAGTCAAAACATTAAAAATAATTCAAACATCTTTAAATAAAAGATTAAATAAATTACAGTGCATCTATATAACAGAAAAATACACGGGAGCTAAAAAGAATGGATGACATCTATATATACCAACATGGAAAGAGGTTTGTATTAGTTTCCAAGAACTGCTGTAAAATATTATCACAAACTTAAGACTTGAAAGAATAAAAATTTATTTTCTCACATCTCCAGTAGCTAGAAGTCACAAATCAAGATGTTGGCAGGGCTGTGCTCCCTTCAGAGGCTCTGGGAGACAGTGTGTTCCTTGCCTCTCTCCTGGATTCTGGTGGCTGCTGGCAGTCTTTTGCTTACAGGCCCATCACTCCAACCTCACCTCCACCTTCACTTCACCTTCTCCTGGGGTGTCTTCCCCTCTGCATATGTGTCTCTAATCTCTCTCTGCCCCTCTCTCGTAAGGCTACCTATGATGGTAGCTACAGCCCACTCAGATAACCCAAGATTATCTTCTCATCTCAAGATCCTTAATCACGTCTGCAAAGGACATTTTCCAAAGTAAAATTTTAGGGTCCAGCTATTTGACACGAATATTTGGGGGATGGGATAGCAGAAGGCAGGCTATTTATTGGTCTGTCACAAAGACTAGGTTGTATCATTAAAATTTTAAACAGTAGGCTATAAGAAAATACATACAGAATGAACCATTTTTATTAAAATTAATAAGAAAAAATAATTATACTATATTTGCATGGCCTATACACCAAATAATTAAGATAGGGGTTGTCTCTGAGAGAAGGGGCTAGGGACAGTTTTCATTCTTTTAATTACATATTACAGCAATGTTTGAGTTTTTATGTCAGACTTGTATCACTTTCATAAGCAAACACATATTTAAAAAGAGGCTCTGATATATTTTGACATTTCCCCAAGTTATCTTACCTAACTTGATCATCTTTTTGGTCACTGTTGAGGAAAAAGGGTTTAGTCAAATATTTACAAAGAAGATAATTACCAGTTGTTTAGTGAAGTAAAATTTTATAAATATTAGATCATAATTTTCACATATAATATTTATAAAATAGACTACCAAAGTTTCTAAGAAAGAAAGGTTTACACTTGATCTAACTTTCTACAAATACCTGACAATTATTCCATTAAAAAAGAAAAACCCCAAATACCCAAACCCAAATTCTGTGACCTCTCCCTCAAAAGCAGATTTTTTAAAGCATTTCTAAGGTTGACTGTGTACATGCATGAACCACTAAAGTGGTGTTACTTGTGCATTTTCTTTGGCATAATTCTTCCCTTTGCAGGTATTCTCACTGAATGAATACACCTTCAACTTCAAGTTTTCCTTCTTTTTACCTACAAAATGCAGTAACAATATCTGCACTTTGCTGAAACATTCGGAACTCAAAAGTTCCGAAAATCTTGGTCCATTTCTCTCCTCCTTCCCTCCCCCCCCACCACTTCCAATGAAAAAGCTAAGGCACTAAGCACTATGCTAAGTACTATGAAAGTCAACTGGGGTTCCCTAGGATGTCTTTCTCAGGCATCTCTGAAAACTGAGCAACCTTTTCTCTATCTCGAAGAGAAGGTGATGATCAATACCAGCTTTTACAGAAAAGATTACATCGTGCTAAGCAAATCTGTCAAGACTAGGAATGACACTTAATACAGGGCAAATGGAAACCATCATGCCAAGAGAACTGCCTGCCTTAATTTTTCTCATTCGTTCTGCAAAGTCTATGAAATGCCTACTGTGTGAAAGGTTGTAACACAAAGCATGGTGTATGTTGTAACCTGTGTGGGCAGAACTTCTGGTGTCTGAGAATCTGATGAGAGGAGAAATGAGTTCACTAACAGCAGCTTGTTGCCCTGACGAGAGGCGGGCCAGCAAGCCGAGGCACGAGAAGATGCCGGAACAGAGCAGGAGTTGGACAGGTGTCATGCAGAAACAGTTCTGCAGTTGGGGCTCACAGTGCCTGGTAATTATGAATACTGTCAGATCTGCCAAGAGACATATGGAGCAATGGGCAGGGAGGGGTCAGGGGAGGCTGGCACATGACGAAACTCGCCACCCACCTCCCCCTGGCACTATCAGTTTCTTATGCTCTATTAAAGACAATCAAGGGCTCCCAGCCTCCCCTGAGATCAAGAGGAGATGGTGATTATGAAAATAATAACACTTTTAAAAATTACCTCAATGTTCCAAGGGAGCTTTGAGCTTTACTTCTGACAGTGTTAAACACTCACAGGCAGGAAGGTAAAAAACAAAAACAAACTAGGAGACCACAGTAGCCTCAGTCTGAAAGGCCACTCCAGGGCTACTTAAGCCAAACACCCTCTGTGAGTTCAGTGGTTAAGTGAGTCCCTCCTCTGGGTGGCATTCCAAAGGCATCTCCTTCACAAGTGCAAAAACAAGAAACTGGCACAAAGATGGTACAGCACATTTCTCTTTGAGACCATGTGTCTGAGGAAATAGCAAAAATAGCAGAAAGAAAGAAGAGAAAAGCTTTTCTTTCATTTAATTTTTTTTTTAAACAAAAACTGCCTAGAGACACTGGCTTGGGAAGCCAAGTTTTTTAAAGTACAAGTGTAATTTACTTTTATATAAACATAACTTCACAGAGCTATCAGTGGGTTCCATTTCAGTAAAAACAAACAAAAAAAAGAAGCTGCAAAAAATAATTATAAAACATATGGTGCAAACCCCGGCTGTGTTTATTTTATGACAGTTAACATTATTTACAGTGTGATCTGGTCAGAATTAATACTCAAAGGGTTATACACAAAATAGGCCCAATTTTTCTTCTTCAACTGTGCTCACCAGCAGTTTTGTCAACCAATCTAAATGAATTTGTCTAGAGATCTCTTGTATTCCCCCAAAGAAATCAATTATATTTTTAACATATTATTTTATTCAAAATACTTGAGTAATACCATCTCTATAAGCTGCTAATAGCAATACAGGAGGAAACAGTCTCTCTCTTTAAATAACAAGAAAGTTTGACAAGATGCGTTTAAAACCCTGCCATTAGTTGCATCAGATTCTTTAGACGCTGTTCATTTTATTACCTCAGTTGGTAATGTATATTAATAATTTACAAACATTCCCGTTTATTTGCTTTTGTAAGAATAAGCTACTAGTTCACGTTACACATTATCAATATGTCCTGTTGAGAAAAACTAATGTAAATAGCCTATCCTTGCTCTTGGAAAGGCTTTCAGAGGTACTAACTATAGAATCTGCCAAATGGGAAGTCGAGATAGAACTTTTTAATGTTTAACTGAGAGGTATGTAAAGGCCAAGAGACACAGAAATGGAAAAAGAGAGAAAAAGAATAATGCTTGCAATGAAAATCTTAAATTCTTCCCAGACCTTTTATTAAGAGACTCTAGTATTTTATTCCCATTCAAGCTTTGTATTAATATAAATATCAATATTTATGGGGCAAGGTGGTGTTTAGTAATTCAAGCTAAAAGAGAAAATGGCTGCCTTTCCTCCCCAGGTACACAGACAACACTAGGTACCCTCTACCACAGAGGGTGTAGACCAGACCTATCTTCCCAGTTCTACCAATCACAGGAAATGGAGTGGTGTGCTATAACCCACTCTCACTGGCCTTGACAGTGACAACTAATTGCTAAAGGTTCAGGAATTTTTTAAAGCTGGTTGTCAAACATAGACATTGTTAAAAATTAAATTGTGTAAGCTTACAATTAAAGAAAATTTATTAAAAATAATGATAATAGGTACTAAAAACTCATCACTTCTAATTATTTGACCACATTTTACTATTATCTGTGCTTTAATGTACTTCTGTTTACATCTAGTATGTGGAAATACTGTATAAGAGCATGTTACTACACCTCTCATCTCAAACCCATGCTTGGTGACTTGTGCTGATAGCCTAAAATCAGCCATAGTGGGATATTTTCCCCATAGAAATCAACAAACACTGGATTCAGGTCTTTTTTCTTTTTAATTTAGACAGCTGTTGTAAAGCATTTACCAACATACCAATATCCAGCTTCTTCTAAATAATAGATGACTGTCTAGTTTCAAAACTTAGCCTTCATTTAAAAACACACATTCATTTAAACTTCATAATCCTATTCTGTACTCATTGGGGAAGGAGAGAAAGAAAAGAAAGATAATTTTGCTATGACAGATTTTTAAAAATAACTATAAATTTTATCTGGATCACTTATTTTTATGAAGCCTTGTAAAACATAACATGGAGCATGATTTCCGGATATGAAAAACATTAGATATGACAAATGAAATATACGGTTTGCGCCTCAGACAGGAAACATCCTGTACAGCCTCTAGAAACAAACACAAAGATTAAGTCGCAGGAACACAATTTTTTTTTTTTAATGCCTGGAGTATTCTGTGTTTATAATAAATTAGTAAATGAGATTCTAGCCATTGTAACTCTTTTTTTGTGTTTTTTTAAAAAACTGTCAACTGATCATGATATAAATATACCTAAGGAATAAACCATAAAAAAAGACTGAAATAATTCTGAATCAAAGCCAATGAAGAAAAGACAGCTTATACGTGTTAAGATGTAAGAAAAATTTAGAGATAAATTACTTTTGCTTAAACATGTAGCAATATCTGTTAAGATGAAAATCAGGATGAATCAAATACTCATATTCTCAAAACTAAATCTGGATAGGAATAAAAATCTGTCTATTTGCATTACATGGGACATCCACAATCTCATTCTTTCAATCTCTAGTTTATAAACTTAAAACAAACATTACATTTTTCAACATTACTGCTATTTGTAAATCATCTACTAAAAGGAAATATATTGAAACTAAATAGCAAACCATTAGGAAATCCTACAAATGCCAACAAGGAGAAGAAAGGCAGGATAAATATTACTAGAGTTAAAATGAATGTTTTATAGGTCTTCCTATAGCAGCTGGCAAAATTTTATAGAAGTGAATTTTATTAGAGAGAAACACAGCCTAAAAATCAAATTTTAAGACAGCCATTCTTATGAGTAATATAGGAGATTACAATGCAACTATAAAAAATATAAGTCTGATTTCTCTTTTTAAAGATCCGTATCTACATAACACAGATAGACTTTGATTGTGACTATCAAATAAATCAATAATTATCCAAGTACTTTTTAAAAATAGTCCTAGACTAAACAAATAATTATTATTTAAAGATAAACATTACACAATGCAAAGAACTCTAGATGTGATATCAGACCCAAATCTGAGTACTTAGTTTTGGGTACTGTTAGGCTTTTTCACCATTATCAAGTGTAAGTTTTAGCTTAATAACCTATAAAACAAAATTAATAAAACTTGCCCTATCTATTCAATTGGTCTCCAAATTAAATGAATCAGTACATGTGAAATCCCTTTGTAAGCTTCAAGTGCTAAGGACCCCAAGAGCCAATTAACAAGTTGTTGCTACTCTATCATCTAGTGGCTGGCAGAGCCTCCACTCTGAATTAGGAGAATATTTCTTCCTTCATCTAAGACTGTGGAAGCCTTCTTGTTCTAGTTTTATAATAATTGTGACTCACCATGAATGGCAGAATCACACAATAGTAATGCAGGAATGGATTAACTAATGATGCAACCTAATTCTATCTGATTTATACCCATGGATGTAAAATCACATAGCTTCAGTTAAAAAATAAATCATGAGAAGATCATTTTTAAAAATCTGTTTTCCTTCTTCATTTTCCCTTCCCTTATCCTCTCTTCCTTAACTGATCATAATATAAAATTAAGATATATTTTGTTACTTATTATAGATAAAAGCAACTTAGGTACCCTAATCTTAATTTAAATGATAAACTGCATGTTTTTCTTCCAGAAGAAAATCACACACTAAAGTTGCTTTTCCTCCAAGTACCTCTCTTATTTTCTTTCGTAGGTAAGTCACATGCCCTTAACAAAAAAATTGTTCTCCATCCATGTATCTGAAGAACAGGGAAACCACGACAACACTAATATTCTACACACTTAACAGGAAGATGGCTTTTATATATTTTCATAAATAATCTAGACACGATTTCCTCAAAAAAATTCACAATTTAGAGGAGTTAAACCTCAGATTATAAAGTGAATAACTGAAAAAGAAGCAAAACTTTTTTATACTCTGGCTCTGAAGCATGAAGCATAATATGGTTTAAAAAGCAATGGTGGTGTCACTAAATTTTAAACTTTTATCTAAGTTGACAGAATTCTAAATATAAAAATAATCTCAAAGAAACACATGTAACTACTAAGTTCTCAAAAATCCAAGGTAGATGTTTAGTTCTGGGAAATGAAACTAGGAAATCCAAACTTTTGGACTTTTTGTTTATGGCAAAGTTGCCCAAGTACTTAAAAAAAAAAAAAGAGAGGAAACATTTCTTGCCATTTAATCATCTTTGCAAGGCTGATAGTAAAGAAAGCACTGGGAAGAGGCCATGAATTTTAAAGCAATAGGTTAAAAAAACAGAAATGTAAGGGTGCAGTCTCATTTCATATTAATGTTTCTAGACAGAGGAGTAGGAATTAAGAAGTTGTACAGATGTCCTATGTTCACCACAAACATGAATAGGTCCAAAACCCTACCAGTTCTCTAGATTCCCACATAGCCAGCCCCAAATCCTGGAGCCAATCTAGGAGCACCTCCTCTCTCCCATACCTACTGAATCTAGTCAGCAAGTGGTTTTATCTAACCCTGCTATTTAATCTTCCTCCCACTACCCTAATGCCAGGCTTATTTCTTCTTGAACTACTGCAATAGCTTCCAAACTAGACAGCCGGGCTCAGCACCCCACCGTCCTGGTTCCACATAGATACCATGACCAAATGAAGCTTCCTAAAACACTAATCTGGTGATGGATTATAACAGTCCTGTCTCCCAAATTGCTCAGCTTTCCTTGCATGTTCTGGAGTACTCATCACCCACTCTGCCTCTGAGCTTTGCTATGTGATCTGCTTTGGTCAGTGGGATACTAGTAAACATGAAGCGAAATTCACCTTAAAAGTGCTTGTACATGTGGACATTCCCTCTCCTGCTGCTCTTCAGAACCCTAAATTCTCTGCGTGTGAACAAGACCAGGCTAACCCACTCAATGGTGAGAGATATGACACCCAGGTACTTCCATTGCCCCAACCAACAGCCAGTATCAACCAGACAACAAGATGTGTACGTTAGGCCATCCTAGACCAAAGAGCCCACCTTTCCTCCTCACTCCATCAATGTACCAGCTCACTGCAGAATTTCCCAGCTCACCCACAGACTTTTGAACAATAATAAAATGGTGGTCATTTTAAGTCACAAAGTTTGGGGTGGTTTGTCATGCCACAGTGAATACCCAATACACTCATTACTGACTTCAAAAGAATCAACTTCCAATAAAATAAAACTCTTCAAAATGACAATAAATGCCCTTGGTCCTTTGGTTCTACCCCGCCTTTTTAAAACTCTCCCAATGCTCCTCTAGATTATTCCATATTTCAGTCTTACTGACTTTAAGGGCATGCAACATTGTGTAAAAGTACAAAATAATGATGAAATTTTATAGAGGCTATCTAAAATACCCAATGCAAACTTTCTCACTGTGAAGTCTGGCTATATTCTTTTCTGCAGAAGGTCTTCAAAGAAAAGCACTAATAAGCTGAAGTATACGGATTTTTTAAAATATCTAAATATGTGTTTCTGGCTTCACAATTTATAACTCACAAAAACACAGACTTCAGTTTTTGTGTTCATCTGTTTTCCTTTCTTTTCATAAGCATGAATTTCAGAACCTACTTGACATGAAGAAAAAAAATTCCTCTTTTTCTCTCATGGTCTTGTATTTAAGCCTTCTTCAAAGAAACTATACATTAAATAAAGCTCTGTTTACATCCCATAAATACCACAAAGAATTCTTACTCAAGTAATACTCTAGATCAAATGAGAAAAGATGAATCTTCACATTTTTATTTTTTTTCCCCCAAAGATATACTTGGGGAAGAAATAAGAAATATTTGGAAACATTTTCTAAGCCAAATTTTAGCTTCTGTTCTAGACCAAATTATTAACAAAAGCAATTTTCACATTTATATTACCTGTTTTATGCACTAAACTATATGCTCCTCAAGGTTAGTTCAGTTATATATGACAGGAATTCACTCTATTTAGTATATTATTTTTATTAAAACTAAATATTTAAAGGATGACTCTTAACATACTAGCATCTATCAAACACATTGGCTTCTACTGAGTAGAAAAATAATCCTGAACATGTTTAGAGGTTCCAGAAACAAAATTATTTTGGATTTTCAATTACTCTAGGTAGCGAAAACTTTATATACCATTAATACATATATTCTGCAGGAAAATATGTTTTAATTCTGTGAATGTCATTTCAAAAAAGAATACATATGCAATGAGTATAAGCACTATTTTCCAATAGGTATCATAGAATCCTGATATTATTCAGTGCATAAGTACATTCAGTACTTAGATCTCACTGAAAATACTGTGGTATTATTTGCAAAAACTTAACAAAGTGCTCTTATATTTAACATCTGCACATTACTTTTAAACATTGTACTATTGTAAATAAGTGGATAGCAATAAAAGAACTATGATCCTCCAAGCCCTCCTATTTATGTAATATTTACTAAGTTAAACTGATTATAAGGTATATATCTCAAAAAATGAAAGAAAGAACCCTGTAGAAAAATAACACCTTGCCACTGTCACTACATAACACTAGTGTTTAAATTCTATCATCTTACATAAAGGTTAAAAGACAAAAGTAGTAAAATTAACTAAAACTACAATAACTAGGGTACACATAAAATAAAAGAGATGTAAAATGTGATATAAAGAACATAAAACATGGGGGGAGTAATAGTAAAATTGTAGTTTTATCATGTGTTCAAATTTAAGTTGCTATCAAATTAAAATAGACTGTGATATACCAGGATTATATATGTGCACCTCATGGTAAATATAAAGCAAAAACTTATAGTAAATACACAAAAGAAGATGAGAAAGGAACTTAAACATAACGCTATAGAAAGTAATCAAACAACAGGGAAGAGAAAAAAAGAAGATGAAAAGAATAGAGAGGAACTACAAAGCCAGCCAGAAAACAGTTAACAAGATGGCAATAAGTACACGGCTATCAATAATTGCTTTAAATGTAAATGGACTAAATTCTTCAATTGGGTGGCAAATGGATTAAAAAAAGAAACATCCATATACAGACTTCAAGAGACTTAGTTCAGAAGGAAGTACATACGCAAACTAAAAATGAAAGGATGGAAAAAGATATTCCATGTAAATGGAAGTGAAAAGAAAGCTGGTATAACTACTCATATCAGACAAAACAGACTTTAAAACAAAGACTGGAATAAAAGACAGAGGGGTAGTCCATAAAGAGGAGTCAATCCAACAAGAAGATTTAACATTTATAAATATATATGCGCCCATTATACTAACATCAAAATGTATAAAGCAAATATTAAACAGACATAAAGGGAGAAAATGACAGCAATACAATAGCAGGGGACATTGATATCCCACTTACATCAATGGATAGATTATCCAGACAGAAAATCAATAAGGAAACACTGGCTTTAAACAACACATTAAACCAGATGGTCTCAACAGATGTATACAGAACATTCCATCCAAAAGTAGCAAAACACACATTCATCTCAAGTGCACATGGAACTTTCTCCAAGATAAATCACATGTAGGCCACAAAACAAGTCTCAATAAACTCAAGAAGGCTGAAATCCCTGTCAAGCACCTTTTCTGACCACAACTGTACAAAACTAGAAATGAATTACAAGAAGAAAACTGGAAAAACTACAAATACATAGAGATTAAACAACGTTACTGAACAACTACTGGATCATAGAAGAACTCAAAAGAGAAATTAAAAAAAAATACCTAGAGACAAATAAAAACAGAAGTATGACATACCAAAATCTATGTGATGGAGCAAAAGCAGTGTTAAGAGGGAAGTTCACAGCAATACAGGCCTACTTGAAGAAACAAGAGATCCTCAAATAAACAATTTAACTTTACATTTAAAGGAACTAGGAAAAGAAAAGGGCCCAAAGTTAGTAAAAGGAAGGAAATAATAAAGATCAGGAACAAATGAAATAGAGACTATAAAAACAATATAAAATATCGATGAAACTAAGAGCTGCTTCTTTGAAAAGATGCAAAAATCCTCCCCAAATTTAGCAAACCAAATTCAACAATACATTAAGAAGATCATACACTATGATCAAGTGGGACTTATTTCAGGGATGCAAGGATGGTTTAACATCCAAATCAATCAACATGATAAATCACCTTAAATAAATGAAAGATCAAAATCATATGATCATATCAATAGATGCAGAAAAAGCATTTGACAAAATTCAGCATCCATTTATGATAAAAAAAACTCTTAAACATAAACGGAATGTACCTCAACATAATAAAGTCCATTTATGACAAACCCATAGCTAATATCACACTTAATGAAAAAGCTTTTCCTCTAAGATCAGGAACAAGACAAGGATGCCTACTCTCCTCACTTTTATTCAACATAATACTGGATATACCAGCCAGAGCAATTAGACAAGAAAAAGAAATAAAAGACATATAAATTGGGAAAGAAATAGTAAAACTTATTATTTGCAGATAACATGATACTATATAGATAATTCTAAGGCTTGCACCAAAAAAAAATTGTTAGAATAAATGAATTCAGTAAAGTTGCAGGATACAAAATTAATATAAAAAATCTGTTACATTTCTATACACTAATAACAAACTATCAGAAAGAGAAATAAAGAAAACAATTCCACTTTCAATCACATCAAAAAGAACAAAATACCTAGAAATGAATTTAACTGAGGAGGTGAAAGATGTACACACTGAGAACTCTAAGACATTGATGAAAGAAACTGAAGAAGATGCAAATAAATAAAAAGATATTCTGTGCTCATGGATTAGAGGAATTAATATTGTTATAATGTACATACGACTCAAAGCATTCTATAGATTCAATGCAATCCTTATGAATATATTAAAGGCATTTTTCACAGAATTGGAACAAATAATTCTAAAATTTACGTGAAACCACAAAAGACCCCAAATATCCAAAACAACCTTAGGAAAGAAGAACAAAGACGAAGGCATCACACTCCCCGATTTCAAACTATATTACAAACCTATAGTAATCAAAACTGTATGGTTTTGGCATAAAAACACATAGATCAACAGAACAGAAGAGAGAGCCCAGAAATTAACCCACTATATATGGTTAGTTGACTTTTGAAAGAAGAGGCATAAATATACAATGGGGAAAGGACAGACTCTTCAATAAATGGTGCTAGGAAAACTGGACATCTATACACAAAAGAATGAAACTGGACCACTTTCTTATACCATAAACAAAAATTAACTCAAAATGGATTGAAGATTTGAATGTAAAACCTGAAACCATAGAAAAAAACATAGGTTGGTCTTAGCGATTTTTTTTTTAATCTAAGTCCAAAGGCAAGGGAAACAAAGGCAAAAATAAACAAATCGGACTACATCAAGCTAAAAAGCTCCTGCACAACCAAGGAAACCATCAACAAATGAAAAAGCAACCTACTGAATGGCAGAAAATATTTGCAAATCATGTATCTGATAAGGGATTAATATCCAAAATATATTTTTTAAAAACCCATATAACTCAATGACAAAAAAACACTTCAATTAAAAAATGCACAGAGAATCTGAGTATTTTTCCAAAGAACACATATAGATGGCAACAGGCACATGAAAAAAATGCTCCAAAAAGAAAAAAAAAACAAAAAAAACAAAAAAAGGAAGAAAAAGGAAAAAAATCTCAACATCACTAATCATTAGGGAAATGCAAATCAAAACTATAATGAGATATCACCTTATATCTGTCAGAATGGCTATTATCAAAGCCAAGAAATAAGAAGGGTTGGCGAGGATGTGGAGAAAAGGAACACTCATACACGGCTGATGGGAATATAAATCAGTATAGTCAGTGTGGTAAACACTATCAAGGTTCCTTTAAAAATTTAACATAGAACTACCACGTAACCCAGTAATTCCATTACTGGGTGTCCATCCAAAGAAAATAAAAACACTAATTTGAAAAGACACACATACCTCTACATTCACTGCAGCATTATTTATAATAGGCCAAGATATGGAAACAACCGAAGTGTCCATCAATGGATAAATACATAAAGATGATGTTGGGGGGGTGTGTATGTACACATACAAAATGTAATACCAGTCAACCATAAAAAAGAATGGAACTTCACCATTTTCGACAAATGGATAGATCTTAAGGAGATTATGCCAAGCAAAATAACACACAGAGGAAGATAAACACTGCATGATTTCACTTCTACGTAAAATCTAAAAAACAAAACAAAACAAAACCCAGACACATAAATAAAGAGAACAGGTTGGTGGTTTCCATAGGGGAGTGGGGTTAGGTGGTAGGCAAAATGGGTGAAGGGGATCAAGAAGTATAAACTTTCAGTTACAAAGTAAGTAAGTCACTGGGATGCTATGTACAGCAAGGGGACTATAGTCAGTAGCAGTGTTTTAACTTTATATAATGATAGATGGTAACTAAACTTCTTGTGGTGATCATTTTGCAATGTATACAACGTCAAATCCCTATGTTATACACCTTAAATATAATACTATACATCAATTTATCTCAATAAAAAAGTTAAGTTCTACCATCTTGACTTTCTATTAATATAAAATAACACATGAAAGAACAGTATACTTATTTTTCATTAAGTAACCCAATCCAATGATCTTAACAAAAGCTAAACCTTGACTAAAATAGATGGCAACCAGACTCATAGCAAGACATACTTGACCTGTGGCATAGCCAAATCTAAAAAGTTTGTGAAATTTAAGCCATCAGACAACTTTGCAGGTCTGGGAAACCACAACTTATACCCAGGATGCTGTTTGGGCCTTCAAAGCAATATGCTCAAGTGAATAAATCATGCATGAAAACCCTATATTATAGGATTTTATAAAGTTCCTTTTTAAGAAGCATCCCCCCTCCAAGGGTGTGCCCCTTTCGGGTCCCAGATACTTTTCCATACGGGAAATATAATGCAGTAAAGCTTCCTTCCATCTGGTGTCTTGAAAAACATTTATGAAGTTTTACTGTACATTTCTGATAATCCTGATATTCCAGACATCTTTTTGTCAAAGTTATCCTACAATGTGAACCTTAGAAATCATAATTTATATTAACGGCCTTGATCCAGGTGTAAGGTAGAACATACAGAAAAGAGAGAACAAAGCAAATAGTGCTTTCAGATGGCCCTTCTTATTGTGCTACCAAATCTAAAGACCACTTTCCATAAGAAGAACCTATGGGCACCAGACAATCAACTCCTTTACATACATATATTACTTATGAGTCAAATAAGCAATCAGATGAACTAAAATTTAATGCACTGAGTGAAGGAAACTAACAAAGGGAATACAGACTAATTCTAAATTTGATGTTTGTAATTTAGTAGGCACTATATTTCATATAAAACATCTACATTTTAATTGGCCCAATGACTCCCCAAGTGGCATTGACAGTAGTAATTCCATGGAGATTTTCCTGTTCTAAGTGAGTGACTTCATGGGTAGCTTTTGCAAAATGATCCTGATGATGGAGTTAAAAATGATCATCTTTGGATTTTCACTAAAAGGGAATTTTTAAAGTAAGTTTTTATTAACTTGTCAAAACATTTATGAGTTAAGAAATTAGAAGGAAACACCTCTTTGCTGTTTAAGATCTGTGATCTAATAAACAGGTGGGTTTTCCATAAGACAGCAAAATCTCATTAATTCAAACTAAAATAATGTTTTTAGTTCAAAAGTGGGAGCTGGGTTGAAAATTAATTTTGTTTAGTCAGTCATTTAATTGCAGAGTTTGAATTAATAGTACAATCAAGACAGGGAATGTTCAAAATATTTTAAGGCATTAACTTTTCAGGAAAGTTGGAAAATTTGTCCAAAAAGTCTATTTAAATAGAACTCATTATTGCACTAATTATAGATCATGTTTATATATTCATATAAAAATGTACACTAATGACCTCTACTTTCCCGTGGCTTAACTTGAGCCCCAATCTCAACCAAACTGAAAGCTGTAACAGAGAAGCATGGTGTCTCTTTACCATTTGAATATAGCATCCCCTCAAGCAAATATTTGTTAAATAAATACATTTTCCTGAACTTTCAAAATAGGGGAAAAAAATACAACATAAAGGAAAACTGTGACCTAATGGGATATTTTAAAAAAATGGGGTGGAAGATCAAATTTGAAACAAAGACTATATATTAAATAAACACAACACATTAAATTCTACATCTTAAATTGGTAATAACAGGCAACAAATGGTTAATTTCCATTCACTACCTCTAACATGCCTAGAAGTTTTCTAGATTTACCTCCCCAAAGTTTTAACCAGATGTATCATTTTTCCTTATTAAAAAAATTAATATGCATAGTAAAAAAGACAATATTCTTTCTGCCTCTGACCCTACCACCATATAGCTATTCAACATGTTTTTTTTTTTTTAAAGATTTTATTTATTTATTTGATAGAGACAGCCAGCGAGAGAGGGAACACAAGCAGGGGGAGTGGAAGAGGAAGAAGCAGGCTTCCAGCGGAGGAGCCTGATGTGGGGCTTGATCCCATAACGCCGGGATCACGCCCTGAGCCGAAGGCAGACGCCTGACACCTGCGCTACCCAGGCGCCCCAGCTATTCAACATGTTTTTATTTTGTAACTCAAAAACACAACCCAGAGTGACAAGAAATTAAAATGAAAATCTCAAACTTGCAGAAGACATTTACCTAAGATCTTTCGCATATAAAAATTTTGCTTCAAGAGAATATTAAGCTCTTACATAAAGACAATTCATGGTTGGAGAAAAATTTCTATTTATGTAGTGAAAATAATAAAACTACTTGAACATTATATGCTTCAGACTTTTCATTAATTCAGACTGACCTACTCATTAACTTGAAATGCTAGTGTTTTCCCATACAATATATGAAATATGCATATTACGGTCAGGTATGTGAGTATATGAGTCTATCTATAAAATTAAAATAGAGAGAAGCATCTGCTCCCCAAAACCACCCAAAATTAGCTAGATTTTGATTTAGAGTAAACGAAGTATTTCTCAAATCCTTAAAATCATTTTTGTAGGCAGTTTTTCAGTAGCCTTATTTCAGAGGGTTGTCCCTATCGGATACAAGCATAATTGACTACAAAAATGCATAAGCAAAGGAAGCTAATGGCCTTGCTTAATTAAAATGTAAAACTTCACCATCTTATATTCCATTTATATGATTTTAAAGGAGGCTTCAGTAAGTCACTCTCTTGACAAGAGCATTCAGATTGCAGAGAAGGCTACAAAGGCGTTAATGACATTTACCCCCCTAATAAGAGCTGTTCACACTTCATGGTTTTTCCTTGTTATTGCTCAGGACAGACACTAGCACCTCATTGAAAGATCAGTGCTGCAAAGGAAAAAAGGCCCCTTGAGACATCTCTGACTTGAGGAAAAGCACTAAATCAGGTGATGCTACATAGAAGACATATTTGATTCTCAGGGGTTCTTACTCACCCTATGGCCATGGATTTGAGGCAGTTAACACACAGCCAATCAAAACCCTCCCCCACTCCCAGAAGACAGGGCCATCTTCTTCTGCAGCAGGCATAGTGAAGGCTAGGGAGAAAAGAAATAAACTTCTTTCAGGTGCCCTAGGTCTGGCAGGATCCAAATGTCTTGTACTGCTCTCAGTTAATCTCCATCGATGTGTGGCTGAATGAATAAAACACTGACCTTTTCACCTAAGAGACCACAATTTGAATCCAACGTAAAGTCACTGGAGGATCAATGGACAGAGGCACTCATATTTTAAAGCAATAAAGCACTGCAAAAAGGGAAAAGGAAAAAAAAAAGTTTTTTTACCGTGGTTTTGGCCACAGATTCAACCCAGTTTCCCTGGCTCAGCTATTATGAATTGGATCTCTGATTCAGAATTGAAAAGCTCCCAGCACTGCCCCTATGGATCTCAAAATCTGGCACGAGCCCATGGCTACTGCAAGGCAGACATTCCCTCACATGTCAATACGTGGAAAAGCAATCCCGGCTGGTGATGGAATGATGGCTGACTCAATGGAATATACTCAGCATGAACTCCAATTCTGGCAGAGTTGACAGGACGCAGAAACAAGTAGCTCTTAATTATTCTTTCAAGGGGAATTTAAGTGTATTTTGTTGTTGTTAATTTGAAATTCTTAAAGGTGTGTGCATACTTTTAAAAAAGAGGCAAATGAACGAAGTGACTGAAGGTGTGTCCCTGACTACCTCGTTTTGTGTCGTATCAACACACCATAAAATTAACAGGCTTAATATGAACAGGTACCCTAGAGACAAAAACCTATAGGATAGATACTCTATTGTTTAAATGTCAATTTCTTTGAAGCCTGGACTAACCTGACCATAAGCCAATATTTTCAGTCGTCCGTATTCCAAACGTTCTATTTATTTCACTGAGGAATCTGAAAGAAATGCCTGTTGTGCACTGCCTTCCTTTAGAATTGTATCCCAGAGAGGATGCAGTGTGCACCGGAGTCTTCAAATTACCACACTTATTCCACTGCTATTTTTAAAACCAAAAAAGAAAAAAAGTCCACAGCAGGAAAAGTATATTAAAATTAAAAATAGAAAATACAGCAACCACATTACTCATACTAACTAGAAAGCTGCCTCTGACACTATTATTATGGCTTTGTTAAAGAGAGAAAATTACATGAGAACAAGAAAACCAGGTTAAAGCATTTCCTTACACAGAGGACCTTCAGTTCTCAAAGTCTCTGAGAAACAGCTTCCTGGGGCCTATAGATAAGAAATACACAATAAACTCAAGATGACCTCTGGACAGAAAATGCATACCAACTGATAACTCGTTCTCTTACTTTTGGGGCCTTATGAATTATGGTCTACTGGAGCCATGCAAGGCATTCTACTGTTAAAATGCAAAACTATCTGTCTGATCTACTCTCCAAGTCCCCGTCCCAAGTCTACGTTGACTGAGAGAGAGAGAGAATACAATACTCAGTGCCAGCAACAAATGAAAACACTTCCTAGATAGCAATAGGACCTCAGTGGTGGGTTTCTAAAACAACTGTTCATGAAGCCACTAGCCAGTGATTGGCCTTTTTGAGGGTTAATAACAACAAATGCCAGGTCTGTGAACCAAAAGAATCACTAGTCACTCCCCTTAAAAAGGGATGTGATGCAGGGCCCCTGGCTGACTCAGTGGGTAGAGTATGTGACTCTTCATCTCAGGGTTGTGAATTCGAGCCCCAGGTTGGGTGTAGAGATTACTTAAAAATAAAATCTATTAAAAATATATAAAAGAAAGAAAGAAAGAAAAAGAGAGAGAGAAAAGGGAGAAAGAAAGGGATGTGATGCAAATGTCAGGTTAATCAAGATGAGCTTCTGAGCAACAGGCCCAGGCCTGGCCTAACACACTCACTTAAACCACAGCTCAGTGCTGCTCACCTAACTGAAATGCAGCTTTCTCCCATAAACTTGTTCACACCTCTTCCCAACATAGCATTCTTCCTGTACGGAAAAATGCTTGTTCCATCCTTTCTACTATGTAACAATATCTCTCTTCTTCCTTAAGAATCTCCTCTTTCAACAGGTCTTCCTAGAGTAATTCAATTTGGCAGTGGTCACTTTAATTCTACTAGCAAATGTATTGGCCTGCATTCTATTTTCCAACTGCTGCTGGCATTACTTATAAGACTATCATACATGAATCAAATAAGTATATCTTTATTTATGTTTGTCCCATCTGTATGGATTTAGCAAGAGCTTCCAGCAACCCACACAGATGCTCATCTCACTTTCTACTTTTTCATAGTCCTTCATGATTTCACATAGGAGAATGTGAAACATAGGTCACTCAAAAGAAACAGATGGCAGACTGGGGCTGGGTCTTGAGAGCCTTCCCATGATTCTCTGCTACAGTCACAGATCTCAGTTCTTGGGCAAGTCCTCACCATCCCCCACCTGCCCCTTCAGTCAAATTGGGGGAAATACTAGAAAAGGACATGGTAACTCAAATAAAATGTATGGACAACTAGAAGAATCACAACGTTTCTGTTGCTCTAGAAACTTAAGGGTTGTGAGGAATGGTGAATTTGAAAATGGCTTTACTTAAAGAATTAATATTTACTGAGCTTTACTATGAATTTAACAAATGATTTCCCTTTACTCTCAAAACTCCAATAAGGAGTTATCAGCAAAACTAGGCTTACAGAAATTATGTATTTTTTGCAAGACGAGAGAGCTAATTGATGATGGAACTGAGGTCTGAACCTACAGCTCAGGGGCGTTCCACTTCAAATTCGACCAGGAGCATGCCAGAGTATTGCTCCGGAGACCGTGTGGTTGAATCAGTGCCATCACAGACAGTATCCATTTCCAGTAAATCTGAACCAGTTCTGATCAGATGGTGAACGGCCAGAGAGCTGTGGGCTAATTTTTTGTTCCTCCTGGGGAACACAAAAACCCTCTCTCCATGTCCACAGACACAAATTCTATTCTACCAGTTACTGCATTCCATCCTGGAATTTGGTGAGCTCTCTATTTCTACTTTGCAAGGGTAAAGGGAGGAATATTTTTACTTTAACTCTGAGCACAAAACATCAAGCTACGTCCTTGGATATAAGGTGTTTGTTTTCACTGCTGTTCAAATAGTTAGAGCTTTGGCAAGGGATTCAAAATCCCTGTATTCCACTTCCAGCTTTGACCCTGCCTGAGGCCTTCAGCCACGATTACTTTAAAACCAGGGATAACAGTCTCTGAAACTCTCTCTCTAATAGGGAGGCTAAGAGAATTGCTGGGATAATGTCTGTAGAGTAGTCCAAGCACTCTGGAAAACAAACACTGTAAATATAGAACATTGCTCTGAACCATCTACCTTTTGTATATCCCTGCCAAAGACAGGGGATCTTGATCATTCATTCCTATGATCTTTCACTTCTGAAAGAGAGTCACGTATTGTTGACATAATGCAAAGACACCTTATGTTATGGTGGTGATAACCCAATCTTTAGTTGGAGTCAAATAATCCCTCCTCCGGGTCAATGCTATGGGTCATCTGTACATTCTTATAATTTTGATCATACAACCTGCATTATTTGTTTACAGCTGCTTTGTCCTGAACAGTGAAGGCTTCCTGAGACATCTCTTACATCAGCACATAGTAATTAAGTGGTAAAATTTGCTATTTGAAGGACTACCTAAATGAATTTAAACCTAGAACCATTCTTCTTTCTGCTCCAGAAATTTCCTAAAAATCTGTGAGGTCAGGTATGCCCATAAAAATGTTGTCTATTTTAAGTAAGTTTTACTTTATGCAGTGGGGTGAAAGCCCAGATACTCTAACAATTTTAATAGATTCATTAAGTAGTCATTCATCCTGTGCCCAGTGCTTAGAAGAATACTGGAAGAATTGATGAAATAGAAAAAAGCAAGGGTAATAAAATGTCATTTTTGGAATAAGTCATTACTTAAAAACTTAGAAAAAGCACACATACATACTCACACACTCACAACGTAGTACCCATTAGTAAGAGTGTTGTGGGCTAGTTATTGCTCTAAGTACTTTATAAATGAAGAAACTTAGGTTCAAATATGCTAACTGACCTACCTTAGGTAACAGAGCAATCAAAAGTTGAAACCAAGATTCATACCCAAGTCTGTCTCACTTCAAGTTCCAAAGCCTTTGTCACTATAGTTTCTTGCCTCTTACTTGTAATCAGGTATATACTACATATGCACATATATGCAGGTTTATGTGTATCTGTATGTACATATGTGTGTATGTCTTATTTACAACTGAATAGTAGCTACTCTTTTGCCTGACTGTATGGGAAGGCCTCTGTTCTAAGAGATGCAGTGAAATACTAAAAAAAAAAATAAATCCTGGATTTAAGGCTGCTTTATACACAAAGGTCTAAAATGGCCAAGAGTCTATATCATCATCTTTTCATCATTACGTTAATCGTTAACATTTACTAGATACTTAGCAAGTGGCACTATGAAATGTTTTATACGCATTATCTTATTTTATCTTCACAATAAACCCATGAGGTACGGTTAGTATCCTTGCTTTCCAGGTGAGGCAACCAAGGCTTAGGCAGATAAAGACACAGGTCTATTTTCACACATTTAGTAAGACCTGCAACCGGGATTCAAAACCACGAGCCTGCTCTAACACACTATTCTGCTGCCCTAAGCTTTCCTTGTCCGACTATATAAAAGAAGGTAGAACTACAGCTAGTCCGCCACACCTGAACAGGGCACTGAGCTGGGCTCATCCTCCATGGTACAAAGGTACAGCTGGGAGTGGCTGCTCAGCCCCAGACCACATGTCCTCATTCCCTCAGTCACTTGGCCCCACTTAGATGGAAGCTCTGATCAGTGACTTGTAGAAGAAGTGACCCACTCTGCTTCCAGACCTGGTCCAGGAAAACCTCCCACACAGCACCACACAGCACCTCTATCGTCTCTCAGCACTGCCACCTGGATGAGGAGCCTGAGGCCCCAGAGAATAGCAGAGCCATGAAACAGGAGAGGCTCTAAGTTGCCAGAGACGTTTAAGGAGATCAAAGCACCTCTGGAAGGAAAACGTTCACCAACCAGGAATGCTGACCCGTCTTGCTGAGAGAGAGAAATAAACTCCTGTTGTGGTAGGCCACTAGTATTTCAGGGCTTACTTACTAAAACAAATAGCATTTCTCTTATTCACTAAAGCTTAAAATGTATTTATCTTTTTCTAAGCATTTGATATCTGCAGAGAAACAGGTCTGACACCTGAAATTTCCCTCCTGTAACCGATCAGAGTTAGGTTTATGCATAGATGTAAGTGGGGAAAAAAACCCAACTTCAATGGGAGTTTATCACATGTTTTCATCTACATTATTTCACCTTTTTGCCATTCAAGAACAAGAGAGGCATAAGGGGTTATCTCAGTTTTAAAGCTGAAGAAACTGTGGGGGTGCCTGGGTGGCTCTGTCAGTTGAGTGTCCGACTCTTGGTTTTGGCTCAGGTCATGATCTCAGGGTTGTGAGATCAAGCCCCGCCTCAGGCTCTGCACTGGGTGTGGAGCCTGCTTAAGATTCTCTATCCCCCTCTGTCCTTTCACCCCCCCTTCATCTCAAAAAAAGGAAAGAATAAGAAAAAGAGGAGGAGGAGGAGGAAAAAACCGTGGCTGAGAATGGCCAATTTTCCATACTCACATATATCATCAGTGGCAGTACTGGGACTTTAGCCCAATATTCTTACTCAATGTGCAGCGCACCCTTTGCCATCCAACTTGATATCCTTTTATAGACCCAGAAAAGAACATTTCATCTCTGCTCCACCTCCTGCACATGATATAGTTGAAATCTTATTGATTAGGTTTTTTTGCACTCTTACAAAGGTATGTAATCCTGGAAAGGGAAGTCAAAGAGCAGAATTCACAATGAAGCATTAATGATAAATATCAGATCTAGAGAAAAATTTGGGTCATGGAAATGAGAGAGGAAGGTAATCTGGAACAGGGTAGACTATCAAGAAATACCCAAGAAAAGGGATACAAAAGAGGGACTAATTTCACTAAGGTCAGGTAGACAAGACCTGTCACTGAATGCAAGAGGCATCTTAACTATCTTTCCAGTTCAAGATTCTCAGGCCTTCTCTATTCTCTAAACCATGCTCCTCTGATGCTAAAAGGTTCTCACAGATTACATTCTGGAAAGATACCTTGGTTGTCTTAAAACAACAACAACAACAACAACAAAACCCCAAATACTCCACATAGAATCAGAGACCTGAGTGCAAATCAGATTTCAAAATTTTCTCCCTCTGGTATTTTGGAAGTATTAGTACGTGTGAGGCTGTGTACTAGGAGTTGGGTTATAGTAATGATCAAGAGATGAGTGGTTCTTATCTTCAGGAAGCTTATAGTGCATCAACTGTGCCAATTAATAGCTTCTGTGATTACAGGAAAGTCACTCAATCTCTTTGAATTTCAACTACTCCAAATGTTAATTCATTGGCAATATCTACAAGAGAATGGTATAAGTGGACTCAAAGGCCTAACATATGTGAACTTGCTCCGCAAAGGGCTGTTTAAATACAAGTGTTTACTGAATATTGATGTTTTCCACCACATGTATACCACAAAAGACTTGTTCCACACAGACCACCAGCTAGGGGGTGTGGGAGCCTTTGTTTCTGTTCCTACTGCCCTCAGGAGCCC
Source organism: Ailuropoda melanoleuca (assembly GCF_002007445.2). Lineage (NCBI taxonomy): Eukaryota > Metazoa > Chordata > Mammalia > Carnivora > Ursidae > Ailuropoda > Ailuropoda melanoleuca. The sequence goes on from NC_048224.1 coordinate 9,737,734, forward strand.
ATCTGTCCTTAGAGTACCTAGAAAGCCCAAGGAAAGACTATAAGCCCTTAGATCAACTGGTTACTGCATATTCCATGAGTTCCATGGTGAGAATCAAGCTGTACCAAGTGAAGTAGGTTTCTTTACGCATTCATTTAACAAATATTTATTGCGTGCCCTCCCTTTGTGGCGGTCCCTAGTGAGGAAGCCAAGAAGAAAACCATTTTAACAGTTGACTTAATTGATTGATTTTAAATTGGATTGGAGCTTGAGGGAAATAGTCTTGAGGTAGAGCCACACAAGAAAAGACTTATACTGGTTAACCTGGACAGAAAAGTCCTCTGTGAAAAAGTGGGACCTCAGCTGACACCCCAAGAAGAAGAAACTACCTCTGTGTAGAGAGGAATAGGGGATTCCATGCAGAAGAATCCATATATGTGAATGCCCCAAGTGGAGGAAGAGTTCTGATAAGCTTGACAGAAAAAGGCTATGAAGTGGAAAGTGTTTGTGGAGTCTACTTACCTACCCTCACAAACCACTTATTCCAGAATTTCTCAGAGCCTTTATGCTGATGTGTACCTTGAGGCTCTACCAGAAGGATCCTGAGTGTAGTTCCTCCCAAATCTAAAATCAGACCTCTGGAAGACTAGTGCCCCCAGAATACTCTGGGAAATAGTCTCCTAAAGTATTGATGGTTCTATTAGTTCTGATTGTTTCAAGACACAAGTGATTTGAAATGTGCATCACTGCTGGCCCTCTCACAAGGCTGCTGACACCTTAGCTAATTATTCAGGGTGTCTGATATGGTTCTCTGAATTCTGGCAGGACTCATTTGCAAAGCAAGAGATTTCCACAGATGGGCTGGTGTATGAGCCCTGGCAAGTCAGATACATGCTCAAACTGAAAAATGACTGCATGAAAACCCGATTTTCAAATGATTAAATTCAAAAGTGATAATCACCTATACTCTTATATCCTAAGTCAAAGACAGGGAAAATGGGGAAGGGACAGGACACTGCTTCTATTTATTGTCAATAAATGTACCACGGGATATAGACTTGAAAGAAGAATTACTCTTTGGCAGCAGGAAAAACATCTTACGTTCCTTTAGATTTTAGCATCTAATTGCCTATTTCCTTTTTCTGCTGTTTTGTGGGAAAATGCCTAAAACTTACCTCACTTTTTCTGTACTTTATGAATGAACACTCTAATTGCTACACAGGAGAATACTGGGTTTTCTACTTTTAAGATGCTACCTGGATTCTTAAATCATTGTGGTCCAAGTTATGCTATACATTTTACACCCAGCTGTCTCGCTTATGAATTACATGGATGATTACAGACGTGAAAAAGTAATTTTTACCAAAACAGCATAGGATTCTTGAAAGATATTGACAGTCTTTTAAGTGAATCTGTGCCATCATTATGACCTCCCTCTTCCTTTTAATAACCTCTTCATACATGCTTGTAAATGATAGTTTTGAACGGCCTACTCTTCTTTTCCCCCACATCCAAAAATTCAAAATTAGATCAGACACCTGCTATTCTTTCACATTCAAAACTATCTCTGAAACCAGCAGTAGCTGTGTCTACATAAGGGATGGAGGTTTAGGCCCAAAGAGAGTTAAATTAATATCCTGGCTTCACCAGTTCAACTTACCGTACATCTTCATTTGCCCAGTAACACAATCTATAGCCAACTGCTAACCAAGTCAATATGTGGTAAGACTAACAGCCACCCTAACTTGCCTTGATAATTATTCTCCTTTAACTGACATAATATTCAATATACTGTTGTTGAGAGCAATAATGCTAAAATTGATGCCTTGAGGGTTACAAGACAATTGAGTTTTAGCCAGATAAAATGACTTGTACGCTAACAGTGCATTATAGGGTTCCACAACCTTTGGACACACATTTTACAGCCTTCTTGCATGAAAATGTTACATATAATTATATTCAAAGTCATTTGTGTATACCTTATCATTACTATATATAATTTTTAAAATATTGGCCAATAACCAAATTACATTGCTTTAGAGGAAAGGGGTTTGTTTCTATAGTTTAGCTCTTGTTTTTGAGTGTCTTATTTTTTCAAACAAAATGAGCATTTTCTTACTACACAGTTTTGTGTCCTTCAACATCTTGCTTTTTCCCTAAACCAAGAACTATTTTCACAAGGAAGAAATAGATGATAAATGCTAAGTACCAAAAGCATCATTTAAATAAAATCTATATTACATCAATCCTATCAATAAAACAAGACAGAAACTAAACCTTGTATTCTCATAATGTAAAAATCATCTATGATTTTCTCAAAATGTCAATTCTAGGCCCTGAATGGAGAAACAGATTATATTAAGTTTAAGACTTTGTCAAAATCTATATTAAGTTAATAAAAATTAATTATAGCTTAAGTATCACAATAAATGGTAGAATTCTTCATATGTAATATTTCACCCTGAAATAAGAGACTTTACAAATTTCAGGTCATGGTTTCGCTGAATTTTCCTCTCATCCTTAATTTCTCTTGCAATTTTGTATTGTTAAAACCTTGGCCCTCACACAAAAAGAAATACAGAGTACATTTCAAAGTACATTTTCTGTGCACTTTAGAGATAGACTGAAACGGAGAAAAATTAACACTTATATAAAAATTTTAAGTGAAACAAAGAACAGGTATTGGTCAAGGCAAAACATTAGGACAATATCACAGAACAACAACCATCAAAATGCTCTAGATTTACTGCCATCAAAATGCTACAGTGAATGGGGTTGTTAAGAGGGCAACGAATCAGTCATGCACGTATCTGTTTGGACAGGAAGATACCATGCATCTGCTCCAGAAAGCTCAGGCAAAAATATACACGTAGAACTGAAATACAGCACTGATGACAGAACTAAGCCTCAGAGTGGAGGCAGTAAAGTGGTACTAGATTGGGGAGTATTATCATAGGTTTGAATAAAGAGTGCTTAGCCACGCTAACAGTTCTGTTCAAAAATGTTCAAGAGCTTTGTTCCTTTCTGTAGAGTAAGAGCTATCCCAAGTGGATATTAATAATTATGTTGTGGAAACGAATGTAGAAAGATGTGGCACCATATCTATTCCAGGCCAGTACGAGCAGGTATTGTGAAATTGGTTCCATGCTTTATTTTTCCTGGCCTCTTCCTTCTGGACCTCATGTTCCCCCAGGTCCCCTGACCACCCAGGACTTAACTTTCCACTCACCCCATTGAAATGCCCCCATCCTGAGGCAAATGAGATAATGCTTGTGAAAGTCTTCTATAAACTAAAAACGTAATATATAATTATTCCTATTATCATCATCATCTTGTCTTCTGAGGGCCAAATTCTCTGTGCCTTCCAAGTTGACATCTCACTAAACTAAGCAATGATTCAATGCTAACCAGAGCACTCACAAGAGCAGACGGGTTATTCCACCTTCTGTCTCTCTCTACTTCCTGTCATCATACCTCTCTGCTCACTTGCCCTGGCTAACACCTGGAGGTACCACAGGAGAATGACAGGAATGTGTGTGTTTTTATGCCAGGTTAAAGCAAGGGGGAGATGTGAGGCCCTCCACTCATCACATACCAAGCTGGCAGCCAAGGCCTTGCACACAACACAGGGTCATTCAGGGAATAAACAAGGCTGGCAGCGCCAAAAACAGTTTTTTTGTTTTTTGTTTTTTTTGAAGGGGTCAATTCTCCTGGTATTATCCCCATAAGAAATTTCAAAAATCACTTCAGATTCTACCTTCTCCAACTGTGATCTCCTTTGGCAGGAGGGAGTACTTCTTCATCGTCCAGTGTAGTCTTTTTGGATCCTGGGGTCTCCCAACATGCTGTTTTCAACATTTACCCTTCAAGGGTCATAGGAAGACAGATGGCCATAAAAACATTTCAGAGGCAAAGTACACAATGCAAAGCGACTCATGACATACTGCAAAAAATGATGAAAAAAATGCAGGGAGGTTGGGGTGGGGGTCGGCAATGGAGGCTGCAGTCCTCCAGGTAAACTTCTGAAGACCCTACCAGATCACAAGTGCCACTGATACAAACAAGAGGCTCAAGCTGGAAGAACAGGTGTTGTGAAAGCCAAAACTATACCCAAGTCTGTGCGCTTTGGAATATGAGGGCTTACTGGTTATAAAAGCAGAGAGTTTACAGAGGTTACAGTTCTGATTTGGAGGAAGAAGCAATAAATAGGGGACACAGACAACCAAAAAACAAAACAAAACACTAACCCTATAAATTCGGATCAAGCAAAAGCCCTACTAAACCCAGATGAAATGCAATCTCAGATTTTCACAAACACGTCACCCACCTCAAAGAGCCCTTCCTTTTAGTGGGGCTACAATCAGACTTGCGGAGAAGCAGGAAGCCCACGTTGTAGGGAGAGGGAGCTGAATTTAAAAAGATGCAAACAAAGCAGTGCTAGGCAACAGGCCACTTTTTCCTTGCTAGCATACACCACCGAGGCCCAGCGCCAGCCTGCTGGGACAGAGATCCTTCTTTCCAGTTCTCTGACAAGCTTGCCAAAAGGAGCATTTTAATCAGAAGAGGGTGTGCATGCCCAGGCCTGTGAGGGGCAGGAAAGACACCAGGTTTGCAAGGGTTCTCCCTCAGCCCGTCCTAGAGCTGGCCAGACACCAGCTTCACGTCCTCCCCCTACCTGAAGGATGTACCCCCGGACGTAGTCCCGCAGAGTCCAGCCCAGGCCGTGCAGGATGTGCAGCACCTCTTCCTGCTTCAGGACACTGAAGAGACGGTCCAGCAGGATCTTTAGCCGCACAGGCACCGCCTGCGTCCCGTAGAGCATCAGGCTGCTGATGTCGAACACCACGTTGGACTGCACGATCTCCACCTGGGTGGGGTGGTATAGGTGCTGCGTGCTGAGTTTATCCAAGGCTGTGGTGGTCCCACCAAAGTTCCGGAGGTGGGTGGGAATATGGAGACAGAGGGAAAGGGCAGAGACAAAGAAAGTAGAAACGAGTTACTGGAAGTTATCAGGGCTCCATTTCTACAGATGGATCGGGACCGCAGATGTTTAAGCAAGTTTTGCAATGTAAACAGTTCTCTTCCCAACTCCTCCCTGCTTTGTCTTTTCTTTTTAATTTGGTATGTTTATAAATTGCAGACAACAGCAAATACAAAACATACTCGACTTTCAGAAAGAGAGCCACTGACGATGTTTCTAAATGACTGTGGCTGGCTCTAAAAACCTGGCTAATTAATTTGCCAATTGAACTATGGCTTAGCCCAAGTTGCCATGGTGTCCCCCATGTCCCCCCACCACCACCAAAACAGACAGACAGACAATTCCTGACTCCTGCCATAAGAGCAGGCTCAGCCTATCAGCTTTCTGAGTAAGATTCACCCCTTAGCATACCTGAATGGTTTAAAGAGGAAGTGGAGCATGCTGTTTAGACTACAGGGTTAAAAGGCCTAAGCTGAGGGAGTAAGGACTGGTATTGTAACTCAAGTTAAATTAGCCAGCAGGGACTATCCCAAGAAGCAGTTCTTCCAACTCCCCCTCCTGCTATTCACCTGTTAGTTTAATGTTCACTGGCCTGTTTCAAGAAAAAGGAATTCACATTGTAACTTGGTCACTTTTTATTAACAACTCTGACAAGGGTTTAGTATCAGATGAAAATAGAAAAATGACAGACATCAAGGTTGAAGAATTTCTGTGTATTTCAGGGGCGTTACCTCAGTACAGAAAACTGAGGGTAACCATCTGCAAAGTAAATACTTTAGGCCTTTTTCTCCTGATGTTTAAGAAGTTACATCTAGATCTAAAAGCCAAGATACGGTCATACATTCTAGTCCCCATCCTTATCTGAGCTCCTGGGAACCCTACTGCAGATAATGTAATTACATTTTTCCTCAGTTTCTCTACAGTGAACAATTAAGATAACATTGTCTCATCTACAAGGCTCAAAGAGATGCTGCAAAGATTAATGGGATAATGAGTGAGAGGTGCTTTGAACTCGTTAAGAGAGCACAAAAGCCTTAGATCAACTGTCAGAATTATACACAGATGACCTTCCAGAGATTAAAAAAGATAAACATGTGAGCCTGAAAGATGGTCATCTAATCTCATAAGTCAGACAAATGGGTATCAGAAAACAACCAGGCGCAAATTCTAACTACACCTGAGAGCGCCCAAGGTTTTTGCAAGTTCTAAACCACTGCCCGGCCTTTCTCAACCACTCTTCCCAGCACCTCAGCCCTCCACAGTATAGGCTACCGTACACGTGCGCTCTGAGCAACTCCTGTTTGAATATGCCCGTACTGCTGCATATTAATGCAGGTAGTTAAAAGTGCATGCACATGCATACATTTTTTTAGTATTTCAAATGTATTTTTTTCAGGGTTCCTCCTCCACTCTCGTTTCCTCCTGACTTGTGGTCACCAGAGAGTTCATGTACTCTTGATAAATTGCTTTCTTACATCCACAGTGTAAAGGCCCTTATCATTTACCCGCTGGCTTCATTCAACACATTTACTCCCAGGAATACTTTGTCAAAGAGTTCGGGTTTCCTCATACTTCATTTCTTGCAGCTGATTGGTCTGATCTTTCCTATTCCAGTGGTTAAGTCAACTTTGAATAAATAGCTTTAAAAATTAATTTAACGTTTGGGAAAGATAAGGGATTCACAAGCCTAGGGATTGAAGTCTTCTCTCACTCCACAGGGCATTTAGACTGCAAAACTGTAGGAATGAGGTATTATTATCCCTGTTCTTCTTCAAGAAGAGCTTCACTACTCAGCCTTCTGATGAGTACATGGCTCTGCTTACAGAATCCAGTGACCAGGTCAGGGGAAATCTGCTCCTCTCCCCCGTTTCCCTTCATCAACCCACCTGGCCTGCATCAAACACTTCTTCACCAAATACACTGCCATAACCACCACAAATAGGATACCAGGAAGGTTCAGTAGATGACACCGAATCCTGATTTCCGTCCCCATGGTTGGTACCTACAGCTGTGCATTAAGTCTGTGCAGGTGTGAGTACCTATGCATTCAAGGGCTGGGTGGAAAGCTGTGACCCCTCTCCCTCCTGCTCTTCAAAAAAAGGGCTGGGGGGCGCCTGGGTGGCACAGCGGTTAAGCGTCTGCCTTCGGCTCAGGGCGTGATCCCAGCGTTATGGGATCGAGCCCCACATCAGGCTCTTCTGCTATGAGCTTGCTTCTTTCTCTCCCACTCCCCCTGCTTGTGTTCCCTCTCTCACTGGCTGTCTCTATCTCTGTCGAATAAATAAAAAAAACAAAACAAAACAAAACAAAAAAGGGCTGGCAGTTTAAGAAGGCAAAGAGGACTAACCTGTCGAGGCTCCAGAAACAAAGAGAAGTTGTTCAGAGAACTGAAAGAGCACAAGTGGAAAGGTAAAGCAAAAACATGTCCCTAGATATGCTTTTGAGAACAACAGTGAGTGAGAATATTATAAGGACATTACCTGATTCCTCTTCATAAATATGCCTTATGTCAAAAAGGAGAAATATTGTTATGAGCCACATAAATATATGGCAGGGATCAACAACTTTTTCTGTAAAATGCCAGACAGTAAATATTTTAGGTTTGTGGGTCAAACATTCTGTTTCACAAGTACTCACCTCTGTTGTTATAGAGGGAGAGCAGATAAGACTTAAACTAATGGGTGTGCCGGTGTTCCAATAAACGTTTATTTACATAAATAGGCACCTGGCCACATTTATACTCTGATATGGAGGATGAAAGGGTGGGCCAGATATTTAAAGAGAGTCAAGAGTAGATAAGAGAAAAAACCTGAGAGTGTGATTTAAGCAGCAGTTATCTAGCAGATGAGCCACAGACAAAGATTGAAAAAATTAAACTGCCCAGCTCACAGGTGTCAACTACAAATTTCAGCATATACGTATTATCAAAGATTATGATCTGTCAAATTTCTTTAATGTATCAAATTTTTCTGCTTCACAATTGTTGGATTATAGTAAGTCACCAAGTTGTCAACAACTTTTGGGGATGTCTCCTAGGTGGACAAAGGGTAAGTGACAATTTTTTAAGTGTCCTAATAACAGTAATCTGAGTCTGCCTCGTGTCATGACTTTCCTTTATCTGATTGGGGAGGACTCAAGTCTGAGTCTTAGTGGGGTTAGGGATATGAGTTGGGCCAATGAGGATGAATAAAAGGCAGGGCAAGAACTTGTTCAGCAAAATGGAGTGAGAAAAGAGGGTCACCTACCTTTATACTTTATGGGTCTAACCATCTAAAATTGTCCTAAAATCTTAAAAAAAATAAAAAATAAAATAAAATTGTCCTATACCAATGGTATTTCCCAAATTCCATTTTCAAATTAAATCTTAAGAAAAATTGGGTATAAAAACATATGGAAGTAAAGCTATTCATGTTGAAGCTGGAGTGCGTGTGGATTAGAGAACTTCCAATAATTTGTCATTCTCTTCTTCCATTCAACTTGTTTAAACTGGGACCCCTAGAGTTTAAACTGGGACCCCTAGAGCTGCTGGAAGTACAGTGTAAAAAAAGCACTTTTCTATACAATAAGATGATGTCAACTGTTTTGTCTGCTTTGTATCTACTCCCCTTCATTCTGGTACCGGAAACCTGATTGCCCTTTGGGGAGTCACTCTTCCCCTACACTCAGGATCAATTATTTCACAGACCAGAATTTTATGTTCCTTGAGCCAGGCCTAGAAACCAGGATACCCCATGTACAGCAACTGGTTCAAGAATGGGCAAGTGACCTAAGTCTGAATGGTGACATTGAGTCTAGGATTTTAGTTAGAACTACTGGGGGTGCCTGGGTGGTGCAGTCATTAAGCGTCTGCCTTCAGCTCAGGGCATGATCCTGGCATTCTGGGATCGAGCCCCACATCAGGCTTCTCCACTAGGAGCCTGCTTCTTCCTCTCCCACTCCCCCTGCTTGTGTTCTCTCTCTCGCTGGCTGTCTCTCTCTGTCAAATAAATAAATAAAATCTTAAAAAAAAAAAAAAACTACTGGGAAGTCTTCTCTTTCCTGGAAATGTGCAGATAATATATATGCTTAAGAATGAGCATCACATGGAAGATAGTCAGGCTGCAAGATGGTCTGAGAAAGACCAAGGACTGATTAGTAACTGTTTGATCCAGAAGATATGGATATGGCAATGTTAAGGCCAGAATTTTCAGTTAAATGAGCCAAAAAAATCTCTCCTCATTCTCTCTTTTTATGTCTGCCTGAAGTAGGATTCCATAATTTGTATCTAAAGGAGGCTTGACTAAGACAATCACTTTTGGGGGGAATTTTCCAGCTGGATACCATGGAATTTCAAAGCAGCTATCAGTGGTTTAACTAAAGGTTAAATGCCAAATGCTATTCACAATTTCTCCAATGACTAGAAACAGGGTTATTCTTAACAATTTTGTATCTTATACAAATTTACAAAGGGTAATGGATACCATCAACCCTATTAAATAAACGTAATTGTGTGTTGGGGGTAGGAAAAAGAAAATGACCATTTAAGTACTAACTAAAAGTCAGGCATTATTCTAGGGGGTTACAATGATCTCCTTTAATTCTTCAAAAAAATTTAAAATGCACAGTATTACTCTTATTGCCTATTCAGAGATGACAGGTTCAATGAAGCTAAGTAACTGGCCTAAGGTCACTTAGTTATTTCTCCCAAGAAAATTCTGTTTCCACCACATGTTCAGATAAACAGTCAATAAGTCTGGAAACCTGCAAGTCTTCATCATGTTGGAAGTCCCTAACTCCCAGCAATCTGGGCTTCTTGCCCATCACTCTGCTGAAGCAAGCATTTCAAAGGTCACCAACACCTGCCTTACTATGAAATCCGATAGCTTTTTTCCTTCATTATTCTCCATGATCTCTTCACAGCAGCTGACCTTATTGATCACCACTCCTCCTATAATGCTCTTCTCCTTCATTCATGCATACATTCGTTTATTCACCAGCACTTAATAACTTATCACCAAGGTAGGTGCTGCATGCAGATGTAAAAGTAATTTATGTTGCGGCCTCCACCTTCAAAAGGAGACAGACGCAATCAGTATAAATGCTATAAAAGAGATTTGATAAAGTATTGCAGAACACAAAAGAGAGGGTAAGTCTGCCAGACGAAGGCATCGTCTTGTAAAGTAGCTAGGAATTCAAAAAGGGACAAAGGAGGAGAGCAGTCTAGGTAGATGGAATGAAGGCAGGTATACTCAAACATTACATGCATTAGAATCATCTGAAGGGCTTACTGGAACACAGACTTCTGGGCTACCGTTCCCAAAGTTCCTGACTGGTTCTGTGGTGGCTACCGTCCCCAAAGTTCCTGACTGGGTCTGCGATGGGGACCAAGGATTTACATTTCTATTAAGTATCCACAAAATGCTGATGCTGCTGGCCAGGGACCACACTTTGAGAACCACTGAACTAATGGGATACATGTAAGAGAACAGAATATCCACAGAATGTGTAATACCTGAGGCCAAACAGAGATAAGTACAAAAAAGTCAGATGGGCAAAGTGTAAGGAGCCTTAATACTAAAGGCCAAAAGGCCAAAAGCCGTGGAAGGCTTATGATATAACTTTATTTCCTGTTAATAGGATATAGAAAACATTAGACATTTTATAAGATAAAAGTGACTTACAATTTTAGATATAAAAACTTTGACAAGGGTCCACAAGTTAAATTAAAACAATGGTTGTCAGCTTGAGGGACATGGCTCGTGTTCAGCAGTAAAAGCCAATGAATAAACCTCAGTCACAGAGCCACAACCCCCATTTCTCCTTTAAAAATTGTACCCTTCCTTCTTTACAAAATAATGGTGTACTCTGACTTGACTTACACAGTGCATTGACCCAGGACGGAAAATTCTCCTGGGTGCCAAAATAAATGAAGCTTTGTGAAAGCCTCCTTTAATTATTGATAAAAGCACCAAGAACCTGGGAAGGTTTTTTTCCTAACTATACCTATATGGGTAAGGAGTAGCTAGAACCTGATATTTGGGTCAATGTTGGAATATTCAGAATTCAGATAGAATGTAAAGTGGGACAAGAGTAATGCATTCAACTCTAGCATTCCTACCTGTTTTAACAATGAATCACTCTTCAGAAAGTATCCTTGTGAGAGCAAAGCACAAGTGTCCAATACTGAAAATGGCTTTTGCCTCCCAACATATTCAAAGGCAGGCCATTCTTTTCAATTAATCCTGACATCCATCCCTAGGAGTTGGGATCATTACCTGGAAAGAAAAACCCCTGAGCCTATGACATGTCTACTCTTTTAAATTCAGTATGAATATTTTCCTGGACCTATAAACTTTGTAAGACATACTAGATAAAATGCGAATAGAAATTTTACATGATTTCTTTCAGAAACTATGTTGATGATTTAATAAGGTAGTTACAACCTATTTAATCAAATAATATCAAAATAGTTATTTCAGTTATGATTATCATTTTCATTTTTTTTTTTTTTGAGAGGAAGGGAAGGGAGGAGGGGTAGAGAGAGAGGGAGAGAAAATCTTAAGCAGGTTCCACACACAGAGTGGAGCCTGACATGGGGCTCGATCTCACAACCCTGAGATCATGACCCGAGCCAAAATCAAGAGTCAGATGCTTAACTGACTGAGCCACCCAGGTCCCCCTCTTGTTATTTCTTAAAATATTTTGAATATTTTCCACATCCTGCTAATGAAAGTAAAATTAACATAAATTATGATCTAAATGCCAAAACACTTAATTTTTAGCAGTATATAACTACTTTCATTAAATATGTAAAATCAGTTTGACCATGAGATCTACCAAAATTAATAAATGTTTTTATAATATATGACTCTTACCTAATTTGTTCCTGAAGTCCAACACTATATTGTGATACACACATGGAACATTATCAAAGTAAGACCATGACTTTTAACATACTCTTCATAAAAAAAACTTAGGTTTTCATTTACTGCATCATTACTAATTAAGTAATAAGAAATAGCATTTCTATTGTAAACTGAGTAATTTCATTAGCTCCATATTTTATTCTAGACTGTTTTAGTTATCTACCCTATAAAATGCAGTCCACAACATATTGATTTTTTTAGTAATTTTTCTCAAAATGCATATTAATACATTTGAATTGAAATGTGAGTTCAATTTCTTCCAATGAAAATTAAATTAGATTTGGAAGCGTGATTTGACCATGACCACTGGTGGAAATTTTCATCAATCAAGATAGCTGAATCTGCAATGATATAAGTACCACTTTTCAAAAGTAAAAATAAAAAGCACATTGCAGAAACTATTTGAATAACTAATACAGTATTTTATTTTCTCAATCTTTTCTGTGTATACCAGAATAAACAATACGCTTCTAAATGAAAGACTAAGCTAAATTTATAAGTAGACATTTAATATACCTTGTTAATGCCTTTTTCCAGAAACTGAGAAGGTGAATGACTATAACAATATCTGGGTAATAAGGTGGGTGACTTTCATTTTTTTCCTTTTAGCAAAACTAATCATTGTGTAGTTTTTGGCATACAATTTTAAATGATTTCTAAGAACTGAATGACGATGGGATAAAGTTTCTTGCCCCACCTATTCATGTGAATAGGTATCTCAGCAGTTACATCTGCAAAAATGAGAAATGATAGGGTAATTTTTCTATTTCTTACAACAAATACTATTCATTTACTGATATATGAACTAGTCTGGGAAGAAAAAAATTATAGCCCCATCCATTTTATTGACAAGTGTATTTCTAACAAAAATCCACTTCGTGTTTCATTAATTAGAAAATGTGTAATATTTCTATTGCTTTAGATCTTATCATCTTGATCAAGTTAAACAATAAAATTTCTATTTAAAATGTATTATTTTCTTAAATTTCATTGCAGACATGCGTAAGTTGAATGATAGAACACTTTCCAGTGAACATGGCTGACTACATTTATAGTGTTGTTATTTGGGGACAGTGAATTGGAAACAAGAGTTAAAAAGATAAAATAATGACTTAAAACAATGATTTAAAGCCCAATGTTAAAAAGATTGTTGTCCTCCAGATAAGGGATAGTTTCTAGGGCCAATCTCCAAGGGTTCAAATCTCAGCTCTGTCACTTACTTGCTGCAAGACCTTGGCAAGTTACTTGGTATATGAAAATGTCAGGATGGCTCTTCATTTTCAAAATTCTTTTTAGTGGCAGGCAAGCCAGTAGCTTGAAGACCACTTTCTCAATTCAAAGAATGAGGAAAGAAAAACACAGAATCAAGACCAAGCTAAAAAGTGTGGGGAAGAAAACAGATGTGTAGAGTAAAAATGAGGCAGGGTTACAGGAGGACTAAGATTTTCTAGTTTGGGGATTTGGAGGGGAAATCAGTTGAGATGGCAGGGGAACCATCAGGATTCCAGAGCTGCTGCCTCCCCAGCTGTTCCCCAGTGATGAGCTGCTTCTAGGAGTCCAAGTACTCTTACACTACGCAGGTGATTCCTAACCTACCCAAGTGCTATGCCCTCAACTCCAAACATGTACTTGACCCTTAGTGTTGAGAAAGGTAGAACTAAGGAAACTAGGTTGAAACAAACCTTTTTGTTACTATAGTTATCTTCTGATTGGATATGTCACAGGTGCTCATTGAAAAAATGCCATAAATTCAAGAAAACAACAACAGAACAATAATCTATAATCCCACCACCTAAAGACTGCTAATGTCCATATGTTGACATAGTTGCATCTACTTTTTGCAGCCCATAATTTTATATCGTTGAGGAAATCTACACTATGGATACAAATTCCTGTCTCGTTTGTTGCTGTTCTTCTCACTCAACATTATATAAAGCAAAAACATCCAAATTATCTCAGACTACTTAGTACCCATACATTTTTCCACTGCAGTTTCTCCTGATCAATCCTTCCTCTCTGGTCTAACTTCTACCACTTTAGTACAGGCTTTTAGACTCTCACAACTCCATTACTGCAAGTGACTCCTGGTGGTCTGGTCTACTTCTGTTCTCTCTGGCCTAATACAACCTAAATACAACCCACAAGTCAGTCTTCTCAAAATACTTCTTAGAATACATCTCTTCTCTCATCAAAAATTTCCAATGATGACCCCAGCAAAACCCTCCCTTCCCCTTTACACCAACTCCTTAACCTGGGTCAGGAGACCTTGGCCAGATCAATTTACTATCCATTATAATAATGGACGCAGGCCTCTGTGACCAAAGTGAGCTAGACACTGCCTTCTCAAACATCCTGAGCACTTTTGTATTTGGTCACTAAAAGAATATTTCTGGGCCCTGTTCTAAGTTTTGGAGATTTCATGAAGAATAAAACAGGATTCAAGCCCTCTTGAAGTTAATAGACTAGTGAGTAAACAGACTTAAAAAAACACACACACGCATTAATTCACAGAATTACAAGCTGTGTATGTGACATGAGAACATAATTTAAATGGGTCACAAATGAATTGGCTTTTCCAGGCAAAGCCAATTCTGCTAGGACATGAGAGTGAGCAGCAGAAGAGTACGAGATGATGCTGCAGAGATAAGGAGGGTTCCATCTGCTGAGCCACATTTAAAAAATGTTTAATTTTCAATGCTGTTCCTTAAATGCCTTTCCTCTTATTTACCTTTTGACTACATTTTTGTTCTAGCTTCAATTCAAGTTCTACTTTCTTTTTCTATGATGTCTGGAGAGGGTCCCCTCATCTAAGAGCAAACTGTCTCAATAATGATGTGTGCCAATCATGTACATCCTAACCATATGTTGCCCATTTACTGGGTCACTTACGTGCCTATTTTATCACGAGAGCTTGATGTTAAGCAGCAACCCTATCTGACACATAATCGACTCAAGGGTGTTCAGTCTTCATATTGTTGAATGGATAAACACAGTTAAGTGAACACAGAATAGGAAAAGGCCATTAGTGTATTTGCACTGAAAGCCTAAATGTATGATTCTACTGTACCACCAAACTCTCCATTTTACCCATGTCCCTCTCCTTTGATCTTTATACTCCTCTTTATACTCCCCTAGAGAACAGTGGGGTAGGTAACTGCGGCAGTTTAGGGAGTGAGATGGGGCCGCTTAGCTGGGCAGGAATCGACTAAGCTTTGCATAATCTATTCCCTTTCCTACCACTTCAAGCATTATTTGGGGGCCATCCAATGGATTTCTAGGTAACAACAATATGAAATCTAGGATTGTTAAAGAAAACAAGCTTGATGACAGTGTGCGTAGACTAGAACATAGTGTACAGAGAGACATTATGAGAATCGCAGCAGAGATCACTAGACTTGTGGTCAATGTGCTACAGCTATGGTCTCATGGCTATAGAAAAAGATATGGATGATACAGACTTTGGACAGGGTCAGAGAACAGTCACACAATAAGACTGTAAGAACAGCATCTACAAAGAAAAAGTTATTTTTCTTTTATAAGAGGTCTAGAGAAAAAAAGAAGCCAACGTATAAATTAATCTCTTTTTAGTTTGTGGAATTTTTTATGGAAAAAGAAAAGGGTTTAACTGCACAATATGGATACCAGTTAGAAAAAGAAAAGAAAATTCACACAACAAGAGCTTCTTAAACTGTGAATTAGGTAACTGAGGGAATGTAATTTACCTGGATTTGTTTAAAATGCCAGAAACAGAGGCTTAAACTGGTAATTTTCTAGCTATGAGACAAAGGAGAAATTGAGGTCTGTATATAATTTTAATAAATACTTTGATAGGATAAGACCCCAAAATGACACATAAGTCTGGATGAAGAAAACTCATTTCTGTTAAAAACAGAATCACCACTAAGGACAACAGCCAGAATTTTTGTGGTTCATTACTGTAAATGTGTAATGTAAATGTGAAGTAAGTATAAAATGTAATGCAAAATATGCAGTAGTGAGTAATATACACTTTGAACAGTCTTGCTAACTTAAAGAACAAAGTAATGTTCTTTATAAAATTCTGTTTTCAAATGTATAAAATAGTGCTGGGGTGGGTGAGGAGTGGTTATAAAAGAACTCGCATCTATCAAATGAAATGTGAATAACTATTTTTTATTTCAATTTTTAATAACAGGAATTACTCCCCAAACCTTCAAATAAATTAAAATAAATGTAAACCTGTAATTCTACAGACTTCACTTCTAATATTTTCTGTGAAGGTCACAGAAATAAGAACATATTCAGATAGTTTTTTTTCTTAATGTAGGAGTATAAAAGTGCTTTTCACTGATCCTAGAAAATTGGCTCTCAGTGATAGTTTATAGTTCTTAGTTTTCCACAACTTTTTTAAACATAACTTTCTTTAAAAGCCAGATTCAAGTGACTTAGGTGGTTTTCACAGGAATATGCTTGAATGTTTCAGGCCCTGACGTCCAGAGGACTCCATCTAATAGCTGTTCAGGCATGGCAGTGTGAAGCTTATAGCCATTCAATAAGAAGGGAGAGAAGTGGGGTAACTTTTCAAAACCACCTACTTTGCAGAGGAAAACAATTAAAAATTTGTATGAAAACGGCCTAAAAGGAAATCTTTTATTTCAACTGATTTCCAGTCCTGCCCTGGATATTTTTAAATTTTTAAATACTAATTTGAAGCAACTTTACAAGTAAGAAAAAAAATTAAAGAAACCTATTCTTTCATTTTGGGAGAAAGCCAAGTGAGCCTTAAATTGGAAAGCTAATTGTTTTGAGAACTCCATGTCTCTTGCCTCAATTCCCCTTAGG
Organism: Ailuropoda melanoleuca; assembly: GCF_002007445.2. Classification (NCBI taxonomy): domain Eukaryota; kingdom Metazoa; phylum Chordata; class Mammalia; order Carnivora; family Ursidae; genus Ailuropoda; species Ailuropoda melanoleuca. The sequence continues at coordinate 9,754,420 of NC_048224.1, forward strand.
ATTCTAAATTATAACAGCATCAAGTGGTCAGCTTTTAGGAGCTCTGGGTCCTAGAACACGATTTTAATTTCTAATAGATTAACATTTAACACGTGTCTTTAAGGGATTGTTTTATGGAATTCTTTCCACGATTACTTTAAGAGTTCTGAAATAAAATTGTTAGGGACAGGATTTTATAAGAGCAGTTTCTGTGGTCAGATTTTTAAGTTTTGATTACTTATAAACAGATTATTGTTCCCTTTCCTACTTCAAGTACCCAAATACTCTGAATTTATGAGGGTCGGTGGCTCTTCATTCTTGCTAATATGACCAATAATTTCCAATTATACCACACTTTATGATATGCACACTATACCTGATATAATGATATGTCATTTCAATGTAGCTAGCCCATGAACTTCTACAGGTTTAATGGGATTTTGCGTATTTAGAATTTCATCATAAAGGGGCCCTTTGGAATCATTATAACATCAATCCTTTCCCATTATAAGACTCAGCTCTCTTACTAGGCAAGAGAGCATCAGGGCACAAGGCAAAAGCTTAGCCTACCCATAGATCGTAAGCCAGATCCTAATAAAAGCCATAGCACTTGGGGAAAACATTAATAAATGGCAATGATGACATATTAAAAACTTTTTAGTGAATCAGAGAATCGATCATGAAGGCAGACAATCACTGTTATTAAAAGGATTCCTTATGACTTGAAGTAATATTTAGATCTGCACATTTTATTCACTACTTTTGGGGAAAAGAACTATATAATTGGGGGCAAATTAAGTACAAAATAACTCATGTTCCATTTAAGTCACAACTTTCTAACTGTAACTGTCAAGGTTGAATTAATTAGGATACTTAATACCAAGGAGAAAGAAGGCTTGCTTCAAGAATTTTTTTTTAAGGAAAGAAGAAAAAGAATGATATATAGCTGCAAGAGTTGATCCCCAACCTGGTGATAAAAACTGTCAGACCTTATGTGTGAAGGGTTTATTTTTTTTCTTAAACAAATAGTGTGTCAGTGTTTTTAAGTAAAACAAAACAAAAACCTACTGAGCCTTCATAAACCCCGATTGCATTACTATACCTTATATACCTTACGTGAATGGTTCTTGATTTTTTCCTTGTCCCTTAATACATGAGGAATAAGTATATGAATACTCTTATGGTCCATTATGGATGTGATTCTAAACTGTAGTGAGGAACAGGGGACAAAAGTAGTTCCAATGAGGCCCCACTGTCCTATGGATTTTAATCATCCCTAGTTGACATTTAGCTTTGCGAGTATGTGGATATGCACACACAAACACCCACAATTAGTCCAGGGCAGAATTTGAGCTCCACTTGAGACTATATAGTAATATTTCAAACTGATTGGCATTTCCCCCCTGTGGCCTTATGTATAATAAAGTCTTCACAACAGACTTTGGAAATCATTAAAGTCTGACTGAGGCACACATAAAAGTAGACTGTCAACGCTTGGTTATGCAGAAGCTCGCTCTCTTGGCTAGTAGATTAAACAAATCCTTGGTTTTATTTCTTCTCCTCCTTCTTCCTTACATGGCCCACTTTTGGGGGCATGTCTTTCCTCATTTACAGCAACTCCATCCAAAGGCGGTTAAGGGGAAAAGAGAAAATTTAATCTGCAAATTTGACAGTAAGTCTAGGAAGAGATTTGGTAATTGAATCTACTTGCTGCAAACAGGTTTGGGGGTTATTGTTCCTACTTCTGCTGCTCTACCCAATCTCTAGTCGCCAAGGCTAGCTGAAAGTTGACTACACAAACCTTGCTTTAATTTACAGATCAATGAATTAAATGTACACTGACTACAAAACACATCTCGTTTTAAAAGTTACTACTGAAATATGCTACTTGAGCAGACAGTGTAAGTCCTCCTATTAAACAAAAAATGAACTTAAATGAACTTTAAAAAACAAAAACCAAAAAAAAAAACAAAAAATGAACTTAAATGAACTTTAAAAAATTACTTTTCTGTGAGCAAATAATTACCTTACTCCTAATTTATTAGCTTTAAAGACTTCATTTTCTTTAAGTAGCATTTCACTAAGGAAACACTGTAAATGCAAGGCATATTTATTTTTGATAGAACATATGCTTTAAACTCCATCACATGTAGTGAAGAAATATTTCAAAATTGAGAGAGCGCAGTAATACAAAAAGCCAGCATCTGGTAGGAAATACCTGAAAGAAAGGAATGATTATATTCAGTCTTACTTTTTTTTTTTTTTTTAATAAATGTCACCTTTGTGTCACAAGTATTTTTCCTTCCCTCTCCCAGTAAGTCAGCCTGAAATCTCATTCTAAATCTATAATCAATCTTTTTTTTTTTTTCATTCTCCCACCATAATCCCTTAAAACTCTGGGCTATCACACACACACTTTTGACACTGATGTGTGTTTTCTTCTGGATTGCTGGATTTGCTTAATGCATATATCAAGTATCAAACTGCTTTGCATCAATGACTGGAGGGATAAAAGACCCTATATAAAGATTTGCTCATAAAAAAAAAGTGTTAAGAAGGCAGTCTTAGGAAAAGTCTAAACTAACCAATTGTTAAGTGCATGAACAGAAAATGTCAAGGACTAGAGCAATCCTTGCCAATTTTTCCACTAGCATGATCAATGTATGACTGAGCACATGGGGAAACAAAGTTGCCATCCCATCCTAAAGTTACTAGTTGGCTATCTGATATGTATGTGTTATCAACAAGGCTAAATATCTTACAGAGTTTGGGCCATTGGCAAAATGAAACAATTTTATAGCATCACCAATATTTAACAAGCTCAAACTTTCAGAAAAGAAGTCAAGTCTCCTGAAAAGTTGTGAACAAAGAAACAGAGGGGAGATACTGACTAGCTCTTTGAATTCTGGTTACCAACTTGATAATAATAACGACCCTAATTTCTAGTGAGAAGAAAACTTCTATTAATTAATACCAACAGGCACAATCATAAAAATAAATCCAAATTTTAAAATGTAGCAACTTTTCCTTTAGATTTTTTTACTGTATTTAAAAACAGTACTAGAAAACACTTGCCAACTTCATTTAGTCTCTGACTGAGGCACACATATGTGATCTCCTAATTTACAGCTTGCACGTACAGATGTTCACACTTAGTAAAAGGGCTTCTTAATAGCTTTTTTTAATTAAAAGTGTGTTGATAATAGGTGTTTTAAACATATCCAAACAACACAGCTGAACTGACAAATGCCTGTCTTCATGCCTCACCATGCCTCACATTGTGGCAAGATTTTATAAGAGAGAAAAGATTATGATTCAGTCACATGTATATAGGATAAATGTTACCCCAAAAACCTCCAAATGAAATCTTTCATTAATTTTTCTCTCTATGATCTGTTTCCAAGTAGAAAATGTTAGATTGCTACTAGGTTTATGTAGCCGAAAGCAGAACCACACAGCCGTTGCTTGCTGCCTGCAGTTTTTTTCCCTTGCAAAACTTTGAACCCCATCCAGCTTTGACACACTGCCTCTTCAGTTAATAACTATCAAGTTTCCCCTTGTCTCCTGTCTACTTTTCTTTGAGGCAATTGCGCACTCAGCACCCCGAGATAATAACACACATCTATAAGATAAAAGCAATGGCATTAATGTAATTGTCTGCCTCTCTCTCTTTAGCCTAATCTTTTTTTTCCTTCAGTTTTGACTGCCTGTGTGACACCTGTTTTTGTCTCCTCTGATCCTACGACAGGTTTTCCGCTGACAAGGTTTTTGCCTGACAGAGATTCTGCAGACAAGAACATAATAAAATATGAAGAACTGCTTGTCAGAGTTTCTGCCAATGCTCACATGAAATAAAGAAAAAAAAGTCTCTTTTTTTTTTTTTAATTTTTTTTATAAGGGGCCCTGTGATGGTCGCTTCTGGCCTGTCAGAGAAAAGACCTCCCTGGCCAATTTCTCCAAGCCAAACAGGTGTTTTCTTTTATGTTAGAAGTTGATTTGTTTTTTAATTTTTACTGATAGTGGAAAACATGAACAGCCCAAGAGGGGAGGGGAGAATTTCTATCCATCAGATTTTTGCAGGCAAAGGAATACTGAAGAACTACTAAATAAAAGTGGAAGATATTTCATTCCAAACTGTACCTTCTGACTAAGACTAAAATGCCAACATCTATTAATGATCAAACAAATTGAACTTCCCTGAATTTTACTTCCTGGCTAGTCAGGCTGCTCAAACCTCCTACCCACCTTTCACTGGTTTTGTTGTCTGAAGACAGAAGAAAACAGCAAAGGCGAGAACAGAGAGGCTGGACAAGAGAAATGCAGAAGTGGGACTAAAGGCTAGCGTCTGCAGCTGTGCTTACCACTTAGCATGAAGAGGCTGCTGAAAAAGAAATGGCAACTAGGAATCAGGAACTCTTAGATACACTTAGGAATTTCCGCAAACCTTTGTTCCCGTGCTCCGGTGCAGGAGACACTGCAGTGCAGTGGGTATCAGCTGGCAGTGATGATGAAGGGCCCTTCTTGAGCTCCTGAGCTAGTGGAGGGATCAGTACTCCACAGAAACAACCTTCTGGTCTCAGTGACATGTGCTGAGCACATTCAGAAGGGAACACTTAATTGCTCCTGGGGGCAGGGGGATCCCTCTTCCCTGAGGACAAGGGCAGAGGAAAGACTGGACATGATCAATAGCGCAGCAAGTGTAAAAGCTCGAAGGTCTGGGAAAGAGCTGACGGTGAGGAGTGAAGGGCGGACAAGAGACTGGGTTTTGGTTTTCAGGATTCTCACACCAATTCTAGCTACTCTACCAGTAAACCACTTTAACCTAAGCTTCAGTCTGCCAATTACAGTATCTCATAACGAGGGCCTAGAACAGCTATGTCTAACAGAAACAGAATTCAACTCACATACTTCAATTTCTGTAGTCTCTCTTAAAAGGTAAAAAATAAACTATGAAACTAATTTTTAAGAACATATTTTTTTAAAAGATTTTATTTATTTATTCAACAGATATAGAGACAGCCAGCGAGAGAGGGAACACAAGCAGGGGGAGTGGAAGAAGCAGGCTTATAGCGGAGGAGCCTGATGTGGGGCTCGATCCCATAACGCCGGGATCACGCCCTGAGCCGAAGGCAGATGGTTAACCTCTGTGCCACCCAGGTGCCCCTTAAGAACATATTTTATTTAACTGGATATATCAAAAATATTACCAATATGTAGATAATATATCAATAATTCTTAATGTGATATTTTACAGTTTTTAAAGATTACTTTTCCAAAATCCGGTGTATATATTTACAACAGATCTCAATTTGGACTAGCCACATTTCAAGTGCTCAAATCTATGAGAGGCTTCCCGGTTGGAGGGCCACGTCTAGAGTTGCCTTTGCATTCCTCGGCCAACTGAATTTAAGGCCCAACAACACTGTCCTTTCATTTCGACGGGTTTGAGCTTGCATTTGTAGCATCGCCCGCCTGACCATTTGAGCGGGCTGAGAGGCCTGAGAGGCCAAAATGGGAATTTCCCTTATGCCATCAAGGAACAGCTCCAGGGAGACAGGGACCTTACTACAGGGACCCTTCACAGATACTGCTTATGATTCTACCCAGTTGTGGCAGTAACACCTTAAAATAGTTTCCCTACAGCGCTTTGGCTATATGCTCACTAACTAATAACAAGTGAATTCAAGAAGCTTTTGAAGAATTACAAACACCTACCCTCCCAGAAGGCAAAACTTGGTAAGGAATGGGATGCATAAACAACATTTTATGCCTCCCAGAATAAGAGTCAGGATTTCTCTCAATTACCATAGTTACCTCATCCCATGCTTTCACTCTTCAACAAAGCGTAGGGGGAGGGCAGGGCCCCTGCTCGGAAGAAGTCATCACTATGACACAACAGGAAAAGGAAGAATGGTTGAGAGTATCAACCTGATATTGCTGAGACATACTGGGTCCTTATGACCCAGCAGATTCCCCTGGTCTATCTGAAGAGTTCATCCCAAGTAAAATGAGAGGAGTTGAGTGTTTCATTTATAACTCCTTCAATTTGTGTTCTGCTTAACCTGGTGAACTCCAGTTAATTAAGATGTTCCTATAAACAATTAAGCTTCCTGTAGGATCGTTAGCAAGATATAAAAATTTATGATGTAATAAAGTACAATAAAATGATAAAGTGGTTAGCCCATCAAAGCACTTCACATGCAAGAATATAGGTGTGAAATGGGCAAAAGTCGTCTGAAATCTGACTGAAATTCATCTACTTCTGGTTTGTGGACTTTCAACAGATAAATATTCCTACAATTCATTTTAACTGGTCTACACCTCTCAAAATATAACTTCTGGGAAACAGTGTTTCTAACTTCTGTTCAAATAAGGGCTCAAATGACACTTTAGGGGAAATGGAAGGTAAGGAACTGGACTAGATTTACTGGGGAAAGAACTGGTAACCTAAATTCTGCCACTGGGCACTGAAGAAAACCTGCCCTGGAAAGGGAAGGAGCTCGCATCCCCTATACCTTAAGTGAGGCTCTGGATATTATCATTAGTATTAAGTCCACTCTTCTCTTTAATCTTCCTCAAAACCTTGCTGTGATATTTAGGTATATTCCTGTTTTTATTTGCATTTACAGATAAAAGAACTGAGGCTTATTAAGTAGGGATCGAGATGGGATTTGACCACTGCCTGGTAAATCCAACTTTTAACCGCTAAACTATGCTAAAACATGTCTGTCACGCCCTCAAGGGTTAAGTTTTACTTCTGTAAGAGTTTAGAAATAACAGCAAACACTATTAAGTAGATTATCTTATTTAATCCTAGGAAGAACCCTACAAACTAGGTGCTATTATTATCCACAATTCATACATGAGAAAATAGAGATTACGTAAGTTGGCCAAGGTTCTACTGATGGTAGGTGGTAGAGCGAGCACATGAACTTAAACAGAGCTGCACTCTTACCTACTTTTCTATCATGCCTCCCATTTGTGTATCTGAAGCTTCCTTGTACCCTCAGGCTCCAGCTCTGTATGTTTCAATCTTAAGATCCTCCCTAGAAACTCCTTAGCACTGTATACTTTAGAGGCCAGAATTCACCAGACTCATCTTATGTTCCATCTGAGTAAGAAGAAACTAGAAAAAAAATGTGGAGAACTAATAGGCAGAGAGCCAAGCACTTTGAAAAGGAGGCACTGTTTGTGCTGTGATTAAAAAAGAAAATTTTAGGGAGTTCAAAGCACCATCCCAAAAGGTGGGCAGGCTAAGAAACAAATCAAAATAAGCAGCTCAGGGACACTATGAGAATATAACTAATGCCATTAATCAGGCACCGAACCTTTGCATTTGTGAGGATGTCCTCCCTTTAAAGCTTATCAGCCGTGATCAGGGAGTAAAGGAAAGAAGCAGAAGAGGGCACGGTGCCCTCAGGTCAAGCAAAGAAGGCTCCCATGCCAGGCAGGAAAATGGCCTTGTTTTTGCTCTTTAAAATAAAAATAACTAGAGAGATGTTCAAGGACTTTGTCCATGGAGAGACCAGGACCCAGCTGCCTGACCAGAACTAGGAAGCATGTATACAGGTGGTTTCCCTAACTAAAAATGAATTTTGAGGTTAGGCAAGCCAGGTTTCCGCATCACAATCTGGAAGAACTAAGCTTATTTCCAGATAGATTCTTTTAAGCAGATACTACATGAGTTCCTACCTTTTCCAAACCAGTGTACCAGGGGAAGAGGAGTATGGTGTTCCTACCCACATGCAAAGCCCTGGCAGCACTGACCACCTACATCTTCCCAAAGGATCAAGTTCTCACTTGCAAAGCCTATACTTGTTTCCCTGTGCTAAGGAATCAAGCTAGCATCTTTCTTACACTTTTCATCAAATCCTAAATACCCTACCCTCCTGCAACAAGTCTCTCCGAAAGCAAAATTCACTCTTATTGGGACAATCTCCAGGTCAGTAAAAAGGAGGTCAGAGCTTTCTTGTAAGTTAATATTTGGGAGGATTACATTTCCTTTGTCAGAAGACACTCAGTTTTAATCAACCTTCTCTCTTACTCTTGGAAAGATCTACAAATTACCATACACGAACTGTTGCTGAGTTACTTGGAATGAGTATGATGTCACAGAAATGTCATGCTTTATTATTTACGATAAAAGACTTCTATTTGGGGTCTGAAGGGGAGAAACTCGGGAAGAAAGGAGGAAGAAGGAAAGGTTACTACTACATTAGTTATACTGGCTTTTGGACTCAAGTCAGGGAGAATATTACAGAGTTACCAGTTGGGAATAAACTACTTTCACAGATGTTTAGACAATTCATAAGAAGAGTACAGACTGGGACAAATAATAAAGACATGTGACTTTTCATGGGATAAAATGAAAAATTACTGCTTTTGATCCACTCTGTTTAAATCCTTATAAAGTACACCATGCCGCCAACAAATTTGAGGAATTTCTAAACAGAATGCGGAGATCTCATGGTCTCTGACATAATCAAAAGGTTTTTGATTATAGAATGTTCAGAACCAATGGCCCTGATTTAATACTTAATTATGCAGATTAAGCCTCACTAGAATTTTCTTTTAGGTATATGTTTGCCAGCTTTAGCAAATAAAAATACGGGCTCACTCAGCTAAATTTGCACACACACAGCTATCCTAAAAAAATTATTCACTGTTTACCTGAAATTCAAATTTAATGGGATGCCTTATATTTCTATTTGGGTGAGGGTCTCTATAAATATCTCTGTTCTGATAAGATGAATCAAGTAAAAAAGCTGAGAAGTCAAATCCAATGATGCTGAGAAAAAAAAGAAAAATTACTTCCAGTGAATGACAAAAAAGAAAGGTTTGAAATTAATGGATTATATGAATATTAAGTCTTACAGTACATTAAGCCATAAACTGGTTGGTGTATGACACTAAATTAACTTTATACTGCTCACCATTTCCTGTGGCATAGAACTGAGGAACTGAAGGTACCTGGCACAGTACTTTACATATGATATGGGTTTAATAAATATCTATTCACTGATGATCCAGATGATGCCGGCCAAGCCTGCTCATTTTACATTTAAAAAATCAGAATAGTTTTGATTCGGGCATGAAAGTTAGCTGGCTTGATGACCAAATAATTAAAGTAATATTGCAGGACTGCCTTCTCCTTGAATGAACTGAGGTAGTAAGAGAAATCACATTTATAGAACATAATAAAGGAAAGGTCTCGAGAATTCTGGTGCAGCAAGCATTCTCACAGGCAGACCTGAGCCAAAGAAACAACACCAGTGTTAATTCAGGTTGCAAGGAAGTGAATGAAAATCCGAGCATTCACGCAGCTTGTTGGAATGGTGCATCCTTTTGGTTTAAATCAAAGTATTCTATAAAGAAAATAACTTGTATTGAGAAAGCTGCTGTGGGGGATCATGAAGCTATGTAATATATTTTTTATTCATCAAGCCTCATCTCCTTGCCAAATGCTTACTAGACATACTAAGAAACAGTAGATTTTTTTTCTTAAAGGTAGTTTTAACGAATAGGTTTTGTTGGAAGTAAAAATCACTGACCTAGTAAAGGAAAAATTTCTACATATATCACCTTTCTAAAATCTGTCCACTTCTGTTCTCAAATACACAAATCAAATTCACCTCATCATTAAAGAAAAAATTTCTAGTTGTCTTGGATTATCACTAAAGATTTCCTAAAATCATTTAGAATGTAGTTTACATTTTTTTCTACTTTATTTATATTGATGGTTTAGAAATAAAATCTTCATCTAGACTAAGGTCATTACAATCAATTTGCAAATAATAAATAACAAAAATGATTTAGTATCATAGTTCTCAACCTTTACACCATGCTCCAGTTTTTTACAAAGGCAACAAAGTCCTTTTAGTAACTCTTCTCATTAGAAGCAAGCATTACCCCCACCCCCAACCCACCCCAACCCTCTCTACACACCTTACCCATTACTGGGTATACACTAGTGATACATGCTGTTTTCTTTTTCTTTCTTTCTCTTTCCTTCCTTCCTTTTTTTTTTTTTTAAGATTTTATTTATTTATTTGAGAAAGAGAGCAGAGACAGAGAGCACATGAGCAGTGGGTAAGGGAAAAGGAAGAGGGAAAGCAGACTCCCTGCTGAACTAGGAGCTGGATGTGGGGCTGGATCCCAGGACCATGAGATCATGACCCCAGCTGAAGGCAGACGCTTAACCGACTGAGCGAGCCACCAGGTGTCCCCTTGCTGTTTTCTAAGACTATGTAAAATCTTTGGCTGAAGCTTTAATTCTGTGAATGGTTAAATTACTACTCTAGTTCGATGAGAAAGGGTCAAAATGCAACAAACTATATTTCTACCAATACAAACATTTGTATCACCAGTAAAGAAGTCCATTGTTGCTCTTATCCTGATATCTTATTTCAGCACTTTCGAACCAAGAAAAATTAAAACTTGTAGGAATTTTAATTTTTTCCAAGACTCACTCTATATTTTAGGTGAATGAGGGGAAAACACAGGAAAGATAATGCAAAAAGAGGAGGGAAAGAAATATAATTATTAAATGATTTAGCTGGCAGTATGCTAGAGTCCTTTATCCAAGAACTCTGAACAGAAATTTACAAAATTAGAAAGTCTGGGTTATTACACACTGTAGTTATGGAAATCCTATACCAAAAAAAGCTTGTTTTGAGTTAAATTCAATAAAGCTCTGCTTTCTATTAATCAAAGTGAAAGAGCTAAAATTCATTAATGGGGAGAAAGAACAGGAAATCCTTTATTAATTCAGTGGGAAATAACCATTGGTAGTCAAAGAACTGTTTTGGGCTTTCTCCCCCTCCTGACTCAGTGGTGCTAAAGATTTCAAGGAAGTAATCTGTGAAAAGCACCTGGCCCAGTGTGTAATTTCAAAACCTAGGTGTTATAGTATGATGAATTAATCACTCACTCGCTTTAATTTTTTTAAAACATCTTTCTCAAGATTGTTGTAAAGCAGCTAATGTCAACAATTCAAGCAGGCTGGAGAAGCAATCTGTAAGGTTATGGAAGTGTGTGCGTGTGTGTGTGTGTGAGAGAGAGAGAGAGAGAGAGAGAGAGAATGACTGTGAAATCCAACATTTTACAAAGAAACTAAAGATGCTGCTATCAAAAGAGATATAGGAACATATTTATTCAAAAGAGGCAACCAAGTTTCTGAACACTTTTCTTTTTATAGAGAACACTTGATTTTGACATTTGGTTATTTTTTAGCAGCAAATTTTATTTTTATTATATTATTATTATTATTATTATTAGAGATAGTTCATGAGTGCATACGGGAGTGGGGAGGGGAAAAAAGAGAGGGAGAGAGAGAGATTCCTAAGCAGGCGCCACACCCAGTGCGGAGCCCGGTGCAGGGCTCAATCTCACGACCCTGAGATCATGACCTGAGCCGAAATCAAGAGTTGGATGCTTAACCGACTGAGCCACCCAGGTGCTTCACAACTATCATTTTTTTAAAATTATAGTAACAGGTGGAGTATGTTTAGTGATACAATGAAATAATTCTATGAGATGTGTTCTCAGTAGTCTTAATGCTGTTCCATCCACATTCAGAGACACATTAAAAAATCCAAGGCATTTCCTCGTCCCACACATAAGACACCGTATTGGGTAAGGCAGCCAGGAAGACTGCTGCCTTTTACCTCTGAGCAGAAATAACTGGAGATGTGATTTCAGGGTTTTCTGTGCAGGAGGAGAGAATGAAGCAACTAGTTGAAATGCCAAGGGCAAAAAGAGTGGGTGCTCTCATCCCACTGCCAACTCAAAAGCTGGAAGCCAATCTTGTCATATTTGTCCTAATGAATGGGGGAGAATGGGGTTTGTGCATCTGTGTGTACATATTTGGAGTTGAAGACTGATATACGGTTGAGGGGGAGAAGAGAAGAGAAGTCAAGGAAATAACAACAGTGAGAAAAAGTGTTATTTGTGAAACTCCACAATCAATATCCCAGAAACGTAGGATTTCTAATGACACGGTAGGAAAAGCACAGGCTGATGTAACAGAAATACCTTATTCAAGTTTGGTGAAACAACCATTGGCTAAGAATAATTTATTTTGTTCGAGAAAGAAGAAATATTTCTTTTTCCTCCCATTACACTACTAATGTAATATGCATGTGGAAGTTGGATAGGTAAAACAAACTGGTGACACAGTAAACTTTTATACTCACCAGGCTACCACAGTAGATAGACGATGGTAACCCAGATGGCTTTGGAGACTCATGAGAGTGAATGAAAGAAAAGTCCTTTGTTTAATTGATTGACTCATTTTTATGGCTTGTCCATTGTTCAGTTTCTTACTTTTAGCATACTGTCATTTATTTGAAAGGCTTCATAGTCTTTAATTCTCACAATAATCCTGAAAAGTAGGTGTTGCTCATCCTAGATCACAGATAAGAACCCCAGGCTGCAGAGACACTGAACCCTGCGCCACTCAAGTTGCAGAGCCGGGATGTAACCCATTACTGCCTCTGTGACTCCTGATGGGCTTGGGACATAAGCTCTGGTACCTACGACCTAGTAAAGCCAACACTTATTCAGGGAAACAAGGATATTTAGGAAGTGTTATGGGCTGAATTGTGTCCCCCCCACCCCCACAAATGCATACTTTGAAGCTTTAACCCCTGGTACTTCAGAATGTGACTGTGTATTTGGAGATGGAGCCTTTAAAGAGGCTGATTGAGTTAAAATGAGACCACGAGGGTGGCCCCTAATCCAATCTGTTTGGTGTCCTTAGAACAAAAAGAAACCTGAATGCACAGAGACACCAGGGGTGTGTGCCCACAGAGGAAAGACCATTTGAGGACATAGCAAGAGGGCAGCCATCTGCAAGCCACGAAAAGTCCTCGGAATGAAACCACCCTGATTTTGGACCTCTAGCCTCTGGAACTGCGGGAAAATAAATTTCTGATTTAAGCCACCCAGTCATGGTATTTTGTTATGGAAGCCTTAAGAAATGAACATAGGAAGAGAGAAGAAATCACCGAATGCGGTAACACACACAGACTGCAAAAGGAACAGCAGCTCATATGTTGTTCAAAACCGGACTGAGCTGTTGCAGATTTTGGCCCTGTTAACGAAACAGGAAAGAGTTCCATCCCTGCAGGCACTTAAGGATCGTGGCCCTGCCTGCCGGGCACACCCCTTCCAGGGCATTCCCCTCCTACCACCCTATCTACCTCGTCTCTCACACACAGAAACATGGCTGAAATGTCCCCGCAATGCCAACACACACACCCTAACAAGCAAGGTACATGATAAATTAAAAGCATTTCAAGGCATGGCCCAGTGTTTTTACCTCAGATCTTGCTAGAATAACATGACATTTATAAAAATACAACCCACTGGATATTTGGCTCAGCCTGGGAATGAAGAATATGTCCACTGAAGAGCCAATACCCCAGGCTGTCAAAAAAATCTCAAGCCAAGATTTCTTTTATAAACATTACCTATCTTTTAAAATTCTACATTCTAGGAAGTAAAGAAAATGTCTGCTTATTTTCTAAGTCTCTTTTTGCCTAAACGTAAAAAACATAAGCCATACATTAGAAGATATTAACTGCTTAGTCAAGGCACACTGATGGAACGGCTCTGTGCATCTGGCAAAAAGCCGCAACACTTCCAGCCATGGCCCTGGGTCACCCTCGCCCCCAACACACACCCCCGCAGTGCTCCCACTCTAACACTGGCCACCTCCAATCCTGATGCACACTGAAAGGGGGTATTTACAGATTATTTTTTCAGATACCAGCCAAATAATGCTCCCGTTCACTCTCTCACCCACCTTGGACCATACAAAATTTAACATCTGGGAGGATAAATGCAGCCTCAAGCACATATGACAAGGGTGAGCAGTCATCGACGAATTCTCCTCAAGCAAAGAGGGCGTGCCAGCTTCCCTCTGAGGTCCGGGCCCTGAAAGGCCAACTGTGGTATGTTTGAGTTTCCATCAGGCCTGGTGCTTGCTGGCTGCTGCGATGTCCAGTCAGAACCCCACGGCCCAACTGTCCTATAAACATTGCACCCTTCTGCTAAGAGCTGCTCCGCTCGCCTCGCCTTGCTCCTTGGAGCCGAGAATATGCTGTTGGGAGAGCTGCAGCCTGAATGTTAACTAACACTTGAAGCACCGCTGACCCCTCTCTTCTCCAGGGCAGCGACTGTTCTGAAAAAACACGCACACTCACATGAACCTAACAAGAACAGGAAGAAAAGTCCAGATTTTCCTCACCATGTGCCACCCAGCCATGTTTACATTGATCGCAAGTCCTCAGGTTAATCTTCCCCGGCTGAAAACACTCACACGTGCAGTTTACCAGTGTGCAACGGATGGCCTGAAAAATAGAGGAGGAAACAAAGGATCAGCATCTGTTCAAAGGTACTGTGTTTCTTCACCATTTTAATAAATAACATCCACTTCCATTTTTAAAGGCTGTATGTTGGTAGGGCCTGGAGAGTTGTAAAAGTAAATTTGGATGCCATCAAAATCTCTTATAAAAAAATGTAAAAAAACAAAGCTCATTCACACTAACAGGATGGTTTGTGTTGTTCATATTTAACCTTCTAATTTAAGAAACGCAGACCAAGCAGAATAAGAATAAAGGACAACATATTCTACAAGATGCTTGATTTGTAACGCTAGGGATCCCAAACAGGAAAAATATTGCTGCTACTATATATTCCCATTTAAGTTTATCCACTTGGCAATAATGCAGAAAAATACATTCTAATACAATAATGCTCAGGTGAAATGTTGGTGAAAGTAAAGCATGACATACAAATATTATTATTAGAATATTACTTTTCTTCTGCTGAGTTTCACTTCAATGCTTTGCTAATCTTTCAGAAACACTTTGAAAGACACTCCTGTTGGTCCAATAAAATCTAGCATTGTTCTGGTGTTATTTATCTACTTCTCAATTCCTTGTTTTTTCCCTTTGATTTATTAATTTCATTTTCATTCTTATTTTGAAAAATACAACCTTCCTTTTACTTTATTTTTTTTTTAAGTAGGCTCCATGCCCAGCGTGGAGCCCGAAGTGGAACTTGAACTCACAACCCTGAGACATCAAGACCTGAACTAAAATCAAGAATCGGAGGCTTAAGCAACTGAGCCACCCAGGCACCCCCTTTTCTTTTACTTTAATGGTGACGTAAGAAAATAAATTTGTTTTTTAATTAGAATAGGAAAAGCCATTTATGTAAACATCTTATATCTGTAACAATCCAACTGTGTCTTAGAAAACCAGAAAACACACTCAAAAATCTTTCATTTCTTTTCAAGTACTTTGAAATATCATCTCACCAGTTTATATTATAAAGTGAATCCACAGGAAATTAGCATAAATGAAGTGTAACTTCTTATGGATAAAAACCTATGCTTAAAACTTGCCAAAGCTGACCTATGCTCCTAGACTACAGTTAATAAATTTATCTCATACATTTAGTTCTAATTTGCATGGAAATTCTGAAGACAGAAGGGATTTAGTCTGATCATTCACAGATTAACAATCTACTGTAACTACCTGAACTGCCAGGAAAAGATCTCTCTACAGTTTCAGATGTAATCAATGCTTACTGATTTGGGGCGGTGGGGGGGCGAGGGGGTTGCTGGAGGAAAGGCATGGAACTACCTGAAATTGCAGTTCTATAACTGAAAGCTATGCTCACTTACACAGCTTCCAGATGCTCATATTCCTGGAACTATTCGGACTTTTATATAAACTGTCTCACTTGTAACAGACAGTATTTTAGATATTGTTAACACAGTTGGGCCAAATTCCATTTACACAGAATAAGACTGGACGGGGTTTTACTGTTCACTATGCTTTGGATCAGACAACTTTGAAGTATTTCTCTTTTCAATAATGAACATTAAACATATAGGTCCTGGTTCGGTTTGCAATGAGAGTCCTCACTATAGACTCCTTTCTTAGTTCACCTCCACCTCTAATTTGCTGTTCCATTACCACCAGGGAAACACGCAACTGTATAATCTGCCTGATATTGCAGGGTCTGTCTTCCAATGTCAACAGTCCAATTACGTATTAGCTAGATTGTAAAACTTTAACGTATGCATTGGTGATTGGAAGAATTAGTAATAAGAATAGGGATACCAAAGGAAATAAATGCTGACTAAGCAAGAATAATATATGCATTTGTAGGTTATAGGGGGAAATACGTCTCCTGAAATTTCTCATTTCCACTTCAATAGCTTACCGACTGAGCAATATATCAGAACATAACAGGTTAGAAAGAGCTTATTTAAATATCATGTTCATTAGTTAATGAACTCACAACTTGATTGTAATATGGTCAAAAAACCCAAACAAAACAGTTTAGGGGGCAGTGTTTCTACTAAAAACAAGGTACTTTACAAACTATCTAATTATAAATTCAGATACGGCAACCACATTGACATTAAAATATTCATGTAATTTGAACTGCAAAAATACAAGCTTTCATAACGCCAAAAAAAAAATCACCTTTGCTTTACCAAAATTTAAAAATTCCCAATAAAAAGAGATGATTTCTCAAGGACTATGCATTAACTCCAGCACAAAAGACATACAAACTTTCAGTAGTTAATTTGATGACATTTAATTATTTTACAAAAATAGCCAGATTTTACATTGTGTTTAAAGCATACTTTTCTCAATTTTAATTATAGCTATATTCAGGACAGAACAAATTAAGAGACTGTAGATTTTCTTTATATTTATGTATATTTATTTATTCACTGGTTGACTCATTCATTCATTTACTCTGAACTACTCTATGATTTAAATATTTTCTCTACCTAAATAACTTTATACATCTGGCACATTTGGGAATTAAACTTTTCAGATCATCATCCTTTTTTATGAATTCTACTCTTTTTGTACCTAAACACACAAACATTGGAACACCTCAACTCCTTTTGTATATAAACACTTAACACTGGAATATCCATTTTGTATTTCTATGAATTCCAGAAGGTCTTATTTGTTTTAAATTCAGATTCTTATAGACTACAATTATTCCTTAAGGGAATTATATATATTTAAACAATATGGTCTAAATAAATATTTTGAGTAAGAGACTATTGTGGCTTCAAAGGAAGTTTTATTCTAAATAACATTTTTGAAACAGCATAAAACTCTGACATACTATTTATTCACAACAAAACAGAACCAATGTGATCACTTGCCAACTCACCCACACTTAAAGAAAATAAATTATCATAAAATTATCAAAGGCAGTTAAGCCTCAAAAATGTACATGCTTTACAAGGAGACAGCTGGGAAGAGTAGAAATGGATAAGCTTTCATTTTTTATACGCACATTGACTTCTTTCATTCAGCTAACATAGCAGTTCCTCCCACTCACTGCTGGGCATTCTCAACTACAGAAAATCCAGAGATGAGGAGGAAGTGGCAGAAAGGGGATACCAGGAAAAGAGCAGACAGTTTAGTCAGACTGTTTCCCCCTATAGTTGCAGGGATTCTCATGCAGGTCTAGCTGTCTCGTATTATCAGCCCCTCCATACCTCATCAAGAGTGCTCAGTAACTCCTTCAATTCTGACATGATCAGCATTGCCAAATCCCCCAGAACAATAACAATAATGTTTTTTTTAAAACCTGCAACTTATTAAAAGTAACTATTCCTTCTGCTTACCTTTACCATGGATATCTTGAAAGAAAAATCCACGCACCCAACACCCACTGCTTTCACTTCTGCACCGCCACCTACATTTTAATTTTGCAATCTGGATTCTGCCTCACAAGGTTCTGAAACTTTCTACAAAAGGAATGTTCTCATTAATTTCAGTCCCTTTTTCTAGTCTCCTGGTCTTCCCAGACCTTGATGCAGCTTACAGCACTCTCTCCTCCATTCCTGGGCTGTAGAGACCAACAACCCTAGCTTTTCTGGCAACAATGTCTCACTCTCTCTCCACTGTAAATAAATACAGGTGTTTCCCACGCCAGGCTCTCATTTTTTAATTTGGCAATTTTATCCCCTCCTACAGCTTCAAATATTATCACTATGCAAAAACCATCATTTTGGAGCCAAGTACTGTGTTAAGTGGCAGGAAATGGATGGCAGAGTCCCTGTGCTCAGGGAACCCAACAGAGTTTGTGGGCAGTGGGTGTAGAGAAATGACCCTAAAAGAACAGAAGGAAGCCCTCAAACGGGCTGGAGAAGCACCATTTCTCCCTTTTTATTCCTGTCTTTTCTTCTTCCAAAGGTATGATTTTAAAATTTATAACAGTAAACTATTACCCATTATCATTAATAATAGCTAGATTTACTGGATATTTGCCATTCTCCACTCACTATGTTAAACATTTTATAAACATTAGCTCTCTCAATCGTCAGAAAATACCATGAGGTTAGTACTATTATTACCTTTATTTCACAAATGAGGAAAATGAGGTGGAGATAATTCGGTACCCTGCCTAAAGACACTGAATTAATAAAGTCATAGGCATCGAACCCAAGTCTGTGTAAACTCTCCACCTGACTGACTGAGAATTTTAGTTGTAATCCCATTTACAGTCAGGCAGTTGTGGGGTAGAGCCTCTCAACTTGCCCACCATTCAACCCCCACTGTACACTGTTAACTCATGCTCCTCTTGCAGATTTCAACTCCAATATTACCTCCATGCCCCAGGGCAGCTGCCTTCATCTTCTGGTCCAGTTCTCCATTAGTTTCCAGTTTCACAAGGGGTCTTTCTGTCCTAGCACGTATCATGGTTGTGAATATTTATCTGTAGAACTTATCTTTATTTATCTATAATCTATTACATACAAATGTATTTATACATCTGTGTGATTATCTGATTAATGTCTGTCTTCCCCTCTAGAATTTAAGATCCATGAGGGCAGGGCAATACATTTGTTCAGCTTACAATGAATACTGGAAAACAACAGGTACTCAAAAGGCGCTTAAAGAAATACATGATTCTCTGAGCCTCTCCTCATCTCTAACGGTAGCAATAATATCACAGGAAAGTCAAAAGACTTAAATGAAATAATGACTCTAAAGCACACAGCACTGTGCCTAGTAATGGGAAAAGCTCAATAAATGGAAACCATTTATAACCCAAGAAACTTTCCACATATTATATTTGAATTTTTTCCCCTTATGAGTCTTCCCAATGTACTATTTTCCTAACACTTCGTAAAATGTTTAATACATATTTAGTATTAATGAATAAATGAACACTCTGACATACATGATGCCATATTATTCATACTATAATCCTCCTAGGTAGGTATGACAGGGATTAGTATTTATTTTTAATATTAGGGTTTGGAAATGTTTATATGGCTATTACATGGCTCTTAAATGATAGGGTGGATTTCCCAATTATTAATCAGTTTATTTCCATTCTCTATACAGAAAGGAAGAAAACATACAATTAAACCAGTAAATTATAAATATTGACATTCAAAAGCATATCTAAAATAAAGTAGGTCAATTAAGAATAAAAATATTTAATCAAGGTTTGGTCGGTAAAACTTTTATATCTGAATATTAAATAAGAGTGCATTTGAAGGTATTCTGGATGAGTTCCAAAGCCCTATTCAAATAAGATTCTGTTATCACTAAAACTGAAGTCTCTTTAGCTTTATTACAGTCATAGCTGGCTTGAACTCTGCAAGTATATGTGAACTGCACATCAATCTTCTCACTAAGTGACATTTCCCAGGAAAACACGATTGTTGCTTCAGCTAATATTTAGTGTACCTCACAAAAGAACTATAAATAAGTCTCATTAATAAATCTATTAGCTGTTTCTTATCTGGGAAGACTTATATAAGTTACATATTAATACAAAATAACAAAAGGCAAAATAAGGCCACAGGGCAATTAGAAACATAAAACATATTCTGAAGCAGCAATCATAGGAAGGAAACAAAAAATGAAAAATTTAAATTCTAGGTTTTGCCTTTCCCTAAGAAAAACTATTTGCCAGGAGATCCCTTCAAGGTGTTTATTAACCCTGGCTAACTCTCCCATATAAAACTAAAAATATTTATTAAATTGATTTCCCCTTGTTCATTTTTGGGGAGGATATCAAGATTTATAACTTAGACTATGAAATTGTACTTGAATCATTTTTAAATGTTTAAACCAGAATTATAGAAAAAGCTGATATTAATATAGCATCCTTTCTGTCCCATCAGTTTCTTCTGTAAACTTAGGTGATTCTAGGTGTATAAATTAATTGGCTATGATGGTCATAAGTGACAAGGCTCACCTTTTTTATTTTTAGCATGAAAATATTTCTTAATAAATTGAATTTTCTACTTTGGAAGTCACACGTAGATATAAATATGTAAAATTGGCCAACCCTCCATAAGGATACAAAATAGTCTATGTTATAATGAGTTCTTATTAAGTCATCACTACATATGTTACTCATCTCCGAACACAGACACAAGTCCAAAGAGGAAAGATATACAGGGTGTCAGAGATCAAATGAACCATTTTATTGGGTAGGAAAATCATCTTTGAAGTACTTTGGTCTTAAAAAAATAAAAAACAAAAACCTGGAATAGAAAATTATCTGTTAATGAATCTTGGAGCTAAATATTCCAGTACTGTCACAGATTACATTGTAGTAATTACAAAGTAACAGTTACCAAGCATTATGGATGAAGAGAATGGCCAAAGAGACCCAGAGATTAATGGGACTTCTACACATTAAAAACTTAGGACAGTACTTCAAAAACACTGTCATGAATATTCTAAAGAATTCAAATGATAGTAATGTGGTTAAGTCAGGAAATAGCTCCCCATGTAAATATCAGGTCAGTTTTTTCCTTCCCATTTTCACATGGCTGATACAAAAATCTAATGGAAAAGAAACAACTTCCAAAAGAAGTACTTTGAGTGTTAACTAAGACTTGGAAAATCACTATGACGTTGCCTTTGTAGAACTCCTCAATATCGTGAATTTGGCCAACACACAATGCAGCCTGAGCATACAAAACTTCAGTTTTTTTGAATGGTGGACAGCTTCTGAGTCATCGTGAACTAGACAAAAGCACAAGAAACTTACATTTACTTGATTACAAAACTCAGACATGATTAAAACAAAGGTATGTCTCCCTGTTGTGCTACAGGGTTTTTGCAACCGGATATCGAACTAAGACAAGATGGCATGATTTGGACAAAGAACATTGACCAAAAGATCCATAGTTTTAAATATCCTATGAAGAAGTTTTATAACAATCTAAAAGTCTTCTCTAACTCTGAGAATATTTTTTAAAAGATTTTATTATTTGAGAGAGAGAGCACAAGAGAGAGGACAGAAGGAGAGGGACTCGATCCCAGGACCCCGGGATCATGATCTGAGCTGAAGGCAGACGCTTAACCAACGGAGCCAGCCAGGAGTCCCAACTATGAAACTATTAATATAAATCTATAGTTGTAATAAGGTGGGTATGTTTTCAATATTTATACAAAAAAATACAAATCTGAGTTTCAATGGGCAATGTTCACAGAGTTCACAAAAATTAATTACCAGTGATTATAAAGTATACTATAAAAGTTAAGAGTCCAGAGTGTTAAACTGCATGTAAATGCCACTACTCATAACAGTAGTAAGAGCAAATGAGAAGCAATAAAGTTGTTCTGTCTGCTTAACAAAATCCACTCAAAATTTCACAATGTGAAATTACAGCAAAAGTATGTATCTTACTTGGGGTAAGACAAATTTGAGATTGAAAAATTAATTAACCCTTCAATAACAAGTTCCTTCAAATTTGCATAAATGTTTTTAATGTCATATGAAGAAATAACAACTTGATGAAAATGATCATTTTGTTGTACATAGGTGTTCTAAAATTTCTTGGTGTCTTCAACAATTAGATTTTGTGGCTGAATCAGAGTACTTAAAGATACATGGTAAGGCCAGACTCACTGCAAGGGCCAGATGCTATTGACATAAACATGGTCAAGATGAAAAGCTGGACAATTCAAAGATGGTCAAACTTCAACAAATCACCAAGAGAATAAAATTCTTGATCAAGGAAATACATCATCCTCACAATAAACATTTCCAACATAGTTGAAAGAGGTTCACTGGGGAGAAGTGGCCTTTCAAAACCATTTACTATTAAAATCCAGAGTTTAAACCTTATTTTGAGTTTCTCTTAAAAGCTATGATCCCCCTATCAACTGGTGAATGGATTAAAAATATGGCATATTACATATGATGGAATATTATTTGGCCATAAAAAGGAATGAACTACTGATATATAGTACAACATGGGTGAACACTGAAAACATTATGTAAAGTAAAAAAAAATAAAAATAAAAACCAGTCACAAAAGACCACATATTACAGGATTCCATTCATTATGAAATGTTCAGAACATAAAAATCCATAAAGACAGAAAGTAGTTAGTGGTTACTCAAGGCTTGCAGGGATAGCTAAAGGATTTCTTTTTGGGGTGATGAAAATGTTCCAAAAATGACTATGATGATGGTTGCATGCAATTGTGAATATACTAAAATCTACTGAATTGTACACTATAATGATAGAATACATGGTGTATGAACTCTATTTCAATAAAGCTGTTTAAAAGGGGCGAGAGACAAAACTCACTGCATCACCTGGTTTCCACTGGTGGCATTAAATTGCCTAACTCATAAGATAGCATTCCCCCGGGATACATAATGTAACATAATATCCTTCTTTAACCTAGTAGGTCTTCAATATGCAAATGCTAAATGAGTGAATAAACAGAAGGCAAACAAAAAAAAATTTCCTTGCTACCTAAATTTAAAAATCCCTTCTACTCTGAAAATATTAAAGCCTAATATATCCATCTAAAAATTGGCAATTATTTTCTAAGTCCATTGCCATTTTTCCTTCAGGAAAATCTAAGATATTCTTAAACAAATTGGGGGGAGGGTAACTCTCAGTTATCCTCAGCATACTAATATCAAGATACTAAAACAAATAAGAGAATTTGTTAAAAATCGACAGTGATGGGGGTGCCTGGGTGGCTCAGTCAGTTAAGCATCTGACTTCATCTGAGGTCATGATCTCAGGGCCCTGGGATCAAGCCCTGTGTAGAGCTCCACACTCAGTGGGGAGTCTGCTTGTCCCTCTGTCTCTCTTCCTGCTCATGCTCCCTCACTCTCTGTCTCTCAAATAAATAAATAAGATCTTTAAAAAAAATTGACAATGATGAATTGTCATGTATACTAGCAAAAACATTCTTCAATTTACTGCAATGAAAAAGTTATTTCTGAAAAAGTGAGGTTTTGGTTTGGGGGGGAAGCAAAGAAGGAAAACCATAAGCTTCTGAGTAAATGTTTATACATGAGTGTGAATGTTTCTATGACTATATGTGAATACATAAACACAAACAGGGAGAAAGAGACATATACACAGGCGCATAAATTTTCACAGACATGGGTCCAACGAGCATCTGTAGTCATTACCTTACGACCACAACCTACAATCAATCGACATGAGGAAGACCCCATTTAAATAATTTAGGAGTTCAGAGCAAAAATCAACAGCGGGATATAGCCAATTATATAAGGAAAATACCCATGCTTCTATGGCATCAAAGCATATGCAGGCTTTGGAGTGCATGTGTTATGTTTTTTTTTCCCCCAATTAAATTAGGCCTATGGTAATACAAGCTATTTTGTTAGGCAATTAGTAATATTAGAGAAACAGGAAATGAAAAGGCATTTCAATTTGGGCAGAAACATTTTATTTTCTTACCTAACAGTTAACAATTAAGATATTCCATTTATTGCCTGTATGCTTACAAATTTTACAGACTACTCACACAGGCAGCTGTGATAATTAGAAAGGAAATACTCTTTCAGTGAACATACCTATCATCTAATTGAAAATAAGGGGTTAGCTCATCATACAAAATAACCCATTTTAACTAAATTCAGTCTACATTTACCAGAATACATAACTTTATATAAGGAGCCAAAGCACCTCTGATATCATATGAATGCTAAGTAATACTCACCTCATTTCACCTTAATGTTGAATCAGCAATTTTGGATTCCATTGATATACATTTTATTCATTTTCACTAATGCAATTTGAAAGGTGGTAATGTGATTACATTTCTCTGTGGCATTCATGAAAACAATTACTAATATAATATGATAGGGAAGACATTAATAAGGAAGGGATTTATAATAAGATGCAAGAAGATTTATAAACCTTTAAGCACTTTACAAAGAAATACTCCTCATTAGGAAAGAAGCAAGACAAGATAAAGCCTTAAGTTCCAGTATTTCAGGAGGCAGCTACGATCCTGGAAAGAATGATTTGCACGATGATCTCATATTTTGGTGACCAAGTGGAGAGGTGCAGGAATAACCTAAGACTTGTCCCAAGTTGTGCCCAAATGTAAGACATTATCCTAACTTGATGATGCCTCTCCTTCCCAGACAGCATGGGAAGGACCCCTTTAAGGAAGGAGTACCTCTAAATCTTGATCCGCTTCCAAAGGAGCTAGCCACATTATTTCAAATGCCAGAGAACAGTAATCAATCCATTTACCAAGCAAAAGCATAAGGTGGGTGACCTTTTAACTAAATTTACTCCTTTAGGCTTATGAAAAGAATTTATCCCAGTGAAGCAACAAGGGAGACAAGTTGTTGCATTTTAGAATGTATCGTTTCAGATGACAAATCTGATTACCCAGGCCAATTGAGGCAGCCTTTGTGAGACTAATAATATCCACGTTTGTTCAGTGCTATGAAGCTTGCATAATACTTCAAATACATTCTCGTATTTAATCATCAAAATCCCCCAAATTAGAGATTTTTCAAACAGCAGAAAATGAGGCTCTGAGATGTCCTTAAATGGCCACAGATAGTAACGCAGGGCTCCTTCCACTCTGCCTGTGTATGAAAGGCAAGAAGCTAAATAATCCCCCTTGCTACCCTCCCTCCACAGTGAGATTTCCTCAGATACTTTTTTTTTTTTAGTTCCAACAGGAGTTTAAAACCGAATAAGAGATGTGGACTAAACTACACTCAAAGGGAGAGGTGTGGGTAAAGGTTTAAGCAACTTGAAAAGGTGAAAAGTAAGCAGTTAATTTATATTAGGATTTTCCATAAAATAGTACATTTTAGACAGAGAAAGCAACTCTGAACAGCCTTCTATGGAGTCTTTAAATGGTTATATTAAGAAAGGCCAAAATCTGAAAAAAGTGACACAAGGTATTCCTAAGAACACTTGGTTCATTTTATATCACCTTATTTCTACCTGTCTTGGGACTGCCCATTAGTAAGCAGTGTATCTCAACAAACATTTTAATGCTTTCCATTGTGCATATATAACTGTACATCATAATTATGCCTGA
Source organism: Ailuropoda melanoleuca (assembly GCF_002007445.2). NCBI lineage: Eukaryota > Metazoa > Chordata > Mammalia > Carnivora > Ursidae > Ailuropoda > Ailuropoda melanoleuca. The sequence goes on from NC_048224.1 coordinate 9,779,771, forward strand.
TTATGAAAGACTATGTTTCTTTGCCCAAGAGCAGATATCACCTCAGGAATCATACCTATTACAAATAATAATAATGATATGATGAACAGTCTACATGCCCTCTTATACGTTATTTATGTTAGGTCACTGATTCCCCAAGGGTCCGTGCTGAGACCTGAACTGGCTTCATTAGAGCCTCATATAAATCACTAAAGGCACATCTTGATTTTACCACTGGCTAGAGTCGCCAGAATTTTTCAAGTGAAACCTCTCAGGTAATACATTTTTTAAAAACACAAACACAGTATTATCATTTCTTCTAAAAGGTGGTTTTCTAAAATTCAAAGGGCTACATTCAGATGCTCAGAGAAATATCAAAATTTCTATGGAATCTGTAAGTATCTGAGGGTAAAATGTGCCCCAGAGTACTGAAAAAACATTATTCTCTTTTTTCTTGTAAGGATTAGTTGGTTAAAAGACAAAGAGAGACATATAGAGAAAGATGGCAAAAAACAGACTACCCAGCTGCTAACAAATCCTTCAACTTCACTGAGCAAACAGAGAAACTGTGCAATGGTTGTCAGGAACTCTGAGCTAACTCTTGAAGATTAAGAAATAAATAGAAAGCCTCGTAGAAAAAAAAAAAAAGGAGTCTTCCAGAACAATGTTAATGTCATCTTGGGCATGTGGACTGGGTTCACATGTGTGTCAGCTGAATCAACATAATGGCCTATAACAGCTTCGAAGCAGCTAATATGGTCCATTGGGTCAATAATCCGTGAACTAAGAAGGATTTACTTGATAGACTATAAATGGTTCATAAGAACTCAAAAATCACTCCATCAGATCAAAAATCCAATTTTCGTATGGTGCCTTTCTACGAATTAGCCAAAAGAAAGTAATAGCTCTAAAGGACTTCAAGGTCTATCAGTTAAGAATTTACTTTTTAAAGAACAGTGTAGAGGAGGAAGGATTAAACGCATCTCTCTCTCTCTCTCTGGTGAACCAACCTATTTTAAGGGGAAAAATACATTTTATGGTGGAAAGCTCATGCACAACAGGAAGTATTCATGGGCTTTTCACATTTTCCTATGGATCCTTGAATGTATGGATCCAAACAAATGAAAGCATAAACATACACACGTATCCTCCACCCCACCCCACCCCCCGGATCTATCTCCACTTACCTGCATACATTATCACTAATTACAAAACACTATTTCTAGGATAGCAGCATTTAAAAATGAACATTTATATTTTATTTTTGCTTCTTTGCATAGGTTGTGAGAGTCTGTAGCGTGAGGCACGTGGAGACATTTAAGATGGCATATGGATACTGGCAAATGTTTTCATCTTCACGTGTGGAAAAGCAGGAAAAAAAAATAAACCTACAAAAGGCAAACAGTAGGAACTACAATATGTTTTCCACATTTAAGAGAGAGAGGAGGGGGCTGGCTGAAGCATATATAGCTGGTGTTTACAGATAACTTCAACTTCTGCCCACTCTAGACTACAGAGAAATACCAGCTTTATCCTGTATTTGTGAATTTCATTATGTATTCACACTAGGTGATAGTGGTTGCAGATTAATTTTTTTAAATGTAAGCCATCTATGTGAATAAATGTATTTACTAAGTTTGTGGCAAGGAAGAAAAGCAGAGAAAAATGCTCCAAAAATATAACAGGCTGTAATTAGAATTCTTAATAAGAATGACTTTCTTTCCTAGGGAAGAAAATGTGATCTATCACTTCTCTCTCAAAATGCTATTAGTCTCTCTTCATCATAAGAACAACAAGAAGGAATCTTTTCTCTTTTCTTTTACAGGAGTAACACTGAATAAAATAATAAATGTTTTTACATCAAAGTGTATTAGCTATTGACATAAACTCAATCCTCTTAACTTTTACACAAGAGAAAGAAAAATTCCAATAATTCTGAAATAGACAGATAAAACTTTTCTCTGTGGCTACAGCCATGTACTATTATATGTAACTGCTTATTTTTAAAAGAGCCTTATTGGTGCTCTCAGAAGGATTTTCTTTTATACATAGCTTTATCCTATAATTTTGTCCCTGTTGGGCACGCTGCCTAAATTTAAACACAAACAGTCAAGCAATGAAGAAACATTAACACATTTACTGTGAACAAAAACTCCCAGTTGTACAGTGAAATTTTAATACATTTCAACTTATCTCTTTTACTAATGGGGAGAGTACAAACCCTGCAGGAATTCGCTCTGCAAACTGGTAATTACAGTAGACTCACTTTTTTATAATGCATATGTATAGTCAGACACAAAAACCCTGGCTGCCCTTTTGATGTAGGTTACAATAGGAATGTTTTAAAAATTACGAAAATCTACAGCAATTCTAAAGGAATGCATTATTTCGTGGAAAACTGTCCTTTAACTCTGTATATGGACACAAATAGACATATATTTAGATATTTGCTTTATACACCAGAAGGCACAAGCTTTATCAGCATGTGCTTTCATGTCATTTTTCCCATAATCTTAGTGTATAGAATAAATCCACTTTTTATTTTTTTTACAAAGCTGGATGTGATTTTGAATATCATAATTCATCTCTCACATAAAGATGATATTCTTTCATCTGTCTGGTTTTCCTAGTTTGTCCCCTCTAGTTTCAGGGATTTAAATCTATATTTTGAGTTCTCAGAAAATCCCTTTATTAAATAATTAAGGATTCCAAACCAATAATTTGTCTCTCAGTACAGGCAGACATAACCCCTTGACAAAAAAGACCCTTGTATATACCTGCACAGAACAAGAACCATATACTCTAATATTAATACCAGTAGTGCAGAAAGCTGACAGAAATGAAGCAAAATCTGTTACTATTCACATCACTTGCTAGACACTTTACATTTATCTGTCAAATTTTGGTTGCATAATAACTTTCTTAAAGAAATTGAAATCTGATAGAATGCTAAGAGGCTATCAATGTATAATTTACATTAAAATCATGTTGCTAAGTATTGGCATACTGGGGAAAAACAAAGGCAGAGAAATCTTTTGAGTAGACATAACGTGGAATATTTTGGGAATCTCAAAATAATAAATTAATTATTAAAAAATTAATTAATTAAGTGGCTAAAATGTGTGTGAGTGAATAACACCTACAAATTCCAGGGATATCTATCTGAAAATAGACACTATATAAAAAAAAAGGAAAAGAAAACAGACATTATAAAATTCACATAATCCATAAAATATATAGAATGCATTACCAAAATATGCAAGTTGCTGTGCAGAAATCATTTCCTGGTCATCTGAATTCAGGTAAGAGTGACAAGAGTAAAAAGTCTCAATCAGCTTGGCTGTGAAAGACTCCAGTAACCATTGTAAGAAACATTTAAAAAAACTACCTTATTTTAAGGTTGCATACCTAGCTCATCTTCTAGGCAATATTAGTAACATTCTAACTTTAGGTCTCTCTATCAGTATAGAAAAGAATACTTTCTTCTCTACCATTACCATTTTTCTGCTCCCAAAATCGACTTACACACACAGACAGACACACACACAGACAGACAGACAGACAGACACACACACACACACACTGTGTACCTGAAGCCAAAAAAAGGAAAACCAGACTCATCACAGTTCATGAGCCAGGCCCTAGCCCTGTCACAATCAATGTATAATATCCTTTGGCAATACTTACTGCTTCTACCTAGCAATGAAATGCCACACTCCCCATTCTTTAAAAAGCCAAGCACCAAAATATATTTTCTTTGATATTCTTTCTTTAAAGTCAGTATTTTGCTGCTGCCCCTGTTCTTCTCTGATCCGAGTGTGACCAAAAATATCAAGTTGTGGCTTTAATATGAAGAAATGAACAGGAGTACACCTCAAGGATGACTACATGTAAAACTGCAGCCTCAAGAATCCATTCACACTATATAAACACAACTAAACATTAAAGAGTAACACTTTTAAAATGTATGTGGTCTGTCATAGCGCTTTCATTCTGCTAAATTTATTACCCCAAAGACAAGGCTAGAACTTGTAAAACACAAATATGCCATCTGCTCCCTCCTAACTAAATTTTGAATGCAAAACGATCAGGGATAGGAGTTTAACGTCAACCACATTCAAATGATTTGAAGGGTTAAATCCTAACTTGTGCTACAGTCATTTACAACTTTCTCAGGGTCAAGAGTAAGAGGAACAAATTCAAAATTCTGATTCCCTTGCTGCAAGACACCCTGATAGCTAAGAACCAAAGCCTACCATACAACAGCCTTCAATGCCAAACACGCACATCCTTCTAACATCTCCAAATGAACAGCTCCCTCAATTTGTCTTTCAGTAAAGGTGAAAAGTTGGTTGAGGGAGTCAATTTGAATTCCCTGTACAGACTAATGAAATCTTCTCAATCTGCTTTCTTGCTCTGGAAAGGAAAGAAATGGTCAGACTATTAAAGAATCCTGGTTAGTAGGTGAAGTAATACATGAAAAAGAGGTAATATATTAAGATGTTTAACACTTTCATACATTCCAACTTTTCTTTAATGAAATGATTCAGAAGGTACTGCTATATGTTGTGGTGTCCCCACCTCTTCAGCACGATCACCATCAGACAAGTCAATACACATTATCGGAGGACTGGATGATCAAATACACACAAACTCGCTCTGTTGGTCTACAAAGAATGATAAAGGAAGACAGCAGCAACCAATAAAGTTTTGCTGCATTTATCACTCACCCACATTCAGAACCCTGATGTATCAGAAGCCTATGCCTGGTCTACACTATGTATTTTGAATAATTCCAGAGGGACCCTAAGTAGATGACCACAGACCACAGGCACTGCTCTTCATAAAACTGGACATCCATGGCGAACAAAAACAAAAAACACAAGAAAACAGAGTACACGCCATATTTCTGCAAAGTGCCTCACAGTGTTGTAAGATCACTATTTCTTAGACTATTTGAACAATTAGTATGTTCCACTTGGGTTAACCCATAAATAGATCAGGAAAGCACAATTCAATATGATTTAACGGAAACAGTATCTTAATACCTATAGAGCTGGCAGTGAACACGTTTTAATATTTTATGTTTGATCATCTCCAGTAAATGTGGAGCTATTATTTTAATTGTAAAATATATTACCTGCGTTCAAGTTAACACCAAAGCATAGCTGCCAGATGGTATGCCTTGTATATAAAAGTAGGAGTGATAGAATTTTAAGTGGGTATATACTTGCAGTCTTATTTTCCTTTAGACAACTAGTCTACAGATACATTCAGCTTTTTGCCTCTTCATCAGATACTAACAGACTTTAGAGTTAGACTATATAATGCTTATTTAGCCACACTCTAATTGCCAAAACATCATTTTCGGTATTTACTTCCATGCAAAATATTTTTGATTCTGTGTGCCAGTTCACTGAAATAGAGATTTTTTCCCCCCAAATTAATCTGCTTAATTTTAAAAAGTTAATGATGAGGAGGAAAAATCCTCTGGTGCCAAAGGAAGTATAGAGTGGTAGTGTTGTATCAACTACTAAAGCTTGTTTGTGTGTGGGGCTATTCTGTTACACCAGAGTTAATAACTTAAGACTCTGCACATGGCTGTCAGATATGTTACCTTTATGTCTGAGAACACAAAACATATAAAGAGGACGGGGTGAGGAATGTAAAACATGTACAAATAGTGCTTCCAATATGAAACTACTTCTTGCTTTCATTTGAAATCACAGAAAATGGGTTGGTGCATCTTTTCTTTTATTGTTTCAACACTGTAGACAAAGCAAGGGGAGTTTACAATGAAGGTGAGGTTTATCAATGTGCTGAGAAAACAAAGTTTCTTAGCACTATCTCATCCTCTTTTGCTATTGCCCAAATGCTTCCACTTCTTTAAAAAACAAAGCAAAACAACTCATATCTATTAAATATAAAAGAGAACAGATATATGTAAGAATCATCCATGGCACCCTGCAGAAGTACAGGTTGCCAGGACCACACTTCAGAATTAATGAATTAGCATCTCAAACACCATGCATGACCCCCAAAGGGAGCACCTCCTAGAATTTCACACCCTGGGCACCTCAGTGGCCTCACCCTAGTCTCAGCCCTGGAAGAGTTTATATTAGTGTGGTACCCCAAAGATGCTTGGGAATGGTCCCCTTTGAGAACTAGATAAAAGACATAAATGCAAGAAGATGCTCTGCTTGAAGGACTTCAGGGGCGAAGGGAAACCCCAAACTTGTTTCATATCCCTCTGGATACTGTGAAGGAAGTAAGCAGTTTCCTGACAAGGCCTCAGGAGCTTTTCCAATGTTAGAAAGCAGGGCCTCTCACGGGAGCTGTGGTCCCAGCCAACTGTTGAAGCAAGATCCCATGACATACCCCTGAGCCTGAAACTGATGGAGGGGGGAAGAGGAAGCTAGAAAGGGCCAGGGTCTGGGTGCCTAAATGGCTATCTGTTTGCATTTTAAATGGATGCAGGCAAGAGACATGAATGATTCATATGACTAATCAATTCCCTTAGTAATTCCCTTCCTCCCTTCTGCCACCACTCACCAATTTTTCAATATGCATTTAAGAAAGTAGAGAGTTTGCCTACAACTGACAATGACTGCAGTTCCTTTCCCTATAAATGGAAGTCAGGTAATATCTGCACATTTTGAAAAGTAATGTATAGGAAAGTGCCCCTCCAACATATCTGCTCAGCAATGCTTCTCTTCTTCCCAGTCCCCTCCCTTGTACATAATCATCAAAGTCTGGAGTCATATACAGCAATCAAGTTTTGACATACTTAAAAATTTCCAAGGACAGGGTGCTAATCTGCTTTCATATTTTTTTTTTGTCATTCCAAACCGCTTGCAGCAACTAATCCTTTGCTCCAGACCCTTATGAATACAAAGCAGGTTCGTCTCCTAATTTACAGTAATTGTAAGTGAATTGGGCCAAATGGCTCCCAAACTGATTTTTGAAAGACTGATATGCCCTCTTCTGGCTTCTTATTTAAGAAAAAAATAAAACAAAAATGTCAGTTTATTAGGTGCATAAAAAATGTGAGATGAAAGGTTGTCTGTTGATTTACTATATTTACTACTGATAATTTTAATTACTTAGTAGAGATTTTCACAGGTAAGTGATAGTATTTGGAATCCCCAACAGTATAAAAGGTGAGGATACCTTCCAATGACACCATGCTCAGCAAAGGGGCTTTCAACGAATTTTTCCCCAAGTCAAGTAACAATGCTGAAGAGGATATAAACTGCAGGGACAGGGGTCAGAAAAGTAAAAGCAAAATATATGTACCCACTAGCAAAATATGAGAAAAAGTCCTCCCCTTGGTACCACACACACCATCAGCGCGCCCCACTGTATGCCCACGCAGGCCTGCTTGCACAGCTCGGGGCCGACAGCAATGCCAATTAGTGTCAGTTGTGATGGGGTTTTAGAGACACAGCCCTTTGTCTTAGAGGAAGTGGGCTGCAACCACCAACTTACTGTACAGAGGCAACCTAACAACCCATTAGGTGGAAATGACTTTTCAGCCACTTCCTCCAGGGACTACATCAGAAAATGATGGCTTAGACAGATGGGAACATTTTTACATTTCTGTATTAACTGCATCCAGGAAGGTAGATTTTTATCATTTAATGCTTCCCAATTCTCATTTCATCCCCTTCTCTCCTCTACGTTATTCCTTCATTCCCTATAATATCGATATACAATATTACCTAATAAAATGATGAACTTTAGAAATAGAGGGAGCTGTCTCTCTGCATGTATTAAGAACATTCTATGGGTCATCCACTAAAATTTTTGGGAAGCACTAATAACAAGATATCCATTACTGGAATATCGCTCTGGAACAGCATTCTGTGTTTTGAAAAGCTGTTGATGATTATCCTTTATACCTGCAGTTGTCAAACTAGTATTAGATTTGATTAAATCTATTAAGATGCAAAAGCAATCCACCTCCTTAGTCCAGGAAAGGATGAAGTCAGGCACTGCAAACAGGAATGTTCACACTTCTGTTGCAAAGTCAAGGCTGGGGCTCTAATCCAGCATTATACCCAGGTGCAAGGGTTGTGACAGGGCTAAAAGTAACATTTACTCCCACTCATAGCATCAGATAGAATACTAACACTACACAAGAATACTTACAATCTGTTAGAATTTTTAATTTCATGTTCTTTACAATGTGAATTTAAAAACACACATTTATTAAATACTACCCATGTAAACAAATACTTGTTAAACATTTAATAATCAGGTTTGTCCTAACTAATCCACCATAAAAATCATACTCTTTGTCCATGTGCAAAACTGCTTCGTTGAAGAATATCATTTTCAAACATTAAATATCCATAGTATACATAAACATTATTAGCAATAAGCAGACCTCAAACATTTTTGTAATAGAGGTATCCAATAATCAGAACACCCTTTTTTGTTCAAGATAATCCAGGGCAGATAGAACCAAGAGGATGGAAGTACATCTGGCAGTAACAGGAGGTTTTTCAGTCATGTTTTATTTTAAGGGGGCTTCACGAAAGCCAATACCTCAAACATCACCTTATTGTTGCTGCCCCTATTAATACAAAGCATGAGGGATGTAAATTTTTTCTTGAAAATTCTTCTGTTTAGGTCTTCTTAAAAACCTTTCTCTCAAGCTCCAACAAATTAGACGTCCTATAAAACACCTAATATGGAATATTGTCATAGTTCCGATTATAACATGTTTATAATTTTCATATAAATTGTTAATGTTTTCCTTACTCAAATCAAATATAAGAAGATACAAAGGTACATGAATTCTAGTAAATAAAATTTTGGTTTGTATATTAAATAAAATCTTACAAAAATAATAATAAAGGTCTCAAGTTTTATTTGACTTGGATGTTGATGAAACAGTTTTTTTTCTTGTTCAAATTAGTTCATGATTTTGAGAGCATTAACACTTTTCTTGCTTATTCAACAGAAATATAACATTAAAAGCAGATATCTGGGCTCGATCTTAAAACACCTCTCTCAGTCTTTCTTCCTTCCTCTTCTGGAACTGGTGTGTACACAGTGTTTTTTAAAAAAGAAGCATTTTATAAAAAAGAAGGAATACTGTTATTTTTCATTATATTCCAATACTTTCATTTTATAAAACACTTAACTGCTATGTTTGTTTTTAAAAAGCTGCACGACATCATTTGAATTCAAAGCAAAATTCATAAAACTTCCTTTAAATATAACAAATCCTTATCAATAAAAAGGATTTTGAAAGATAGTGGTGATAGCTGCACAATGTTGTAACTGTACCAAAAGCCGCTGATTGTACACTGTGAGTGGTGAATTTTACATTATGTGGATTTTACCTTAATAAACAAATAGACCTTGTAAAACAAAAGATAAAAATATTTCTGGTTGTCAGTCTGTTTTTATGTGTTTTAGTTAAATGAATAAGGACTATATCAAACAAATCTCCCCATTCTTGGGAATTACAAAAATAGAGAATAAATTTTCTTAATGGGCACATCTTCTTCAATATAGACTTCATAAAACATCTTCTCACACACGTCAAAAAACAAATCATTATTTTAAAAACAGCACACTCAAGACTTCCACTGCTTTCTTTAAAACAAGCTGAACAGGCTCTGTCGATATGAGAAGTACCAGTTCACTAGAAATAAATGAGTAAGAAGAATGAAGAGACGAAATATCCTACTTTAAGATCGTGTTTTTAAGAATATATTATTTTCTTTGCATATTTCATATCCTGTCTGGAGAGTCTGGTAGTAATATTGGCCAACAATTCTCCTTCTCATGTACTTACTATATACCACACACTGTTTTACACACTCCACACAGAAAGATTCATTTAACCCTGAAAGTTACCCAATTAGGAGGGTATCACACTATTTTTATCTCTATTTTATAGGTAAGAAAACCAAAGCACAGAGACAAAAACTAACCTTCCCAGGATTCTAACTCCTGCCAAATCTAGTCCACCATCCAGGCTATAAACCATAGACTTTACTGCCTCCAAGTTTTGAAATCTTTATTTATGTCCCATGACTACCATAAAATAACAAGTGTTACAGGGACACCTCAGTGGCTCAGTTGGTTAAGCATCTGCTTTCAGCTCAGGTCATGATCCCGGGGTCCTGGGATCGAGCCCCACATTGGGCTCCCTGCTTAGTGAGGAAGTCTGCCTCCCCCCCTGCTCTCTCTCTCTCTTGCTCTTTCTCAAATAAATAAGATCTTTTTTAAAAAAAAAAAAAAGTACTACATAATTTTTCCCTTATTTAACATGTAAGATGGACCGAATGAAAGTTTTTCTTACTGTCAGAACCCAAAGTGAGAATTTCAAACAATATGAAATAGGAGTATATTACAGTGCCAAAGCAGACTGGAGTCATGAAAATTAGTATTTTTACAATTCAGAGTACACACTGATATACATATTGATTAGGTGAAATTTAATAAGGAGTTAGTCCAACCTTTCAAGAATGATCCTTTTTTACATCAGCCATTTGGAAGATCCATTCACAGAATGGAAGAAAGGGCTTCCAACTTCAATAATTAGCAAGTTTGGGGTCCTACGTAAGAGAACGGATTATTTATAAACTAGTCTGCATGTGTATTTAGAATGGTGAATAAAGAAATGTACAGAGGACAAAAGGTTGAGAGAATGGAGAAAAATATTTTTTAAAGGGATTCTCTTTAAAGGTAATAATAATTTAAAAAAGAAAAAAACCACCCCAGCAGACTGTGAAGAATGGATTAGAGGGGGACATAAATACTTAAATAAGTATATAAAATGGATTCACTTTGATAAAAGTAAAATGAAACCTCAGAGGAAAAAAACTTGAGAAAATAAAGAGGCAATCATAAAGAAATACAGAGAAAAGGGGGTGCTGTTCCCATGAGGTGCCATTTAAAAGCAACACAGGACCTACTCCATGTTTATAAACCTGGTCATAACCATTTCAACTTTTGTTTGTGAAATTTTTTCTGTTTCAGCCTTGACAGGTGAACACGGGGAGCTGTGATAAAGGTTACACTTAGAGGTGAATAAATAATTTTATTATATTCTTATGAAATACATGTTCAAGGCAAAAAATAATGAGACTGTGCTTTTGGTTATCCTACCTTACTAATCTTGTTAAAAATAATACACAGAGAAGCTAACAACTCTACGAGAACACAGCATAGTGCGCTCACTTATGTTACACAGATGCTTTCATTATCAGAGAAGGTTCTTTTTAAGACTTCTTAATACCAAATGCAATACTTTCCTGCCCGTTCGAGGCAGTGATGACTTTCCTATGGAAAGCCCCATAATATTCTAGTCACAAATACTAGGGATCTAATTTATAAATTAACCAAAATTACACTTTAATAAAAAGTCACAAAACAAGGAAATGAAATCTGGTTCCCATGAAGGTCAGCGTGTAAGCAGTTTTTAAATCACACAGCGTTCCCGGTACCCCCGACGTATTGTTACTACCTTTATCTACTCCCTGGTTTCCAAAAGCCCCGTGGTGGGACTGGCAGCCAGTAGTGACCACAAAGCACTGTTTATAATGAACGAAACTGTAAGTAAGTTCAGGCAACTAATTCATACCAGGGGAGGGCAGGCAAGAGAAGAGTGGAAAGCTGTGATTACCTAAAATCTACCCTTATCCTCCATTGTCCTAAGGGTACTCCTCACTTACCGTGTGACCACGTGAAAGGTGTTGATCTTCCCTTGTAACCACAGAATGATACTACTTTTTACATGGGGTTTTTATTATACTTTAGAGACCATTTGTCTGGAGCCTCACACAGAGCCAGACACATAGTAAATGGTAAATGAAAACTATTATTATGTTTACTAACCTTTATCTTAGACAAAATAAGCATTGAAAGAAAATGTTTCTGATCTAAACAATATATGGCTTCCACACGTGCGGTTTATATGTTTAGATATGCCCTCACCACTTCATACAGAAGCTGATGTGGTAAAAAGAGAATCTGACAGGGGGAAGGAGTCAGGGAGACCTAAAAAACTGAGGTATTACTTCCAAATCTGTCATTCACTAGCACGTGAACTTGAAAGAGGCAAAATTCAAACTCCACTTCCACTTCCTCTTCTATGACAATGTATAAGTTGGAAAATGCTCCAAATTTCCTCAACGCTCTAGGTTTATATGACAATATACTAGCTTTTATCATGTACTTATGCTTCCTAAATGTCACACATCTTCAACCCAAATTTAGTCTATACAGTAAAGGACTGGAATATCTGTTTGCTCCTTTGGTGCCTAGAACACTGTCCTGTGGAATGAAGATGCTCAAAGCAGACTATGGAATGAGAGGCCGCCTGATGTACAGGCTTGGCTGAGCCTAATCACTGATTGGCTGGAAAAAACAGCACCCGGGGGGCCTTTCAGAGCCACTTTTCATGGGTTCAAAGAGCTTTTATAGTAAGTTTTCAAAATGAAGTCATTAGTTAAACAAATATTTTCTGAGTGCCCACTCTGTGCCAGGAACTGCAAATAAAGGTACTATAGGACAGTACCCTCAAGGGATTGAGCCTGCAAGGTAAGTAAAGGAATTATTTCAAGAACAGTTGGATCAACACAGGGTGCTATACCACACAGAGAATGTATCCCTAAACCCAGTCTTCTAGAGAAAGAGACAGCTTCATTGAGGAGAAATGAAGTAGGAGCCTACAGGTCTGAAGGTGAAAAGCAAGCTTGAACTACTCCAAGGCAATATATTTGGAACTGAACTGGAAGACAAACTAAATAAGAGAACACAGAGTCAGGGCACGAACCAGGTATGGCCTGCCAAGAACATGACTGACCTTTAACCTTATATCTTTAGAGCAATGGGGCAAAGTTTTCTATTTCTTTCCTTGTGTTACAGGTAATAAATGTACATGGCTACAAACTCTTTGGGTATCTGGACTATGAAGTTGTAGCCAGAGAATGCAACTTACAGAATTTGTGCCATTAAGCACTTTCTGTTCTGGTTCTTAATTCAGCCTAATATGGAGAAAGATCTTTCCTGCAGGACTGCCAGAAATATCAGCATCCCCCACCCCCACCCTGTCCAGTTCTGCAGTCTTGACTGAATTGAGAGGTATAAAAAATAGATTTGGCTTTGTTTTATTTTTATTGCTCCCTGCTTCCTACTCAGTTGCTTAAGTTGTATTTATTTGAGGATGACAGGCCCTTAAGAGGGTGAGTCATCTCTATTTTATCTCTTAATACCAAATCATTTCTATTCCATATATATTCTAGTTAAACATAATATATATGCCGATCAGTTCTATAGGAAAAGCCTAGCAACACAATATAGATATTACACAGTACAATGGTAAGGGAGAGGGAAAGAGTGGCAAGGACTGAACGCACCATGTAACCGCAACCAGAAGGATTACAGTACAAGAAGATGTACCCAATAAAGCAACTGAAGAAGGATATGCTGAATCTGAAGCATTTTAAATTACACTCATGGAGTGGCATTTGGGAGCCCTCTTTGCTCATCTAATGGTTTTCATGCCCGCCAGATGCATGACTATAATTAGATTCACTAAAACTTGAAAAGAATGGCCAATGAGTAACATTTTTCCTAAATATCCCCAGAAGGAATCTGAAGTTCCCAACAATTTACGTATGGGAAGAAAAAGTAGACTACAGATACGAGATTGAAGGGGTAAGAGTCTCATGAGAAACTGACAAAACACTTAAATGACAATAATTTATCAGGGTTATATGGATCTGTGAACTGAAACAGAGATAGGGATCTCTGAGCAGTTTCTCCAACAGAATTTAAATGGAATTAATGAAGAAGACACGACGTACACCTGAAAGAAGTTTCTATCTGCTCTCAATAGTCATACTCTGCAGCCAACTTAACTCACATTCCAATCCAAAGTATCTCACCTTTCATTGCCTCAGAGTTCAAGAATGCCAACATTCAGGAGACCACACGTGCATGGCGTCTTTCCCGGGGCACACCAGCACATACACACTTAAAATAATTAGTCGTAAGTGCATACCCATTTTCAAGATGATGTATGTATAGCAGACTCTGTTGCTTACTGACACTTAAAAGAGATATTTAATTTGTTGTGATAAAGCAAGGGAAAGTAGCTGTCAGTTAGGCTGCCATTTCTGTCATAGTTTTTAATAATACAGCTCCTGTAATTACACTGTGGTTCTTTATATTAACTCAGTGAAAGCTTGCTTGGTTTTAGCCTGAAAACAATTTATGAAATTATAGAAACAAAATGAACACAGCAGTTCATTTGTTGAAGCAATTATCCAGATCCTTGTCAAAAAAAAAAAAAAAGTACAAGTGAGAGAAGACTGTGATGTGCAAAAAATGGTTCTAATTCTATGCTCTAATATGTACAATATGTCTGTGGTTGTGCTAAATTATGTTAATAAACTGCAGCCGAAATATATTTGTCACAATACAAAGAAAAGGCGCTATCAATCGTCCTGCCAGATACTTTAAATTAGTCACCAAAGGATCCAGCCAGAATTTCCTCTACAACCTGCAGATGAAGAGAAAGGTTCACTGTACAGTTTTTCTTCTAGGACCAGAAGGGTTTTTCTAGTATTCTGAATTATCTGGAAAATAACTGTAAAGTGAACTATGGCACAAATGCCATTTTTAAGTGACATTTAAAAATCTAACCCTAGACACCAATTTGATGTTATTTTTGAGTGGTTATCCATCAAAACCCAGGTTCCAAAGCAGCTTCTAAGAAGGGGATTTAGGACACTTGTTGCAAAGAGGGTGAGAGAATAAGACCATCAAGTGATGTCAAGGTTATTGTTTAAATAATTGCATGAAGACCAAAACCAAGTTCAAGGTGAATAAAGTCTCACTTCATACTCTATTAAGGCAAGAAGTCCCAGTTTGTCTGCGTTTAGTCAATGAAGAATAACTTGTAAGAGCAGCATTGTGAAGCTATGTCATCCAAGTTTTACTAAGAATGTTTCAAATCTCTGAAATAACAAGTCAATTTTAAATATTTTACCTGCAGAAAAAAAGGAACAATTGTTGACTTAACTAGAAGTTTTCAAAATTCTTATACATGTACATTTATCACATAAATATTTCCCAAAGAAATAACAGCTCAAGGAAAAACATTATTTCTCCATACTAAAATAATCTAACCTCTTTCTTCTAACTAGACCACAGAACTTTAATAAAAGCACGTTACCAAATGTTTCCTTTTAATTATTTTAATAGTTAATTTGCAGGAGGTGAAAAAGAGAACAGGGATCTAACACTAAAATAAAATGAAGTGCTAGAAACAGAAGCAAAAAAAAAAGTCCAAGCTCAAATTGTGAATTGTGCAAAGTGTTATACGCAATAAAATGTGGATGCCGTTCTTACTCCCCACATCTGGAGATAGTTTAGTATACCGATTTCCAGAAACCAAGCAATCGTCCAGGCTGACTAGCCCCTTTCATTCACAAATAAACAATTAATGAAATGGACAACTAATTTTCCAAGTGTTCATATTCATTAGGCTGTTTCCTGAAATTAAGTATCTGCCTCATGATATAATACTGTACACATTAAACAGTCTACCACCCCTACCCCTTCCCCAGCTACCTTTCTCATATCAAATGTAGAGAACTAGGCATTTGTATTTCTCTTCACCTTCCTTATAATACACAAGGATTTGAAAATTACATTCCCTCAACTATGCTGAATAAGTACAAAATATTAAAATACAATGAGATCCCCTCACCATTTCTATTCTCTACAGAATTTCTATTCTCATGGCTCCATTGATTCACTAAGTATTTATCAAACACCTACTATGTGGAAAGCAGAATTCTAAACCCTGACCTGTAAACATAAATACGTCCTCAAGGAATTTACAACTGAGTAGGGAGATAAACCTGACCACAAATAACTATACTATAAAGTAGAATGTGATCAGTGTGACAAGAGAGGCATAAACAAAATGCTTTAGGGTTCAGGGGAGAGAGACTACT
Source organism: Ailuropoda melanoleuca (assembly GCF_002007445.2). Lineage (NCBI taxonomy): Eukaryota > Metazoa > Chordata > Mammalia > Carnivora > Ursidae > Ailuropoda > Ailuropoda melanoleuca. The sequence continues at coordinate 9,795,742 of NC_048224.1, forward strand.
TCTTCTGAGGTAATGAGAAAAGGCTTAGTGAAGGAGGTGGTTTGGAAGATGGATAGGCTTTCAAGAGGCACTGGACTCGAAGGTCCTCAAGGTCAGAGACCATGTCTTGTTTGACTTGGCATAAACCCCACACCTAGCACAGTGTTGGGCCGTCAGCACCATGAGAAAGCTATTTAACTGAATTCAACAAGCCAAGACGGGGAAAGAAGATCAACCCAAGAAGATGGACGAGTTCTCCTAATGGCTGCAGAACAGCATGTGCTTGCTCAGAGACCACGCGAGCTTTAGAAAAGAGTATACCTGAGAACATAAGGTTAGGAAGGCAGTCGGAAAAACAAATTTAGACCAAAATAAAATATAGCCAACAAAATTTATTTTAAATTTGTGAACCACAAAGAACACTGAGAATTTCCCAGGGTAGGAATAATTAGTAGAACCATACACCTGTTGTGCAAGTTTAAGGAAGAATAAAATCAATGTAGTTTTCAACTTTAAAATGCAGAGCCACACAGTAAAGAGAAATAGACTACATTAAAGAAATAATGAGGAACCCACAAACTTACTGACCATTATGCCGACAGTGTGCTTTGCAGGCCAAGAGAAGCTTCCATTATATGGGTGAAATCCAGGAAAATATTCCTTTAGCAAACTTTAAGTTTAAAAGAAAACTGAAATCAAAGAGAAAGACAGCCCCAATTGCCATGTGTTGTTCAGAATCGGTGGTGGCAGCAGGGTGTGGAGCATTCCACCACTACTACTCAGACTCCTCGGAACAGGTATTTATAACAAAAACAACACATACAGCTCTTCTGGAAGAGGAGATGAGCTTTTACCTTCTGTTTTCTCAATTCCCTGTATTCTGTTCAAGCAATCCTGCTTGCTACCTTTTATTTAAGTGACAATAGACAAATGTAAGGGGAGGCTCCCAGGCTTCTCACCATTGTTTAGGATCCCCTGTGTCCCAGAATGTCCAACCATCAATGTAAGAAATCCTTGGCAACCAGAACAGCAGACTATGACAATTCCCTGGGATTTCCAAGAAGGAAAGATGACAAGTATGCTTGTCATTTGGATGTGTCATGCAGGACTGCAAAATTTTCTGAGCTGTCTCAGATTCCAGATAGACTGTGTATTTCAAATTGCCTAGATGACATCATGTGACATGTGGCTTAACAATAACAAAAAGTAACAGCCACAAAAGGAGTAGTACCTTATGGAAAACTGTTCCCAAAGAAACAAAGACTAATGAAAACAAATCCAGATTCCTGGTTCATGTGCCTCCAGAGCCAAACCTAATGAAATAAGGCTCAAAACCAAATTAGAGTGGTCCTATTAAAAATAATAATATAAAATTATATATATATATTTTTTGTATATATAATGTTTAGAATTGAAACCCAAACATGTTAAATTTGACTGTCATAAACGTCAAGAAAAAAATACTGGGGGAGGGGGTGTTGGGAACACACCCTGGGATTTCACCATTGGTCAAAACTTGGAAACCCTTCCAAAATATTAATGTGTGAAATTTTTATTAGCAAGATGGTGTCTTACTCATTTCAGCTCCCCAAACCATAGCACAATGCCTAGTATACAGTACGCAATCAGTATATGTATCCTTTAGGACCAAATTCAGTTCACTGTGATGACTTTAATTTTAAAAAGCTAACAAAGCCACTTAGAAAAAAATATTTTCCTAAAGGAAAGTCCAAAGAATTCAATCTAACCAACGTAAATGGCTCCTAATTTATGGACAAAAAAAGTATTTTTTTAACTTTTTTTCCCACCCTCAAAAGAAGCTCTGTTGACACACTATGGTGCCCCAAGCCAGGCACTATTTGCTGCTGAGCACAGGAGTGACACTTGTAAGAGTGAGGGTGCACAGCTCATCTTCAAAATAGCACGTAAGTTAGGTTAACGGTCTCAATATTCCTAAAGCAAGCAATCTCAGAGTTATTTCTCAAGCGCTTGCTATGTGTCAAGCACTAGGCTCACTATTTTACATTCATGTAAATACTTTGACATACATGAATTTAATTTTCATGGTGACTGAGCAGGATGGTACTATTATCATCTGCATTTTACAGATAAGGAAATCAAAGGTCAAAGAGATTCAATGGCTTGGCCAAGGCCTCCCAGCTGGTCAATGAAAAAGGAGAATGTAAAACCAAGGCTGATGCACTCAACAGTCATCTTTGTCCAACTGTATTATATCAAGATAACTCCACTTAAGTTGGCAAATCTGGCAACCACGACCAGTTAATGTTCCCATAACTATATTGAAGAGGTCCTCCTTTGGCACTTGTGGAAATTTTAAGTGGTTCTCCCTAGCATTTTACAGAATGCTTTCTTCCTGATTTGAATCATCCTGTCCCCATTGCCATTTGTGCAAGTATTATTGTATCTTTGAGTAACCATATAATAAACAGTTGCCACAAATAATACAAAACTCGGTTATGTGCATGACAGCAGGTAACTGTGAAAGGCTTAAATCATAATGTTGGCAAATCTGTAGTACCTATTCAGACAACTATATAGCAAATTTGAGAATATGAAAATCAATATGGGATCATGAAGATCATTGATAAAAGTAAATTTCATGGTCTATCTTCAACCTCATTTTAACCTTGGCAATACAGTACAAATGAAGTTACTTATTCTGTAACCAAAAAGGAAAGAAGATATAACACATCTGAATGTTTTGAGGATTGATAAGGAAAACCTTTTAAAAATACTTAAAGAATAAAAAACAAAGACTTACTTGCTTTTGGACCAAAACTGATAATTAGATATAGCTTCTTAGCAAAATGTAAATTGAAAGTTAATCATTTTGGTTTTTAAAAAATGCAGCTAAAAAACATCCTTCTGTGACAAATTAAATTATGCTTCAGAACAAATGCTTCACTCAAAGAAAGCAAAACAGGGGCACCTGGGTGGTTCAGTCGGAGAAGTGTCTGACTCTAGATAGCAGCTCGGGTCATGATCTCAGGGTTGTGAGATGAAGCCCTGTGTCAGGCTCTGCGCTGGGGGCAGAGCCTGCTTAACATTCTCTCTCTCCCTCTCTCTCTGCCCCTCCACTCCTGCTAAGGCTCTCTCATTCCAGGAAGGAGGGGAGGGAGGGAGGGACAGAAGGAAGGAAGGAAGGAAAAAAAAAAAAAAGAGGGGTGCCTGGGTGGCTGTATGGGTTGAGTGTCTGCCTTCAGCTCAGGTCATGATCTCAGGGTCCTGGGATCAAGCTCTGCATCGGGTCCCCGCTGAGCAGGGAGTCTGCTTTTCCTCTCCCTCTGCTCCCCCCTGCCCCCGCCAGCTTGTGCTCTATCCCTCTCTCTCTTTCTTAAGTAAATAAAATCTTTTTTTAAAAAAAAGAACAATATGAAAAGGATTATGAAAACAGCTCTATTTCTAGATCAACGTGGAGTTCACTCAGCCCACTTTTACTCAAGGGAATCTCACAACATGCTTTAGAACCAACCTCTCCAAGTTTCACCTATGGATGAAGGGAAAAAACGCGAGGTTACCTCTAGGAGCTTCTCAGTGCACGGCGCATTTGTATGGTTCTTTGTGGCAGGCAAAAAGAGTACTAAAACCTTTGACTTAATGAGGGGTCAGGTTCCAGAGCTTCACTAATGGTTCTCTGAAGCACTAACAGTTCTCAGCACTCGGTTTTATTTTATGACTTAAACACTACACAGTATTTGTTATATTTCAGGCACTGTTTTAGGCATTGTAAATTCATTCATTCCTCACAATTTATTTAAACTATGTAGCACACAGGTGTTATTGTGCCCAATTCACAAATGAGGAACCTGGGGGACAGAGACTTTGGTTAACTGTCGAATGCCTCACAGCTCGTACAAATAGTAGAAACAGAATTCAAACCTGGCTCTGGGGTCCATGCTTTTTGTCACTATGCTGTGCTACCTTTGCCCAGTAGTGCCAGTCAAACCATTCCTGAACTAACCTCTAAAGTCAAGTGTCATTTTTATAGTAACCAAAAGCAATTTTCAAGGCTACTAGCTTTTAAGACATGCACCCTTCTAGCCAGACTTGCTTGTGGGAATCCTATCAGTTATCCCCAGTCCCATATGTAGTGTATCGCTACACTATCAGTGAGGCCAATCAATGCCTTGGGGACTGTCATGACCAATCCCTCCTGGCCATGTGACCTCTAAGATGGCTGGAGTCTGCTGGTTAGCCACACAGTCTCTGTGATTTAAACCAGACCATCTTGTTCTCTGAGCCGGGGCATGCCTAAAATACTCAGATTGCATTTAACAACTTCTCTCTCTGGCCAAATTTAAACTCTAGAGCTATTCTACGTAGATTTTGGTTCATTCTATAACAACACAGAGAAAGCTTTCTTTGAGATAAATTTTCATTATCAAAGTCTGTTCAAGGGATGACCCAACAGGAGGAAAGCCACAGGGAACACGGCAGTGGACTTCAGACATGACATCCAATATAATGCTCGGGGGGCTCTTCTTATTTACAGAATGCAATCAGTAGGAAAGACATATAAATTTCAATATCAAAAAGGAGGTGAATTTCATATTATAATACTTAACAAACCCTACAAATTCTTCCAAAACTACAAATCAAAGGTCAGGTTGAAGCAAGGAGTGAGGACATGAGGTAGAGAAAGGATGGATTACTCCCTTCTACATGAGCCTGGACTGTTCAATTACTTAAATTATGCATTTTTAAAAAAACAGTTAATTCAGCTAGTACTTTGGGAAGCTCCAACACAATGCCTTCTATAGTCAATAGTTGACCGGTCTCATAAAGTCAGAGAACAATTGTTGTGGGCTCATTTACCTGGATAAAGACGTACTCTTTCAAAACTCAACTGATTTTCAGGAAAGAAGAAAGAAAGATTTATCATCAAAAATATTCATCTATTGACATGGCAACAAATTTAATTGAGTCACCAAAATTCCACTTGGTAAAAGTGAAGCAATTCAAATTTTTTTTTTACTGAACACCTACCATGTCAGGCAAACAGATCAATAAAGTAAAGAATGCTATCTTAAAAAGATAGATCAACTGGGGCCGCAGAGAAGGGGGAAGAGAATAATTCAAGTGAATTACAAAATTTGAAAAGGAGGGGTGGCTTTCATGGGGGCAATCATGAAACAAAATGTCTCAGCTACAATATTCACAGAAAAATTACCATGTACATCAGTGCTCTTCCCAAGAATATGAAAAGAAAAGAGGGCATGGAGAAAATTCAACCCCAACACAGTACTTTAGAAAATCAAGAATAATTTTCTTTAAAAAAAAAAAAAAAAAAAAAAGGCCTCCTGGCACACCAACCTGCCTGTGATTGCAGGGCGAAAACTGTAACATAAAAACCCAGTCCATAAGTGCCAGAGGAAAAGAAACTTTCCCTAAATAACAAAATAAAAATAAACCTTCAGTTAAAATAATATATTACACACTGATGTAAACTGAAATGCTCTTGTCCATGGGTTGAGCTTATGAAACCCTTAAACATGAGCATGTAACACTAACAAACTATTTGACATTATTATTTGGGTTCAAAGACTCCCTTTCTCTAAATGTTTACAGCACCATACCAGTTATTTCAACGGAGCTGACACAATGAATTTCAAATGATCTAATACTTTTGACTTACCAGTGGATTAGCACATGATTACTCTGAGTAAAAGGATTATTATTACTGCTGCTCTAAGATATTAACACTTTCTTTAACACACTCTAAGGACGCTGTATAGATCACTAAAAAAATGTGACAAAATACATGGGGGGGAAAGGGGATTTTTTAAAAGGAAGGTGATAAGTGTTCTCTTCTAGGTTTTCTTGCTTAAAATAAGGTGGGCCTCCCAATGGCAGAAGCAGCATTTTGCATGACGCTTTCGGTGGTATACAAGTTTCAAGTAAGTCAGTCCAGTATTCAGTGCACTTAAGAAATTAAACCACGTGTGGCCTTCTTCCCATGAAGACCAGGCTCCAAACAAAAACCCCCACTTTGTAATAGACAACTAATTCTCCTGTAATGAATGACAGAACACAGCATTAATGTACTTAACAAGACAGAGCTAAATTCAATGAAGCTTGACGCCATTTATATGAAAAAGGGTTACATTTGTAGACAGAGCCAAAGGGAGAGAGGATAATTCTGAATTAAACAGCACAGCTTCTGCTCTGGTTGAGCCCTCTCGCAGGAAATAAAGATCATAGCTAAAACAGGACCTTAAAACTGGCAGCAGCAAACAAAGCTAAATACCACCATATTAAATCCTAACTCTCACTGATGAAAAGGTAACAGCTAAAGGACTTTGCATAGAGCCTCTACTGGCAAAAGTGCCATTTCTTTATTGCCTAATTCCTGGTCCATTAGAAACCTGTCCTCTCTCTACCAGACTACGATATGCAACGGAGCTGGCACACAACACTACCACAGAAAAAATCAGAGAACCCAAACGATGTTTTACTATCTGTTGGATCTTGTGGATACGTCATTAAACTGAAAGATGTGAAAGTAAGCCATGTGACAGAAAGTGAGTATGGTGAGCAGATAAGTTTGGGTGGCTTTTTTGAGGGTTTTAGTGTTACATTCACCCTTGCTCTAACAAAAACATTCAGAGAAGTCCTACGGACACAAGCTGTTGTGGAAGTGTGTATGTGTGTGGATATGTGTGGCCCATCACAACAAAACATTTTTAAAAGCCTATGAATGACATCATGCCAACTCTTTTTTTAGTTCAGAAAATGGATTCAAAGCAGAAAACAGATTTAAAACATAGCATATGAATGACGCCAATCAAGCACTGACATTGTAAAAATACTTTATCAGTTACTGTAAGTAGACTAGAGAATATTTTAACTCCTCTAGCAGGTTTACAGTAAGAACACTGACCTAAATAGCACACTTTCTGCGTCTGGTGATAGGACTGATTTCCGTAGGGTGTTCCTACACACAGCAAGGTAACGCCACTAGAACTGCTATACCTCGAGGCAGGGAAGCCTCGGCCCTCCTCTTCTCTCCCCTATCCACAGTCTTATCTGGTTCTGTTGTTGTCACAGAGCCAGGGAATGAAGCTCTTCCAGAAAACTTACCCAAGATCAAACTGTGCCTGGTGACAGCAGTGTCCAGGCCATAAGTAATGTTCAAAGGATTCAACACGCCTGTGACTGATCATTCTCTTTCCCTTGCCATCACCTGCTGATTTTGTCCAGGTGTTTTATGGCTATCTTGAGGATCTGGAGAACAGACAGAGGGAAGACTTTGCCAATTTCTTTTGTCTGGGATTGTGAATTCCTTACACAGATGGCGGACAGCCTCAGCTCAGGGCAGCACCAGGCTATGCTGCCTTCAACCTCCAAAGGGAGAAACAGAGAGAGACATTATCTTCTCTCACAACACTGCCTGTAACATGTCTGTGGTTAGGAAACTGAGACAGCATAGCTTCACAGGGGATAAAGTGAAGAAGGAAGAAAATCAACAAATAACTTGAAAATATTTACCTGTTTGACATATCACTAAGTGTTTATTTACCAAGGAATCAAAAGTGCTGATGAGAAAGAGGATTCCTGAACAAAAGTGATTCTAGCAAAGGCTTCTTACTCCAAGTTTGTTACTTTTTCAATTATATGTCAAAGTCACTAGCTCTCCCAAATTAACCAAAATAGTGACTTTAAAAATCGAAGTCAACCCTTTTGAGCTATTATACTGTTGTGCTGGAAAGAAAACTGGACTGGTGTTTATCTACACCTATGATGTCTAAGATGGTAGCCACTAGCCATATGTGGACACTAAGCACATGAAATGTGGCTCGTCCAAATTGAGATGTGCTGTAAGTTTAAAACAGGTACTGGATTTTGAACAATCAACATGAAAAGATGAATGTAAAATGTCCTAATATTCATATTACTTACATATTTTTGTATCTACTCTACATGGACATAATTTTTGATACATTGGGTTAAATGATATATACTATTAAAATCAACATAACCTATTTCTTTTTACTTTTGTAATGTGGCTACTAGAATATTTAAAATTGTATGTAAACTATTGGATGGTAATCTAGACACCATGACTCTTGTCCTTTTCAGTCTACTGTTGGTTATTTGACCATGGTCTTCTTTTTAGCTTTCTGAGCTTTGTCATTGTCAAATGAGAGGGAAGGAAATGGGGGATATAGATTCAAAATTTTACAGCTCCAAGAATCATAAAATTTTATTTACTTATTTTTCAGTCTTTCATTCCTAAAACCCAGATCCATTTTCATTTGGGCCTGCTCTAAAGAAGCAATGAAGAACAAATAACAGGAAAACAGGTTTTATTCATTATTAATTTAAGAACCTACAGCTCATTCTGATGATTTTTTTTAAATTTCTTTATGGGGCACCTGGATGGCTCAGTCAGTTAAGTGTCCACCTCTTGACGTTAGCTCAGGTCATGATTTCAGGGTTCTGGGATCAAGCCCCATGTCAGAGTTCAACACAAAGTCTGCTTATCCATCTCCCACTGCCCCTCCCCTGCACTCTCTCTCAAATAAACAAATCTTTGATTTATAAATAAATAAATCTAATCTTATTTGAGAGAGAGAGTGACAGCATGCACAGGGGAAGGGCAAAGGGAGGAAGAAACTTATGAGAGGCTCAATCTCATGACCCTGAGATCACGACTGAGCCGAAAGCAAGACTTGGACGTCTAACCGACTGCACCACCCAGCCTGCCCCTCTGGTCATTTTTTTAACTTAAGTTTTTCAGAATGATTTGCATAATGTTTTTAATGTCCACAAACTTATTAATCACAAGAGTTCCATAGTGACTAATAACTCAAGATGATATATAAAATAAAAAATATCTATGCCCTGGATGGATACGGATTTCTAAAGCAACGAACAGAGCTACTTGTTTTCTGAGTTCAAACTTACTATCCCTGGTACATTCGATTGTAATTCAGCTCATAAGAGAGCTACCAAAGCAGAGATCCCCTACAAGAACCTCAGAAAAGCTTTAGCGGTTTCTCTACTAAATCATAGGAGGCGTATCTTAAATTACAAGGTGTGACTGATCCCTCTTGGAGGCACAATTTTTGAAGCAATAGCTGCACCGATCTCATCAGTTATTACTAACTTTGTGATAATTCATGAAACACCTCCTCACACTGCTCTTGGGTGGCCAGGCTCAGAGGAAGGATATTTTTAGGGGCCTGTTGCTTCCACAACTTGTACTAATTGTTGGTGCTATGTGATTAAAACAGGGCTAAGGATGAAGAATCTAAAAAACAACAATTTCAAGCGATAATTTAAATACTTAATTACACGCTATTATTTCTCTACTATTAAGGCATGATGAACAACTTCATTCTCTAAGTTCCTTGATGGGAATAAACATTTTATTTTACAGGTTATATTGAGAATTTGAATCAGTTTGCTGCCTGAATTGGAGAACGGAAATGGGAAACAGGAGGAGGAGATTAAATGTAGGACAGAAATTTAGTATCTGTTTAAATACATGTATTTTTACCAAAATGATGGTGAAACTAAACCCCACATCCTGGCTCACTGAGGGCCTTGTTGGAGTATGTTATTGTGTATTTAAAACACACACACGCACATACATCCCCGTCACTTATGGATATATTCCAGCGAACGAGTCAGGAGTAGTCAGTCTGCCATAAAAAATGAAAGTGCAGCATAGAAGAGTCAGGAGTTACAAATCGGGGTGGGGGAGAGAGACTATTGTACCAGATTGAGTTATTTCCTGGTGTGATGAGTTTAAAATCTAATACAAAGTTAGGAAAAAAGAGCTATCAATGAATTCTGTTATATTCTATATATCCGATGGGAGGAAAGCACAAAATGTAGAAACTGTTGATAGGAATGAAAGATCAAAGTAAACAGCTCAGGCAGATAGGTGCAAATGAAAAGTTAGCATGGTGTGGGCAAAGCTAAGGAGTCTGCAGAGAAAACCATCTGAATGACTTCAGCAATCACACTTTGTAAACCATTTCAGTGGACCATTTTAAAATTTCAACATTACAGGCTAAATATATAGCTGATTTTAAGGATATACCAAAAAAAAAAAAACCATTAATTGCAAATAAACTTATATGTAAATAAAACATTAAATTATTTGCTTTTATAATTATTCCTAATGCTAAACAGATAAATACTAAAGTGAGGCTGAATTAATTCATAGTCGCTCTTTTCTTGGCTAATACCACCAGATGTATGTGGGCTATAATGTGAATGGCTCTTACCAAAAGCCTTTGAGAAAATCAAAGTGAAGCCAATTTTGATCTCTATCATTATATACAAGATGATAAGCATTCAGTGAAAAGCAAAGCAAGAAACAGGGAGGGACGTTATTTTAGAAAAAGGTTTACTAGGTCTTTTTTTTTCCTTTGTTCAATGTTTCTTAAAATAAATGACAAGACTTGCTTAAATATTAAACTTGGAGACCACAGGATTTCATTTTTTCATTTTTTTTTTAAGATTTTATTTATTTATTTGTCAGAGAGAGAGGGCACAAGCAGGGGGAGCAGCAGGTAGAGGGAGAAGCAGGCTCCCGGCCGAGCAAGGAGCCCGATGACTTGGGACTTGATCCCAGGACCTGAACCAAAGGCAGATGCTTAACTGACTGAGCCACTGAGGTGTCCCAACCACATGATTTCAAAAGATCATTTCATTCAATATTAAAAGTTTTATTTGCCTAGCTGACAATTTCTTAATATGCAAAACTTTTTAAAAAAATATTTTAAAATACTACTTAAAACTCTTAACTACCATGTTAAAAAAAAAAAATCTATTTCTTCACAGCAAGGAGCTTCCAGAACCACTAAAACATTCTTGCCCTGTAAATGTTTGAGGATGGTCTCTTCATGTGTTATTAATAATCCAGACAAAGTATTCATATTAATGGGCATACAATGAATATTCAGTTGCATGTGGGCTCATACCACAGGAATATCAAAACCAAAACCTACCTTTACTTGTGCTTGCCTGACATAGACCCACATAACTACCCGACTATACCAAACTTTCTGCGGCTTATATGGAGTTATATAAATGCTCGCTATGGCAACAGATAGATGTATGCACAAAGAAATACCTGTAATTTTAAAGGGGGAGGCAAGAAAAAGTGCTCACACAACATAAAAGTTAATTTTACATTAGTATCATTAATATTATACTAACAGTGTAACAGCCAAATAAACCTTGTGCTTTAAAAACAAATCAGGTCACTCGAACTGCCTGCTGCATTCTGCTAAGAAAGCAAAACCTACCATGCATGGCTAGTGTTGACACTCTTTCTCAATGACTTTTATTGTCTCTGGTCAACTTTGAAATCTTCCTTTTCCATATCTTCAATCAGAAGCCCTCACTTGTAGAAAGTTACACTTGTGGCATTAAACACACATAAAGACCTTAAGAAATGGTACCAAATAGAAGTTATACTTTTTTAAAGTCAGGGTTATTTCCCTAGTTTATTCGGGTATTTCAGTTTTTTCTTTAAATCCAAAAAAAATATTTCTTTAAAGAATGGTCTTTGTGTGGCTGAAATTAGACTGCACACAAGATAGTTTTTCAAGGCCAGCAAGCACTTCCTAACCAAATCCCCCACTTCCTTTGCTAGCTAAACATAACTCCTTTAAATGTGTACATCCTTTAAAAAGTTAGAAGGGAGCACCTCTCATGTAATAGCAGGCAGCTGGGAAGCCAACTGGTACAGTCCGCGTGCACATTTTAGAAAGCAGCTCTTTAACATTCAATAACTAAGTGGTAATTGGGCACAGAAACATAAACTGTCAAACTGAATCAAAACCTCTTTGCTTTTCAGAGTATTATTTGTAAGATTATACTAGAATTAAATTTGAACATGCATCCACCCTATGCATTCAGTCAAATTATAAAACAAGAAAAAAAATTGCTGTGCTTTCTTTGGATAAAATTAATGTCAGCTTTGTGTCCTTAAACCAGACCCGATCGGGAAATGAAATATGTTTAGTCCTGAAATAGTTGTGGTAATTCAATCCCTGCACTCTCCTTATTTTCTTGATGACAAAGAAAAACTCCCAACTGGCAGGGCCACCTGCACTGATTACTCCTCCATCCACACCCACAGAATATGAAAATGAGCCAATGATCATTAACCTTAATTTCTTCTAACATAAACCTCGGCTCTTTTTCAGTCTTGCTACTCAGGGAACTCCCCTGAGATAGAGAAAAGGGGCTGGGGGGGGTCGAAATAAGGAAATAGGGAGTGAAAGCTCAGAGCAAAGGGGGGGGTGGAAAGCAAATGAAAAATGGAATCCACTGGCTTTTAAAAACTGCACAGCTGGCTTATTAAACTCCATACAGCAAAGATGTTACAAGATAAAGAGATCCTGAGGCATCACCACTCTCTGGATAGTGGGATACACTCCTGTCCAGCCCTCTCCTTCTGAGCAAACAATAAGAAAGGATGCTTCCTCACCGCCCCCTCACTCCTCCACCCAGACATCACTATAGAAAGAGAGCGAGCAATAAAAGATAGGTCTGGACAGCAGGAATGCAGGTGTGGCGGTAAGATCTCCAGGATGAGGACCAAAGGGCCTCAACAGCCAGGGGAGAGATTTCCAAGGTGAGCACTTCAAATACAGTGTTGAATGCATCACACCTTCTGGTCATTCACATTCAAGTATCACCAACTGGAATCATTTTAATTCAAGCTGTGTGGGGCTAGATCCCACTGGCATTACATCATCTTCTAATGGATGAGGAGCTAGTTGGGGCCCTAAAAAGAAACACAACCAGGAGGGGAACAGGAAAATTTCAGAAATAACAGTCTCTTTTGCACAGACGTGTATACTGAAAATTATCTTGTTATGCTTGCCTACAGACCTAAGCAGATTGCCCAAAAAGATTGTAAGACCATGAAAATGAAGAACATATCAACATATCAATGTACGCGACTACATACAACCCTCCGTGAATGAAGCCTTCGAGAACCTGGAAGAAAAACAAACTTTAAAAATCATTACATTGCAGGGGCACCTGGGTGGCACAGCGGTTAAGCGTCTGCCTTCAGCTCAGGGCGTGATCCCGGCGTTATGGGATCGAGCCACATCAGGCTCCTCCACTATGAGCCTGCTTCTTCCTTTCCCACTCCCCCTGCTTGTGTTCCCTCTCTCGCTGGCTGTCTCTATCTCTGTCGAATGAATAAATAAATAAAATCTTAAAAAAAAAAATCATTACATTGCAAAGTGAAAGCAAAAAGTCTTTAATATGTGTTTTTTTCCGTTAGGAATACTGAAGGCAAAGGCAAATGCTTAAAGAATGTAACAAAAGTTAACTGTATTACCTGGAAGTGCATGACAAGATGTTTGTTGTCTACCCAACATAGGTAGACAGAGAACAACTGTGATCACACACTTATCTCCTCATTATTTCAGATTCAAATCAAGTAGCAGCCCTGAGGAGGGTGAGGCAGAAAGTCAGGAAAAACAAACAAAAACAAAACCCTGGCCACAATTTGGTACTGGATTCCGCAGCACGATTTAAGCTAAAACCTGGCTCTAGGTTGCTCGGCGTTCACTGTCTCCTTGCTTAGCCTCCCAACTCTAAGAGGCAGCGCCTACACACACCCTTTCTTCTGTTTTTCTCTCTCCTTCATCCTCCCACCCGCACTAAGGCTGTCAAAGGTCAATGGTCCTCTCTGGAAGAGGGGACAGAGTATTGAAGTATTTGGTGCCATGAGTCATCTTAATAGATACTCTAGCGACTGTCTGTGACCCAGCAGTGAGCCGAGATAGCAGGGCTTTTAATAAAGCAGCACTTCTGCACACTCACAGCCTGGTTAATTTAATACCTGCCGCTTGTTTACCAAACAGCGCGGGCATGTCTCCGTGTCGATAACTTCCCAGTGACAGTGAGGCGACTGAATCTGGGCACGGAACAGATGCACCTTTTTACGCTCTGTTAAACCGTGTCACAGACTACAGCCCCTGAGCGCATTCCTTTATTTATGCTGCAGCCAGTGGAGCTAATTGTAAGAGACAGACCTGGTTCTAATTCTGCAGAGTCCAGCAACTGCAGAAGTGTATGTGCTGAGGCATGAATGGTGCAGAACTCTTAAAGAGCTGAAAAACAAAGTCAGAGGGTAGAGGCATCATCTGTCAATATTTTACCTAGAGAGACTTCAAAAATGTCACATATCTGAACAGTAGGTTCATAAGGGTGGGGACAAAGAAAAAGCATCACTGGCTTTTAAGTGAAGTAGAGGAAAGTAAATGTTAAAGCAAACACCTATGCAAAGAGAACACAACACAACAGACGCATTCATTTTTCAGATGCTGCTTTAGGATTGTGCAGTTCTAATATATTCACAAGCTTAAAAACTACCTGATCACAGGCTAACATTCAACGCAGCTCACACCAACAGTCCTGCATGATACCAAGACTGACCATTTCAGATACCATGATGCAAGCTCATTAATGACACCAAAATTATGAGAAAGACGAGTCCTCGTTCATCCAGCCATACAACTTCAGTCGGCTTGACAGTGTGTAGACAAAGGAACTCCCATTTATTGTTCTTCTCACACCCTGTAGTATTAGAAGTGTTTCCTATTAGCTGTAATACCATACTCATATTTTATCAGTAGCAAGAGTTCACTCCAGTTAAAGTTCTTCACCCGTCATGGGCATTTTTCAGCAAATTAATGTCTTTTACTTGCATGACTTCTCTTCATATTATAATTTGGGGTTTAAACGGATCATAATACTTTACAGAAAAGAAAAAGAGAAAAAGAGCTCAGTGTTGATAATTTTTACTACTTATGACTAAATGACCTCAACTGAGGAATAAAAAAATTAAGTCATTTGTCTTATGAGGTACAGAGGACATTTTATGGCGTACAATTTAGCTAATAATGGGTTGGGGCCAATCCTTAACAAGTCACATGTTTCCATTGTCCCTTCACCCCCTGCTTATGTTTTTACCACATCCTAACAAAAACATGACCAGAACTGGTGAAAAACATACGGTTCCAACTAATGAATCACATACTTTCCCGCAAGTACAGTAAGTACTACCAGCTGTGTGACAGTCTTGCTCTGGCAGTGGGACCAGCATAGAACAAGCCGGCCCGTCTGAAAGCAGCTGTACTGAAAAACCACAAGCAATAGGACTGTGTCTGCCTTCTCAGAGCGGCTTTGTCTCTGTTCTGTGTCTCTGCTCTCTCCCCAGAACGTGCCAGCCATGTTGTGTGGAGAAAGTTTCAGAAACTTCAGAGGTAGAGACAAAATCCACAAATTAAAAAAAACGTAAAGTTTTTAGAAAGTCCTGTCACTTTGTCCTGTGGAATGCTGCGAGGAATTTAAAAAATATACTTCTCTCCCCCACCCATCCTCTGACGTTCATCTTCTGGGACACGCCTTGAGACTAAAGACTGTGCATCTCCACGTATCTGAAGAAGGGAGACGGGAGGGAGGAGGAGGAACAGCACGAGATCCTGCGATGCACGGACAGGCTGGCGAATGCACGCGAACACACACAAACACACACTCAGAACAATTCGCAGATTATCAACTTATGCCACAAGCTACTACAAAAACTCAAACCTGCCATTTCTACAACAATAAGCTTCATTTGTAACCACAGAGCATTCTGAAAAAAATTCCCTGGCAAGCTCCTGATATTTTTACACAAATGAACTTTTCCTTTCTGTGAAACAACATTCAAATGGATAAACATTACTGTGAAAGGGAAAGAAAGTCCAGCAGCATTCGTCTAGAAATGTAAGTGGAAATGGTAGGATTTTTTAACCTTTATAGTGTGTGAAGGCAATAGCTAATAAAATTTTACCAACATTATCAAGTGATCAGTAGCTTTTATGCAGCGCACAAGGACCATTTCAGGCTTGTTCTGAGAAAAAGAAATACCTAGAGTTGTCATTCTTGGCTTTCGCAAAGTCTCAGTCAGGAAAAAAAAAATAGTGATTTTTTTTTTTTGGCAAGTGTTTTAAATGCAGGGAAATCACACATAAGGACTAAAAGGGAAGGTCTGCTTTTAATGTTTGCCTTTATCAATTAATTTAGTCAAATTATTCTAAACTTTTAAAGATGCTTCATCCAGTAAAAACCTAATACAAAAGTCATACTAACACATCTTTTCTGTTTATATCTCAATTCTATGAATAATTTTTGTTTTTAGTGAAGCTATCATCAATGAAATACTTAAAGAATGGTCAGAAGATTCACTACATTAATAATGAAAACCTTGGCCGTTAAAAGAGTTTAAATGCCTTCTGAGTGAATTTTGCTGTGCCTGTGTTTAGGAGGGGAGTTCAGGGTTGGATTGGTCAAAGGTAAGTGCTCAGGTTAAGTCCAGAAATCACACCCATCCATATGGTTGGATCAAGCCAGACATAACAGCAGGGTTGACAGCACCAAACAGTATTGGGGAAAGAGCAAAAAATGGACATATATTAAAGCATGAAGAACAAGACTTTTCAAATATTCACTAAAATGTGAATTTGAAAAACAGTGTACTGATAAAGAAATAAGACATATGGTTTTTTAAAAATGACTAGGTTGTAGCACTCTTTAGTTCATATTAAATCTAATAAAGAATGCTAGTCTAAGAAGGAAACAATCCAAAACTGATTATGAAATTACATAATGAAATCTATCAAGAAAGAACTAATATAGTTAAGTCAAACATGACAAAATTATTATGAAATCATTAAAACTCATAGTAATTAATTTAATGATAGAGAAAGATAATTACAATATATTGATACTCAAAAAGCAGCTTATAAAACAGTATACATTTTAAAATGAATGCAAGAAAAAGGACAAAATACCCTGAAATGATTAACACCTATGTGGACAGAACTATTGTCAATGGTTTCATTGTTGTTAAACTCCATTTTCTAAATTTCATTTATATAGCATATATAAATTACATGTAAAAAAAATATAAGTTTAGAGTTTTTTTCCAATGGGATAAATTTGATGATTAAGAAATATAATAACTAGACTTCTGGTCTTCACTAGTAGTTATACTTCAAAACTATGTACTGTAAAAAATGTGAAGCTTTTCTTAAAAATTGGGTTTCTTGGGGCGCCTGGGTGGCTCAGTCAGTTAAGCATCTGCCTTCTGCTCAGGTCATGATCCCAGGGTCCTGGATGGAGCCCCCAAGTCAAGCCTCTTGCTCAGCAGGGAGCGCGCTTCTCTCCCTCTCCTCCCCGCTCATGATCTCTGTCGCCCTCTCTGTCTCTCTCAAATAAATAAATAAAATCTTTTTTAAAAAATTGGGTTTCTTTGAATAATTGTTTAAAATCTATATTTATCATTTCTACATATGTATATTCTCTGCAAAATCTAAACACAAGTACTAGGGATGCCTGGGTGGCTCAGTCGGTTAGGTGTCTGGCTCTTGATTTTGGCTCAGGTCATGATCTCCAGGTCATGGGATCAAGCCCCATGTCAGGCTCCCTGCTCAGCAGAGAGTCTGCTTGTCTCCCTTTCTCTTTGTCCTGCCCCCCCCATCACTTGTGCATGCGCACTCAAAAATAAATTAAACTTTAAAAGAATAAAGACAAGTACTATATTTACTTATGCCCCCCAGCCCCAATTTCCCAAAAGTATGCTTTCATAATTTGAGGCTTTGTTAATTCAAACTTCACAAAATTAACAAGCCATAGATCTAAATCTTTACCTAATAAAAATAATACCTTTAAATAGCACTTCTAATTACCAGAGCACTTCCATAAAATAAAAGCCCATGTCCACCACTGAAACACTGTTCCTTCAACCCCAAACACAGCAAGCTGCCTAGCAGAATAACAGGATCAATGCAACAGAGCAAATCTGTAAAATATCCTAATCCAGGTTGCAATATGGCAGAAATAACTAGATTTGCAACCATACTCTTATAATACAGAACTTAGTATCGTACCCAGTAATCAGGAGGATTTATTATTAAAGAAACATTCAAACTTTTTCATTCTATGATTTCTGAAAGCACTGCTATGGACTCCTTTGGCAAATATTTATTGACCAATTACCATGGCCTAGCATCGTGTCTATGTTCAGGTTTGAACAAATATAAAGAGAGGCTCTTATGAGCTTTTGACATTAATAATTTTGACATGCTGTCTAGGTGTTTAGAAATCCACAGAGAACATTCCAGAGAAACAGAGGAAAGGCACTAACTCACCTGAGGCTTTGAAAAGACTTCAGGAAAAAAGGGAAACGTTTTGTCCCTTTGAGGAGGAAAAGGGAAGAAGGTGGACAACATGGGAGAATGCTCAATGATGGGAAACACCACTGAATCAGTCTATGCTGCTGGGGCATGAAGAGACAAGAGCAGAGAAGGAGAAAAGGTCTACTCGCAGAGAATCTCAACTGTCCCTTTAAAGACCGTCTACTGTGAGAACTGTTCAAGCTCCACAGCTCCATTCTCCACAAGAGTGGGGACTATCCAGGTCATCAGGGTGGTGGGAGGGGGGTGGGGACATAAGGACTATGACCAACCAACTAATTGCTCCTTTAACTTCCTTTTTATTTCACAAAAACACTCACTGAACACCTACGTACCAGGTACTGTTTCAGGCACTGAAAACTCAGAATAAACAGTCCTGCTCCTTTGATGCTCAGGAGCTCACTTGTGTGGATCTCTCATTAGCTAGCAATTTCTTTAAAAGCACATACAAAAGTTCTGGCATGGCCCTCTATGCCTTTTGGAACCTGAAAGCAAAGAAGACTAAGATAAAAAGAATCTGCACAGGTCAAAGCACAATGCTCCCAAATCATTTTAACGGTCACACTCTGCCAGACTGATGAAATCATAATTAAAGAGAACAATTAGTCAAGATATTGCTAATTGCAGATATTAGCATATCGGACCAATCAAACCTTGGGAAAATAATTCTGTTCATACAGTAACAGGTACAACCAATTCATATAAGCCACAACACAGTGTACACCTAGGTCTAGACTAAACCTTTGTTCACCCATTATATTGGGGATGTGCTGCCATATCTTTGGCTGAGACACAATCCCAAGGCCCACTTTCACGCATTTAATTCATAAGATAACAGATAAAATACACTGTGATGCAAATTTTGACACCAGTCGAATTTTAGCACCAACATATATGCACAAGTCTATACCCTATAAAAGCCACTTTCTCAATAATTCCTCATGTAATACCCTTGGGGAAAGCAATATAATCGAGTTTTATAAGAGGGCAGGTTTCTTAATACCAGCTGGTAATATTTGGGCCCTGAAGCATGCGAACTGATCATATTAAAATCCAGATACTAGCTATTATATCTAAAATTGTTGCTTCATTCATATTTAGCATGAAGAGGAGTCTATCTAAAGCAGGCTCTATTTAATACAATGTGGTTTTAATTGGAGTCTGTTTTAGATGAGCCACCTGTATTTCATCTTTTCAAAATTATCCATAATTTTCTGCACAATTTGCCTCTGCAACATAACGAATAGCAGTTAGTTATAGATTATTGCCATTGTTTAGATGTCTAAGAAGAGAAGGCAAAACTCTCTATTTACTGAAACACAATGGCCCCATACCAAAGAATGAAAGTAGGAAACTAGGGCTCTGCCCTGTTCCAGCACGGGGATGAACAAAGGTATGTATACAGAAGTATTCTTGAGCCTTAACTAGAAAGATACCAAATAAAAGATACTGTTAATCTTGCTTCATTATGGCTACTCTGAAGCCTAGTGCTACAGTAAGTAAAATCTCACTTCCTTTTCAATGCAAAGAAGAGCCTCTTTCTTTTTTTAAACATTTTTAACTCTGGATAATGCCACCAACAACGTCAAATAATTTTTTTTTTAGTTCTATGGCTCTACTTTGCAATTATTTTTACTTAAATATATTCATGGTTTATTCCCAACTAAAACCATTCAAAAGCTTTATACCATGTCACTATTGTCTCTTTTTTATCTGCCTCACAATCATTCAAGTTTTCTGAAATATGGAATACCACAGCATCACATCATGATGATTCCAATACAGATCCACGTAAACAGCAGTTTGCAAACTGAAGGATATTTGTGCGATGCCTGTAACAAGAATCACATAACAAAGAAAACACCTAAAATGCAAGTTTCAAAGAAGATTCTTCATTTAATCTATTTTGAATTACCAAAAACATACCCCAAAATCAATAGCCAAAGTCAGAATTTCAGTGGGTATCAAATATATTAAAAATGCTTTTCAGGGGCGCCTGGGTGGTTCAGTTGGTTGAGCAACTGCCTTCGGCTCAGGTCATGATCACAGGGTCTTGGGATTGAGCCTCGCTTCGGACTCCCTACTCAGTGGGGAGCCTGCTTCTCCCTCTCCCTCTGCCTGCTGCTCCCCTGCTTGTGCACTCCTGCTCTCTCTCTCTCAAATAAATAAAATCTTAAAAAACAAAAACAAAATAACTGCTTTTCATCACATGCTAACCTTGGGCTTGCTATAGGCTATTTAGCAAGAATAAGGTGTCACAATCCACTTAAAATGTGCTACCCAAACTTTTCTCTATGCTTACCGGCTAACAGAGGTGATTCCTAATTAGTATTTCTCCCCGAAACAGTCTGTTTCACAACAGGACTCTACTCACCTTGTCTTTTGACAGAACTATTTATATAAATTATATCTTCCAATTCCAATTTATCTACCGTGCTCACTCAATGGGCTTAAGTACACTACAGAAATGGCACCTTTCTCTTTTGCAAATGTCAATGTAGTGTTTTCTCCAATATATCCCATTTCTCTACTATTAAGTTCTGACCTTGCTTTGCCTTCTCCCCTACTTAAAACATTTTTCGGGGTATCACTAACTGCTATTATTTTCCCCAATTTCTCCAAATACAATGTTACAATTAGTCACATGAACTCTAAATATCTGTCTAGTGATAAATAAACTAAATACAATTATTATGTTAAGAATAGCATATCTAAAAATCTAATCTCAGAATTACTGCCACTCAGTTAACCAAATTATCCTATAAATAGACCTTCAAATATGTCATTCTTAAACACCAAAGTCAGAGCCCAAGAATCTGCCTCCAGGAGCGGTATGCACTACAGGAAAAAAAACAAACAAACAAACAAAAACCCTAACTAACAAAGGTCTTTCCTTTTAATCCAACCCAATAACACCAGCAATTTTCTTCCATATTCCATTACGGGAGTTGCAGTTCAGTGACACTTGATAGAATCTATTATTAACATGGTTGGCATAAATTACATACAGTGTACCCTCTGTTCTGTATAAATTATACAGCATGCCCCATATGGAAGCCATATTTTAACATTAATCAGTGTTTAATAACAAACACTATATCTGAAGCTATTTGTACCAGTTTTTCCTGCTCTCATATTTTGCTGCACTACTTCCTCAGTTTGCCTGCTAGGATGTTTTAGTCTATGAAGCCAAGGCTCTCGAATTTTTTCACTATGGTTAAAAAGGGATTAATTTTATCCCATGTTCTATTAGTTACGAGATAACTGAGCTCCTTGAAAGACATCACCATAAATTATCTTGATCCAGAAATTATTCTGAACATTGGTAGGTAACAACGCTTCTGCATAAACATCCTTATTTGTGGACGTTACTAATTAATTTTGTTTATTTACTTTACAATTTTATGTCTTTTTTTGCCCCTGGTCTCTGTCATGTAAAATGTATTAGCCAATGTGCCACAAGCTATAACTAGTTGCATTTACTATTTTATAATACCTTGGAGTACTTGGATAACAGCAAGTATTTTTCTATTTTAGTAAGCACAGTCTTTACATCAGCATGTTATGAAAATATAAAATTTTACTGAGAAGTCAAAAAAATTAGTAATTAGATCAGTCTGAATTAATACTGCAGATTTTTGTGTGTATGCACAAGATACAATTTGAAGTTACATGTTTCAAAATGGGAAGGACAATTCTATTGCATGGGGTTTTTAACCAACTCTCATTAGAGACTCCAACAAGCTAAATGTATTTTTGGACAAAATCTTATAATAAACTCAATAGAGAAGTCATAGAACTTTTTTAGATATGGTTCCTTAGTGCTGTTATCTAGTTTGCTTTTTTTTAAAGATTTTATGTATGTATGTATGTATGTATGTATATATGTATGTATTTGAGAAGAGAGAAAAAGCGAGCAGGGGGAGGGGCAGAGGGAGAGGGAGAAGCAGACTTCTGGCTGAGCGGTGACTAGGACCCTGAGATCATGACCCGAGCCAAAGGCAAACACTTAACTGACTGAGCCACCCAGGCACCCCTGTTATCTAGTTTTTAAAATGGGTTTCATCAATACAGAGGAGAAAAAACAGTTGCTTATTTGAAAGATCACTAACAAAACTTCATACATGCCACATGACAAGGGGTAAGGGGTCCAAGTGGAAGGCAATAAAAGGAATAAAAGGACTCCCAGCAAGTAAGAACAGGAGATACATTTTGAAGGGCTTTTGTTTGTTTGTTTTCGAATGTTGAGAGACTGGGAGCAATTTAAACTTAAGTTAAAAGGATACTCAAATTTTTCTCAAAGGAAATGACAAAAATAATCTTAGGAATGTTCCTTGGACTATTCTAGAATATTAGAATATGGAGACTGTTAGGAAAAGTGAGCCAACACACCCAAACACTAAATTGAAGTTTCAAATCATATTGGCATATTGGTCATAAAAATCATAATGCTGCAGGGAAAAAATCTAATACCAAAAAAAAAAAAAAAAAAAAAAAAAAAAAAAAAAAACCCCA